>NC_088716.1:7132223-7732223 GCF_963576615.1 Watersipora subatra
TACATGTAGTTACAATAATGTTCTAAAATTAACTATTGTTAAAACAAACAACAAACTGGTTTCTCCAGTTGGAATACTTCTAAAATCATCAATCAACTCATCGAGGTAGCTGTCAAATGGGCAATGAAAACTGGCTCCAGATGTCAAGACCAACGAGTGAAACTGAATGCTCTGACTATCATTGGGAGCGAGGATGTTTATTGACCTTTATGTGAGATTACCATGCACGAGTAGTTGGACCAAGTAGATAGGTTTCTAAGAAGCAAAGTAAGGTCTTTGGTCCAGCAACAACTAGTGGTCAATTTACCACATGAGCGGCATTAGCAAGAAATCTACCACAGAGGTTTGGGCACGTGGTGTCTGCTGCTGGCATGCATATATATTAAAACTATTAACATAGCCATCATATAAAAACAGGTCTGCGTTTATCAATCATTCTGGTCTGTAACTTTAAGGTTCGTTTCCTTTGCATACGGATGTGGTACGACAAGTGTGACTTATAGAGAGACATAGTTTTCCAACATGCTCACTGAAATGCCTTGCAGTAATGTCTTGACAAAAATTACTAGAAGAAAAGCGTATTTTGATGTTTACCTAGCTAAACTATAAAAATTATTCAAGAAGTTGAAGGAGACTGGGCTAAAACTAAAACCATCAAAGACGCCTTCGCCTCAGATTAAAGTGACTTATGTTGGCTATCCGGTTACTGAGTATAGCTTCTTGTCACACTTCAAGAAGATTTAAACTATTAACCCTTTCCGTTCAAAAACCGAATCTTGTCGATTAACGAGCATCGGCTCAGCGTGCCAAACCCAAAAATCCTGACAAATTTCAATTTTTGATAGACCTTCTTTAAAACGTTTTATTTACTATTAAAGTACCGTTAAAATTTAAAATTAATGGTTTGAAAAATTTCGGTAAGATTTGTACTAATATTTTAAGGCTGTAAATAATCCCTGATATGTATGCGCAAAAATAACAGGTGGTTAAGAAGTTATCATTCTTTATGGAAAACTGTTCTTTATGGACGCACATGATTGTTTGAGCTCTGCTAAAAAATTGTTTAGAGGAAGACATCGACTGGTTTAGAAGAGAAGAAGAGGATTTCAGGTCAGAAGAATGTAGGGAAGAGGATGGATGTAAAAAAGAAGATCAACAGAGTGAATTGGATTGCGAAAGTGAAACTGCCTGCGTTGAAACAGGGAATAATGACGGATATCAAAAAAGAGCTGAATTAAAACCAAAATAATTAGATTTTGATGACAGCCCAACAGGAGTATAAGTTTGAATTCTTCAACAGGCAAGTTTGTTTATTACTTGAAGCTTTGTATAAAACATGGGCCATTATAAATGTAATATTTAACAAAACGAATAAATGTGTAGCCTTCGAAGCCTGTTAATGATGAACATATTTGGCGGGTTGTTGGTTTAGTTTTGCATATAGGTATTCTCAAAAAGCCTACTTTGTTGTCTTACTGGTTCACAATGCTTTATTATCTTTGCTCATTTTAATAATTTTCAAAATGGAAAGCTTTTGTACATATATTCGCTGAAATTTCAGTATCTATTGATATTGTTGTGTGTTGATATGTTGTATTCGTTGCCTACTGCCCTTTTTATAGCACCCACCTAATTAAAAGAGTTCAGTTCTAATATGGTTCTGCCATCTAGCAGAATGAATTCTCCATCTTTTGCTGTTTTTTCTCATAATGAATGTTGCTTCCTGTCTTTTGCTGCTTCATCAAATGTGTGAATATAGGCTCACCGTGCAATTTTTTTTGTACACAACCAGTTATTCTTTGCTGCTACGTAAATCTCTAGTTTCAAAAAATACATAAAAATATGAGAGCAAAAATTCTCAACTGTGAACATATAGATCTGAAATTGCAAGTCTTGGCAAGTTGCCAAAAGGAAAATATATCAGTCTGTAGGAAAAATCCTCAGCTTTCAGTTGCATATTGACTTGCAGAGTTTTGCCAATTTGCAAAAGAGTTATAGCAGAGTTTGAGCAGTCATGTCAGGCAACTGTTGCACTGTTTATCGCTATGGCGTCATGAGCATTTTGAAGGTCTGCACCTGCAATGCATTGGAGCGCCTAACTCAACTTTTGATGCACTTGGACAGTCAATTCCTCTTGCAAACTATTGCAAACATATGAAACTGTGCATATGCTTATCATAAACTATTTTTACAGAGTTCCTTCTAAAAATGTATTTGTTTTCGGTAGTTTATGGTAAAAAAGCTGACAACTCTGTCAAATCAGGATTTTGACAAACGTTTACAGCCGATTAAAGGGAATAAATGGCTGCTTGCTAAGAAAAAATTCTAAGCTTTCCAATGCATATTCCATGCCGTTTTGCATGCAATTTATAGCCACCTATAGGCGACTATGTCAAGCCCCTGTTTTTCGCTAGTCATTAGGGTCACGCCCTGAGAATTTCGATTGGTGCTCCCGCATCGCATCGGAGCTCAAAACTCCACTTTCAATGTTTTTCGACAATCAATTTTTTTTCAAATTTTTGTGAACATATAAATCCATGCAAGTATTATTTATACAACACTGCCATTTTTTTCAAATAGAAAAATACCATTGATAATAACGTAAAAACTAAAAAATCCATAGCTTCAGCAATTTGAGACCTTTGCTGAAAAGCATCTGCAAGCTATCCACATAGGAAAGATTTCAGCGTGCAGAAAAAATTCTCAGCTTTTTTATGCTTGTTAATTTATGTAACTGCCACAATTTGAATGTAAGCTGCTGCAAATTTTATGCAGTCATGTCAAAGGCTCAAATCATCCCAGTGATTGCACAGGTACGCTAGTGTTTTTTTCCATCTATTTTTCCAACCGAGCGGTCGCTAAAGGGTTAAGAAGCATTATAAACTCGGAAACATAATTGAACTAAAATCTGCACTGTTCCCATTGTAAATTGTAAGTCGCATAGAGTCATCATGCTTCTAGGCATCCTCTATAATAATAGTTAAGGTTATTAAAACTGTTATGATTAACAACCGCAGGTATTGTTATTTATACAAACAACTAGTGTTCATTCTACAAACCAGAATTGTTGTTTAAACACGTAATGAATGTCACATTATTTTTTATTCTTATCACAAACTTTTTATTTTGGAAAATTTTGCGTCAAATTTAGTGAGTTGTTTATCAATGTTAATAGTAAAGATGTATTTTTCTCAAATTTTTCATGATGTAGTATAAAATTTTAGCTCCCCAAATCATTTGGAAATTTTAACATCAGTCTATGGTCCAAGATAAATTAAAAGTTTGTTACATCTCGATGGGTTGCAATTGCCTGCGGAAAGGTTCAATTCGGTAGCCATAAAACATGAATTAACTTGTTAGCATCCATGTGACATTCAATGCTTACAGATATGAAGAAACAAAATGCATTATGGTTCATTATTACAGTACATTATTATGTATAATTGTGTTAAGTTCTCATTGTAATGTTCTTTACTCCAGTACTGAGTTTACAATGAATTGGTAAGAGACATCCCAAGTATATATACATATATATATATATATATATATATATATATATATATATATATATATATATATATATATGTATATATAATTGTTTCCTCACCCCGGATACCCCGTATGGGTGGTAAATTCTGCTCTAACTCGGGTCTCCTACCAGAGACCTGGGAGTTTGAGCACTCGCCTCAAGATCTTAGCTGTTCCCAGTAGCGCACTTTTCTGCAACTCATCTGAGTTGATTGTTGTTGGTATTTGGGCAAGCCACATTTTATGCGCCGGTGTTATTGCACCCAGTGCCCCAATGACTACTGGGATTACAGTTGTTCTTTCATTCCAGCATTTTTCAATTTCTTCTCCAAGAGGGAGATATTTCTCTACCTTTTCTTTTTCTTTGCTGTCTATATTGTAGTCATTGGGTACTGCTATATCTATTATAGTAGCCCTCTTGTTTTCCTTGTCTACCACCTCTATACCCGGTTGGTTTGCTAGGACATATATATATATATATATATATATATATATATATATATATATATATATATATTCGTAGATATATATATATTTATATAGATGTATATATATAGATATATATATATATATATATACTCATATTGTGGAACATAAGGGGCTTCATATATATGGTACACAAATCAAGGCAAATATACATATATAATTTTCATATATATATATCACTTTTGGGGCATTTTGTTCCCCAAAATTTGATATATTCTCTGCCCCATTTGTTACAAATATTTTTGAAAACAATTAATTATAATTTGGAGTTGTCAGCTCACAAGGCTGACAACTCTTGTACACTTTTTTATAGTTTTTGCCACTTTAATGCGTTGCTAGGTATTTTATATCAGTAAAAAAAAACTTATGAAACTTTCTTCATGAAGGTGCTTTTTAAAATCAGAAAATGTTAAATAAAAAATTTTAAGTGAATAATTGTTATTATGGCATTTTAATATGAACTGCCAGTTTGCACATAAACTAGATTAAAAGTTTTTAGAATATCATCTTGTTAATTAGTTTAATGCTATATAGCGTTAAAAATGCATTTATTCTGTGATTTTTAATTTTATACAGGTCTCATCATATTCAAGTTTCTACGAATTTTTGATCTCTCACATTTGTTTCAACATGACTTTGTCAAATCATTGTGTTATTACAAAAGCCCCAATTAAATGGCAAAATGGGCTATAACATTACAAATTGGTGTTTTTATAAGCTATGTTTGTAGTATTGACATTATAAGGATGATTATTGTAATATAATTTCATGGAGTTGCTCCCCCCTTATGGTATAAATTTATATATAATGGAGAAAAGACCACTCAAAAAAGAGTTTAAAGTTTATTGTTGTTATGGTCTTTGCAGCACAACAAGGAAATCCAAAATCAAACACAACATCAGAATGTGACATAAAAAGCTATATATTTGATTAAAATGTAGTTTTTACTGGCTACTTAAAAGCCCATGTACTTAGTTGAGTTAGAATGTATCATTTTGAATCTTGATGTAATTTTTTATGGCTACATGGCATGCACATTTCTATTTCTATAGATGTTCGCATTCACAAACATAATTGCATGGGCTTTTTTCTAACATCTGCAAGTATTGGAATGTATAAAGAAATTTACATCAAAATTAATTAGTCTATTATTCTCCTCATCTGTATATTAATTTGCATACCCATTTATGTAAACCTGTGGGGATAAATGTATACAATTTTTATTAGCTATCCCCAGTATCCGAAGATGACTTCCGATTAACCATACTTCCCCATCGACTTAGAATTCTGCTGGGAGATTTACTTTTGTAAAATAAATGAATATACGTGTGTGCATCATATGTTAATAGGATTCTTTTTGTATCAAGCTAATTAATGATGTACTTGTGAATGTGCATACATAACTAAACATGTAAACTTAGTACGCATTTACATGTAGCTTTATTACATGTATATATTTTTCATAATATGTAAATATATTATATACGTGTATGTACTTATATTTAATGACAGTTATATATTTAATATCGGTGCTGCTATAAAGTGCAGACTATGACATTGTAAGGCGTGTCATCTGTAATGAGTTTTTCATCTCTCCGTAATAGTTTAAAACACCTTATATGCAGATCATGCATTAATGATAATTATTTTTTACTAGTACACCCTAATGTATCTTGTAAGCTTAACACAAATAAATAATTGAAGTTTGTTCTCACAATCCTTCAACAACAATTGTCACTATTAGAATGTTAACGACTAATGCCCCACATATTTTAAAGAATTATACTCTTAGCGTACACCCATGATCATGCTAGCCCCTTCACTGGGTCATGTTGTTGAATACACTTAATTTTGCTCGTTATTCACTGTAGCATGTTGTTATACCAAGGCAATTCGGTTGCTATGATCTGTCAAATCATTTTAATGAATGAACAAGAGTGAACCGAACTACCAAACTACAAATAATAACTACAATGAATAATTCATAAACTATTGAATACTTAGCGTATAACTGAATTACAATAAATTTCCAAACTAGAGTTACCAACACTAGCATGCTAAGCCATACCGCAGACCTTATTATACTCGTCACTTCATTGGATACACATGGGTAAGTTGCATGCTACATTAGCACTGATATTTCTATATGCACTTTGCATATCTTGTTATAAGAGTATACATCCCCATATATGCTCGAACCTATAGAAATAAAGATGCATTTATAATATGCTAGGAAAGGTGCATCACTGTAAAACTACAAGTTTTTTAAATGTTGTAATGACTCAACATTAGTGTTTGAAGCTACAGTATGTAAAATATTGATCAAACAATTCACAACAATTTTTTAAAAAGTACACAAACCTGAAACTATATATATTTGTAAATTTATGCATTAAAGAAAAGCTGATATAATAGATGGTGCACAGCAAAGAAATGCAAAGGGAATTTGCTGTCCATCATTGATAAATGTTACTGCACAGAACAACTAGATGGGTTTAAGAGCAGTTGCAGACTTGTGCAAATGCTATATATTGCTGCCGGCAAATTTTTTTGGATATGTCATGTTGAATTATTTGACCTATTCGTATTGGCTACCAATATGTTATAAAGGAAGAAAAATACATCATCCGCTTTAGTTTGTAATTGAATCTACTTTAATCAATTTCTACATGATGTTCAAACCATTTTGCTTAAATATGAAGATAACACATTTGAGGCATATTTCATTGGCCTAAAAATGACTGGGCAAAATCACGCATGAAATAAATGTTTGAGTGTAATGTCTGTACAAAGCTTTGATGCTGAATTGAGATGCGCTGCATGATTCGATATTACATGTGTGTAAATGTGATGCCATATGCGGCAGTCACAAAGTAGATCGTTTGCTGAAACAAATAAAATTTAACTTCTTGAAGTATGGGAGTGATTTATTATAGAAAATAAGTCAGGAAAACTGAAAAATAACTGATTGTCTACAAAGCAGTATGCACTAGAAAACAAAAAAACTGAGAAGTTACTATGACATTTTCAAATCAAAGACAAGTTGTCAGAAACTTTTGAGCTTTAACAAAATTGGTTATATCCGCAAAATCGTGTAACCATTTTTTAATAGAAAAGTTATATGTGTAGCTCATAAGAACATAAGAAGTATGCCAAAAAGAAGATTTCGCAAAGTGTAAAAAAATGTATAGCGTTTATTGTTTATTGAGCAGCAAGAATAGCGAATACAACTTCGAGCTGAGTATGAAACTCATCGACAATACAATCAGTAGAACAGTAGAAGTAACTTTTAATCCGAAAAGCTATAACCAATCAAATGCACTATATTTGTAAAATAATTTACATTAAAAAAGGGTATGGAGAATAATTAAATTGTATATGAAGAATGTCCCATGCAGATTTATATTACATATTAACTGAAAAATGCCATATTGAGATTGCTTTGGACAGTATGTAAAGTATAATATAAGTAAAGTATATAAATCTTTATGCAAACTTACTTTTCTATTTCTTGTTGCGAAGCAAATTTATTCGCTGCTTGCTGATCAACACTCTGATGAATAAATGTTTTTTTACCATTGTAACAGATTTTAAAAAACTCTACATATACTCAAACTCTTCTGAACTGGTTTATTTTTTGACTGTATAACTTTGAACAATCAAAATATGGTCTCAACAAATGTTTAGATCTTTCATACCGTATCTTGTCTTCTAAAACGTGTCGCTGCTTTTTAGAGAGTTGTCAGGTTCTTAAGATGCCAATATGTAAGTAAACGCTGGTTTTTGTGAGCTGTCCAAATTTAAAAACAGGTAAAAAGAGATAATATTTGTTTAGTAAGCTTTGAAATTTTGTCTGTTGCCTTTATTAAATTTCATAAATAGTTTCAGCAGCAGACATTGCATGAATCATATTCCCTCAACTGCGCATAAAACTACTTAACAGCTGATAAGTAGTTTTATCTGCAGAATTCTCAAAACCTGTTTAAGGAAACTGCGGATAGAGCTACTCATAACAGATTAACACAGGAATTAATAATCCTTCATTGATGAACTTAAATTACATAATAGATGAAGGAATTATGTAATAGAATTTTGCTCAAACTAATTAATCAGAGCAAAATTGACCAGCGGCATAGCGAAAACCACTAGGGAGATAAGTGGTTTTAGCAGCAAAGGGCAGAGCTCTATAATGGCTATCTGGTTAGCTATAGAATTTTACAGACTCAATTTTAATCAGTTCACTGATTTAATAAACATTTTTCTATGACACGCATAATAGGGTCTACGAATTAAGAGGAATTGTAGTTAGGTGCATCTTGCGTAATGGTGCAAATCACATGATGCGGATCGATCCCTGCGCGTTGTTGAAAAAAGGTGAGGAGTTATATGCCCTAGGTTAATAAGTACCGGCACAGTTTTATTTTGCTTAGCAAGTTTTTGTAAAACACTCCTACAAATCTGCTATGTGCGCAGGCTACTTTAACACATATCATATGTAACGTTGCATCATCATTGCACAGTTTAAGTTCATAATATATTTGAAATTGATTAAATGTAATAAAAGATCACAAACCTCTGTTTAAAACACAAAAAGTAGTATTAAATCGATATGCTTAAATCAAACAACCCTTGCACTTTTCATACTTAAACATATAACTTAGCAGATTTGGAACAATCTCGCTTTTCTCTAAATAGCTTTTCTTTAGCGATTTTCTCTTATTTCTAGTTAGCTAGAAATTTCTGCTGGCATCAAGCTGCTCAGCTAGTAGTATTATTAATAAGCCACTTTTCGATCTGTTTACTAAGAATTTTGTACAGGGCATCTTCCATATGCTTACTAGGATGCTTATCATTAATTTATGGTTAACATCGGTAACCGTTTGAAATCTGAAGTTCTGAGCAATTTTTTTCAGGAATGCCAGTGAATTGGCATTGCATTAATTTTGATACCGAGTGAAGGTTAATTACTGTATACTTGTTATCCTCTAAGCTAAAATTAAAATTTCGTAAAGTTACATAAGATTTAGTTTGGCATCAGCAGCCGTTAAGAATGTCCATAATTGAAATGACTGAACCTTTGAATCCAGAAGAAAAGATTGATAACTCTACTATGATCTTTAACCCAAAAACACCAGCAATTCTATTGAGCAAACTGACTAAACATCTTGATAGTCATGAGGTCAATTAAAAATATGTCCATTCTGGTATTTTGCATCATGTTGGTGGTTTTTCTCTGGGTTTGGTCTTTTTACCTTCTGTGTCACTGTGAATCAAAAAACTATTTAAAGCGAGTTAATAGAATTGTACACTGAAAGTATATTTGGGAAATGAAAGTTAAATTGATATTCAAAGCTATTGAACCAGAGGGTAATAAATATTCGCTCTGTACCAAAAGCGGCAGCAAAATTGTCAGCACTCACTCAGCATTGGACTCATCAATTTTTCAGTAAAACGATTGGTAAATTCACAATGTTGATGTCTATCTCTCCACAGCCTGGAGTTGCTGATGAGACAAAAAAATGTTGCCTTGTTATATAGTAAATGAAAGTAATGACGTCAGCGATAACCTAATTTAATTTTATTGATGAGTTTTGTCTTTTAGCCGGTCTTGACTTTTTGCATCTAATTTTAATTGAATCAGCGGTAAAATTTAATTAAAGTATGGCATTAGTTATTTTGATATAGCGATGAGAGGTTTTTCGCTTTTGTCAGTTATGGGCTTATGCTTTTTGTGTATCCATTTAATTAGATCTGCAGTTTTGGGATAGTTTCCTAATAATTTCAAAGGTAACTTTAAAGTCAGCCGTAAGCTGTGCACCAACGACAGATAGTTAATCAAGGTATTTTAAGGATGATGACATGGTTGGAAATATACCTTTGCAAAATAAAGCTATCAGGCATAAGTCATGGATAGTAGCTTGAATATTCAATTTTATTAATAACTTTTAACACAAATTTTCCAGTAAATGTAAAGGTTTTTTCAAGAACATGTTTTTATTGATGGATGATTCAAATCAATGTATTCTATTCTGTTATTTTGGTCTTTGTATCGTTAGTTATATTTGTTGTAAGTTATTGCTTCTATAGTTGAACGAGTAACTGATCGTATTGTAAACGTGTATGGAATGCGACTGGAGTACTGTGAATGAGTGAGATTTAACGAGTGATTGATGGTATTAGACCAAATGAAAGATTACGGATTCGAAATGCTTACCAGGATGTTTGCCATAAATTAATGATAAACACCCTAGTAAGCATATTGAAATAGTCCTGTACACAATTCTTAGTAAGCAGATCGAAAAGTGACTTACTATACTACTTTGGCCATTATCTTGAAAATACCTTAGTTCCTATGAACTTTGCCATTAATTATTTTTTGAGTGTTATATTCTTCTATGATAGATAAAAAATTAAGAGTTTTTTCATTGCTAAATGGCAGGTTAAGCATGATTCATGTAATGTTCTTTAATAATAATTGTAAAATTTTATAGCGTCAATTCCGGTTAACTTGTTTATTATTAGCTAGTTGCCAATCCATTAACATAATGAAATAACCACAGGTGCAAATCAGCCTGCAATCAGGTCCAATGCCTTATTGCTGCCGATTCATATTCAAATGTACAACTAAAAACTGCTCAAACTGTTTACCTTAGTGAGATTCATCACTCTTCAGCATCCTCCTACCTTTAAAAATAGATGTTTCAATATTGCCCCCACAAAGTAAAAGAAATAAATGAAATCACTGCTGCCTTTATGTTGTCACTATTTGCAATACGATGATTCTTTTCCTACACTCTCTAAGAATAAGAAACACGGGTTGCTAGAAATTTATATAAAACTGGATTCTTTTCCAGTTTTATATAAATTTCTAGTAACCCGTTTTCTTATTCATTTCATATTATATTCTTAGAGAGTGTAGACTTCTTTATAACTAGATTAGAACAAAAACTTATTGTACACCCAACTCTCTCCTGGAAACGGATGAAAAGGTATGTTTATCTATATGTATGCTTTTATTTTCTGGATTAATGTTGTTTATCAATGTCTTTAGTTTTTTTGCAATTCTTATTAACGCTTCACATAATATTTCATTAGCTACATTTCATATGTTAATCAAGTTTTAAAAACTTTCAGTTTTCATGGTGCTAATTTATTTGTGTGTGCCGCTTACATATGTTTTGTTTAAATCATCAATTAAATGGATTTTAATTTTAAAATTTTTTAATTATGTTTATCGTGTGACTGACGTCATTTGCTACAAGATGATATGCAGTTTAAAGGTATTCAGATGGAGAAAAGTGAGTTTAGAGGACAAAATCAGTGAGGACTTGCAGACATGACTGTATTTCTCTAACGAGTTACTCTAGTAATATTTTCGAACATTATGTGCTTGGATACTTGTCAAACATGTAAGATGAGGCAGGCTGTGTCAAAAGTTGATTGCCCAAGTCAGCATTCTTGTGGTTAATTTATAGCTCGAGCTAGGTCAGCATCAGTGAACCAATGCTTGGCCATTGTTGATTTAATCTAACCACGGGTCATAAAATGATAAGCAGTAGGCTTTGTGACTCTAGGGCCTAGGCTGATGTGACCTAGGATCATAATTGATATACAGTGTTATTTGGCTAGTTTATAGTTGATGATCAGCTAGCTGCCTGGATTCTTTTCCAGTTTTATATAAATTTCTAGCAACCCGTTTTCTTATTCATTTCATATTATATTCTTAGAGAGTGTAGACTTCTTTATACCTAGATTAGAACAGAAACTTATTGTACACCCAACTCTATCCTGGAAACGGATGAAAAGGTATGTCTATCTATATGTATGCTTTTATTTTCTGGATTAATGTTGTTTATCCATGTCTTTAGTTTTTTTGCAATTCTTATTAACGCTTCACATAATATTTCATTAGCTACATTTCATATGTTAATCAAGTTTTAAAAACTTTCAGTTTTCATGGTGCTAATTTATTTGTGTGTGCCGCTTACATATGTTTTGTTTAAATCATCAATTAAATGGATTTAAATTTTTAAATTTTTAAATTATGCTTATCATGTGTCTGACGTCATTTGCTACAAGATGATATGCAGTTTAAAGGTATTCAGATGAAAAAAAGTGAGTTTAGAGGACAAAATCAGTGAGGACTTGCAGACATGACTGTATTTCACTAACGAGTTACTCTAGTAATATTTTCGAACATTATGTGCTTGGATATTTGTCAAACAAGTAAGATGAGGCAGGCTGTGTCAAAAAGTTGATTGCCCAAGTCAGCATTCTTGTGGTTAATTTATAGCTCGAGCTAGGTCAGCATCAGTGAACCATTGCTTGGCCATTGTTGATTTAATCTAACCACGGGCCATCAAATGATAAGCAGTAGGCTTTGTGACTCTAGGGCCTAGGCTGATGTGACCTAGGGTCATAATTGATATACAGTGTTATTTGGCTAGTTTATAGTTGATGATCAGCTAGCTGCCTGATCTGGCTGCATTTTGTTAGTGGCAGTGCACGTACTGTCAAGCGACAGCACGAGCGTGATCCTAAATTACTAACATTAATTTTTAGTGATGGCAAGGCGTAACGCAATGGCAATGATGGCAAAACGTAAACGAGGCAATGATGAACCGGTAAGTAAATTGGCAGTAATCCCTCACCTTGACATACAATGTTACTTTGTTTTACTATTGGCATCATAGGTCAAACTCATCATATCTTAAAAAACAAATATTCTCATAGAATACACTATATTTCATGTTTACCAGTTGCGCTGATATGCTTGTTAGCTAACTGCCAAAAGGCTATAATCTAACCAATAATGCGACATGAGGCTCACTTCACTAGGAGATGCAAATCAGCAATAGCATTTTGACCATAGGCTAACTATCAGTGCTATACGTATAATAATTGTGTTCTGATGTTGCATAACTTAACAAATAAATTGCACCAAAATTGTAAGTTGGAATACTGATGAGAACAGTGCAGAAGTTTTAAAAATGCAACTAAAGCGAAATGTTTTTGTTTTAAATGTATCACCCTATAAAAACTTTTTTAAATTATGCAAGATGTCATGCCAACTAAGCTGCAAACGCATTGCTTTGTGAAAACTCTAACAAGTCTAAGTTGTTGTACCATTTTTTATATATATTGTATATGTAAAGCTAAAACTACGTATATTTTTCGGGGTTATAGAGAAAGCATTGCATAGAAGTTTAAACATTGATATTGCTTTTATAGTTGTTTTCTTGGCACGTTGGAGATTTAGTGAATGCCGTTTGGCCTCCATCTGGTAGATAGTATACTGCCAACATTACAGAACTTCATGCAGGTGCGTTAAAACTTGGGTTGGCTACAGGCTTAATATTTGTGTACAAAAATAAAGGCTAGGTGATCTTGGGATCTGGTTTCATCTTTGACAAATTAGCACTTTTTGATAGGCATTTTTTGTATTGAGTCGTATGTGTTATAAATCTTCCTGCTAACGGCTAGTATTATTGTTTCAAAATACTTAGTTATTAATAACTTTTCAATGTTTTTACACAGTTGCTGGTTAGCGGCTGTGGCTGAAGTAGTTCTCCTATATAGGTGCTGGCTAGTTCTTTAGGTATTCAAGTAAAACATGGCCATTATTGCTTTAGTGTTTCTATTGAATATTTACCATTCACTGCGTGTGAGAACTTTGGTTTTATTTAAGGCGAAGTGACAGTTCAATTCAGGGCTGACAACATGAACCGAAGGCTTAAAATGCATCAGATTAAGGTAGGAACATTAATTTACTTTTTGATGTAATCAGACATGGTGTGAAAATCATTTATGTACATTAATGTTGCCCAAGTTAGTTACAAAGTGCAACACTCTATGTGTTAATCTTTCGAAAGGCGTCAAACAAAACAAGTAAAATTGTTCATTTAATTGTTACAGCACCTAATAGGAAAGCCAGAAATGCAGCTTGTTCAACTGCAGGAAGTGAAAATAGTTGCTGAACCCATGCACAGTAATCCCTCTGTATTGATCCATCACACTATTAAGGAGGAGCCTGAAGGTTTGTGATAATTTACTAGTTGCCATGGAAAATAGCAACTAAAATGCTGTGCAACTGACCAATATGACAGGAGTGTTTCACATAAGTTTGCTTGTCGGTCATTCTTAACTGCAGCTAAACTATATTCTACTTGTTATATTTCATAAAATGAATATTACTGATGCTACTGACTTCTAAGAAAGCAGCACTCGAAATCATTAGACAAATTTTGATTACCCAACATTCCGTGTCAAACTATCAAAATATCAACATGAAAATTCCAAATGTTTATTACATTCAGACAGCATGTTTGTAAACAAACAGCTATCGTCAATACACCATATGTGCTCTATCATGTGTTTAATTATATTTATATATACATATATATTGCAAGTTCTCAATTAATGTAATATCCTGTAGATATTTGTACATATTACTCACTGCCGTGAATAACTCTTTATGTTATATCATGTACATATATGTATGTACAACTTGTCATTACGAATGCTCCATATACGATATATACTGTATTTATCTTGCTTATATCACTTACTGTTATGAATGGTCAGTTATGCTAGATTCTGCAAACATCTCTTTATATCACTTACTATTATGGAAGCTCCATATGGGATTTGTTCTATAGAAATACATATATATCTCTTATTATGGAAGCCGCATATGTGATTCGTTCTATATACATCCAAAAAATATCACTAATTATTATGAAATCCCCATATGTGATTCATTCTATATACATCCAAATATATCACTTATTATTATGAAAGCTCCATATGTGATTTGTTAAATACACTACATTATATATCACTTCTTATTATGGAAGCCCCATATGTGTTTTGTTCTATAGACATCCAAGTATATCACTTATTATTACGGAAGCCCCATATGTGATTTGTTCTATACACATGCATAATTATATATCTCATATTGTTATGAAAGCCCCATATGTGATTCGTTAAATGCACCTCATTATATATCACTTCTTATTATGGAAGCCCCATATGTGTTTTGTTCTATATACATCCAAGTATATCACTTATTATTACGGAAGCCTCATATGTGATTCGTTCTATACACATGCATATATATATATCTCATATTATTATGAAAGCCCCATATGTGATTTGTTCTATACACATGCATAATTATATATCTCATATTATTATGAAAGCCTCATATGTGATTCGTTAAATACACCTCATTGTATATCACTTATTATTATGGCAGCCCCATATGTGTTTTGTTCTATAGACATCCTAGTATATCCCTTATTATTATGAAAGCCCCATGTGTGATTCGTTCTATACACATCCAAGTATATCCCTTATTATTATGAAAGCCCCATGTGTGATTCGTTCTATACACATCCAAGTATATCTCTTATTATTATGAAAGCCCCATATGTGATTCGTTAAATACACTTCATTATATATCACTTCTTATTATGGCAGCCCCATATGTGTTTTGTTCTATAGACATCCAAGTATATCCCTTATTATTATGAAAGCCCCATGTGTGATTCGTTAAATACACTTCATTATATATCACTTATTATTATGGAAGCCCCATATGTGTATTGTTCTATAGACATCCAAATATATCACTTATTATTACGGAAGCCTCATATGTGATTTGTTCTATACACATGCACATATATATATCTCTTATTATTATGAAAGCCCCATATGTGATTCGTTAAATACACTTCATTATATATCACTTATTATTATGGAAGCCCCATATGTGTATTGTTCTATAGACATCCAAATATATCACTTATTAATATGAACGCCCCACATGCGATTTGTTCTATACACATGCATAATTATATATCTCATATTATTATGAAAGCCCCATATGTGATTCGTTAAATACACTTCATTATATACCACTTCTTATTATGAAAGCCCCATATGTGATTCGTTAAATACACTTCATTATATATCCCTTATTATTATGGCAGCCCCATATGTGTTTTGTTCTATAGACATCCAAATATATCACTTATTATTATGAACGCCCCACATGCGATTTGTTCTATACACATGCATAATTATATATCTCATATTGTTATGAAAGCCCCATATGTGATTCGTTAAATACACTTCATTATATATCACTTATTATTATGGAAGCCCCATATGTGTATTGTTCCATAGACATCCAAGTATATCACTTATTATTACGGAAGCCCCATATGTGATTTGTTCTGTACACATACATATATATGTATATATCTCATTATTATGGAAGCCCCATATGTGATTTGTTCTATAGACATCTAAGTATATCCCTTATTATTATGGAAGCCCTCTATGTGATTTGTTCTATACACATGCATATATATATATCTCTTATTATTATGAAAGCCCCATATGTGATTCGTTAAATACACTTCATTATATATCACTTCTTATTATGGAAGCCCCATATGTGTTTTGTTCTATATACATCCAAGTATATCACTTATTATTATGAATGCCCCATATGTGATTTGTTCTATACACATGCATAATTATATATCTCATATTATTATGAAAGCCCCATATGTGATTCGTTAAGTACACCTCATTATATATATCCCTTATTATTATGGAAGCCCCATGTGTGATTCGTTCTATACACATCCAAGTATATCACTTATTATTATGAAAGCCCCATATGTGATTTGTTAAATACACTTCATTATATACCACTTATTATTATGGAAGCTCCATATGTGATTTGTTCTGTTGGCTTTCAATGTTTTGATGTTATATAACATAATGCTGATAATTATTATCAGTAACAGTTAACACTATTTACCATGAATGTGATTCATGGCAAGCAGCATGTTAGCAGGTGTTAACACACAAATGCTGATACTATTTGCTAGATGCTAAAAATGAATGATGGTGAGCTCAACAAGCTGGCTGACCACATGGGACATGATCTTGGGATACACACCAAGCGTTACCAGCTACAAACGAGCATCATTGAGAGGAGTAAAATAGCCAAGCTCCTGATTAGAGTGGAACAAGGGGAAGAAAAATATGGTCTGTTGCCAAGTGACGGAGAAGGTAACTAACTACTTATTGGTTTAAAGCATGCTCCATTTTAAATTGAATACATAGGTTTTAAAGCATGAAGTGATATTTAGCATTTACCTATACTTAATAATTAAAAGCTAGGCAATGGACAATTATCCTAGGAACATACTTTTCAGCATGTTATGCAGTTATCACTGATATTACTATGACAATAATCTGCTAAATTTCTGTCAGATTAGAAGTAATGAAACATCTGTGACTCTTGCCACTAAACCAGTTTGAGAAAATTTAAGTAATAAGAGTGAATCAAATATTTTAAAAAACCCTAAGGGTTTATTGCTAACCAGGCTGGCTTAACACTGCTTGTGATGCTCTTAGGTATTTTTTGGTAAATATTTTTAGGTGATAACTATGTATTAATAAAATTGTCTAATATAGGTGAAACACGTTGTGATAGTGATGGTAAAGAGAAATCCATCACCCATCTTGTTGAACTAGAGGAGCGTGAGAACAATGCAGACTGCATTGCTACAATAAGTGTATCAGATAATCATGATGCGACCGAAAGACAAGGTAGCATTATGATCTATATTCTTCTGTATCAACATTGATAATTTAACTTGCATGTTGGACATGTGTAACTATCTACAAAATGTTGTGTCATCAGTTCAAATATGTCTGCAATAAAAGCCTGTAAAATTCTAATTCTGGCTTATTTTTTATGTCGTGTTAGAAAAAGTTAGTTTCATGGAGCTTAATAGTAAACCACTAAATAAATGATGACCTCAAAATTAGTATAAAAGGGTTAGAGATTGGTGTTTTATTGTACGATGTCATTTTATGTTTTGTAAACTATAAGAATTGGTTAAAAGCTTGACAACCATAGTAGGATGTTCCGTTTGCCTGCCAATGCTAAGTGGTATAATAATACTAATAGCAATGGCACGAATAAGTGTTCGCATCAAGATTTAGCGATTTTAGCTTAGTTATTATGTAAACACGTATAAAAAGTACAAAGTCTATATTATTTACTAGTGAATTTGCTATAATAGGGCAAAAAAGCATATTTTACCCCATACTTAAAAATTGTTTTGCCTTGGCAAAGTTTTTCTTTCATAGAAATGCAGCTCTAAAAACTAGGGAAAATTTTTTCAAACAATGTAAACATTGGGTTTGTAGAGTTCTGACAGTCTCAGCAGCTCAATACTGTTTGGTCCAACTATTTGAGTATTCACATAGGCTGCTGAAAGTAAACTGTCATCAGTTTGTGTGTGCAAATTGAACTGGAAACATTATTATTCAATGTTGTTCCAAATCCTTCAAGATGATAATGCATTTTTCTGGTATTCTTTGGTAAATTTTAAAGTTTTACAAATGCATAGTATGCTGCCTTAAAACTTGAATTTTTCACTATTGCAACAAGCTATATTGAAGAAAAACTGCATGTTGTTCGGCTTTGTATTTCCAGCAACTCCACCAACTTTTATGACTTACAATCGACTAAATGACTCATCTATTTTTCAGGAACCAAAAAACCAAGATGGACCCAGTTGGAAAAAGACGTATTCAGCAAGCTATGGCAAGATAAGACAACTGTACCTTCCAAAACGATTTTGCTGAAAATTAAAGACGCTCTCCCACACAGATCATTGGCGGTAATGCGTGCAAGAGCTCACAACTTCCTAAAAAGCAGTACAGCACCTAACAGCCAGCTCTAAGCAAGACCATTGGGAATTTGTTTTTTTTTCTACTTTGCCACAGTCACCTTGTTCATAATTGGTAGTCAATTAATGTAGCTATCTTATTTCTCAGTTTTTTTCCTTATTCTGATTAACAGTAGTTTTTGGAAATAAAAACTTTTTAAAAGCTAAATTTCTATTTCAAAGTTTCATGATTTTTTAAACACGTTTTTAAAATGTTGATTGCTGTTTGTAATTGTTGTTTGCTTTTGTAATATTTTGTGAAGGAAATGGCTTTTGTGATTTTTGTATTCATTTTGAAGGGAGATGCTTTTCTCATGAATAATTCAATATTATCTGCAAATACAATTACAAATAGTGCATATTGCTATTTCTGTAACACTCCTAATTATACACAACGATTTGAATAACGGGCAACGATTTGAATAACGATTGAAATAATGAATTATTTCAATAATTTTTGAAACAAAATTATTTCAAAAATTTTGGAGGGTCAGCACAAAACCGAAAAGACTACCACCTTGATTAAAATTGAGCGGCATACACTCCTGCATGTACAATTGAAAAGGCTGCAAAAAAAAAAGACAATCTAGTTATACATTATCTGAGTAACAAATAATCTAATCTAATTTAGGAGCGAATAATCAAGTTAATCAAGATAATCAAGTTCAAGGTTGATATTAAGCTTAAGTATTGAAATGTAAAACTAATTGATAAAAAGTTTCATGAAGAATGCTATTCCATAGTAATTAGAGTGACTCAGAGAGACACCAGTACAAAATTGGGTTTTCCAAGCTATATTTGAAGTTGCCCACACAAATGATAATCGGACAGACAACTCCGAAATATGTTTCAATTTATCAGTTATGGGGCTAGCCCCACAGTGTTTTAATTTATTTGAAAAACATTAAAATTTTTGGAGTTGTCTCCCGGGGAAAGCAACTCCAAAATTGATTCATGATTTGTTGTAATGTAAAAAATTGCTAGGAATGATTTGACACATTCTACAGTGGTTTACAATGTATTTAAGCACCCATCCACATATGGGGCGCCCCATATGTAGACGAATGCCCCATAACAGGACCGGATTTTTGATTCAGGCCCCATATGTTCCTATATATGAATATATATATATATATATATATATATATATATATATATATATATATAGCAGTTAGCAAAAGTATTATCCTGAAATTATACATAAATAGCCAGCTATGTATAATGACATAGCCAATATAATTTGCTATGTAATGCCCTGGCTATCCATCGTAATCTCCCAATACCTCCCTGCTAGCTTGAAGTTTTGTGGGTGACTTCAGCAATTAGCTTGTCTCTTTGAGCGTCTGGGATTGTCCCTGTTGTATTCATTGCCATCAGGTAATTTCGGATTTCGTCTTTTTGGCTTTGGTGCTGCAGCTGTAGGCAATTTTTGCGATTGTGGAAGACTGCTTGGAGTGGTTAGTATTTCGACAGGTGGTTCAGCATCTTCTGGTGAAGCATGTCTAGGACAAAGCTGTTCCAGATGTCTCTTTTAGGTGGGTCTTCTGGGTAGTGCGGTAACATTGACTGTTCTGCTGCCGAATACCTTGATAACATCAGCTTCCACCCATTTAGGCTGTTTATCTCTTTTGGGTCCACAGTATAAAGCATAGCATGGTGTTCCAACTGTGTAAGGATGGACTGTTTTAGTTGATCGGTTATCCTGCACCTGTTTGCTTTGACCTAAGTGAGCTGGTGATGACAGTAATGTATCGATCTTTGTTCTGATTTGTCTCCCATTCAGCAGTTCACTGGGAGAGTAACCATAAGACAGTAGCGTTATCCGATACATCATTAAGAATTCTGGCAAAGCAGACTGAGCTGAGAGATCCGACTTCTTGAGTGCTTGTTTGAAAGATTGCACTAGCCTTTCTGCAGCTTCATTCGTGGCTGGATGATATGGTGCTCCTGCCAGGTGAATGATTTCCCGATTTCTGCACCATTCTTGAAATTCCTCGGAAGTAAATGTAGTTCCATTATCAGACACTATAGTATGTGGATATCCAAAGTGAGCAAAGTCATTCTCGAGTAAGTCGGTAATAGCTTTGGTTGATACTGAAGTGGTAGCATGTTTACATGGATACTTTGTGTATGCGTCCACAAACACCAACCAGTTGGTTCCCATGAAGTTAATGGCATGGTCAATGTGTACTCCACTCCATGGTTTTTCTGGCATCATCCAAGGGTGATTTGGTAGATGATCCAGCTCGTTTTGATACTCATTGCATGAAGTACATTGGTGTGCAGCATCTGTGATGTCTTGATCCATCCTGGGCCAGTAAACAGCAGTTCTAGCAAGTGCTTCATTCTCTGCATGCCAAAGTGTCCAAGATGTAAAAATTGGAGAACTTGTCTTTGTAGAGAGAGAGTGGTATGGCAACTTTTGTTCCATACATCAAGCATCCACTATCAGCTGACAATGACATCTCAAGTTTTCTGAACTCTTTTACAGAATAGCCTTCAGTCATGGTTCCAGCTTGGTTGTCGTCATGCTCTTTGGACCATCCATCTTTCAGATATCTCATCACTGTGCTGGGTACAGGATCCTTAGCAGTCTCTTTCTTCAGAACACCAGGATCTGTTGGATTCAGCTGACTTCCAATGTGTTTGATTTTACAGACTGTGTCAATATCTTCACATTCTTCCTCCCCACCAAACTTGTCATCATGTCCAATGGGTAAGCGACTGAGTGCATCTGCGTTTCCATGTTTAAAGGATTTCCAATATTTGATGGTATAGTCATATTGGTTGAGAGTAAGAACCCATCTTGCTAGTCTGTTTGCTGCCATAGCGGGTGTTGCTTTGGTTGGTCCAAACAGCGCTAGTAGAGGTTTGTGATATGTCACCAAGATGAACTTCCTCTCATAGACAAACTAGTGAAACTTGTTTAATGCATAGATGATAGATAGAGCTTCCTTTTGAATTTGACTGTATCTTCTCTGAGTGTCAGTCAGCGTCTTGCTAGCATGAGAAAATGGTCTTTCACTACCATCTTTGTATTGGTGAAAGAGTACCGCTCCTAACCTAATGTCTGATGCGTCACAAGAGATCCCAATATCTAGAGAAAAGTCAACATGTGCCAACACAGTGTTGTTGGATAGCATCTTTTTCACCTTCAGATATGCAGTCTGCTGTTCCGTATTCCAGTTCCATTGTTCTCCTTTCTTGAGTAACTTTTGGAGAGGTACTGTAATTGTAGATAGATCTGGTAGAAATTTGTGGTAAAACTGAATCGATCCCAGGAAAGATTTGAGAGTAGCCACATCGGTAGGTGCTGGCATCTTCTTTAAAGCTTCTACTCCAGCTCCCTTGGCTATTCCCTGGTTAGAAAATTGATGTCCCAGTTATTCCACAGTTTCTCGTGCAAATGTGCGTTTTTCTAGTCTAAATCGTAGTCCTCTGTTTTGAAGTCTTTGTAGAATTCTACGAAGGTTCCTCAGGTGATCTTCAGCTGTGTCTCCGCTTACGAGAATGTCATCAAAATAAAAAGCAACTCCTGGAAAATCCTGAGTTAGTTGTTCCATAATTTTTTGAAAGCATCCTGGGGTGGAGCTAATCCCAAATGGTAATCTCTTCTGTAGCAGAACTTCTCTGTGCATGCTTAGAGCTAATCTCTTTTGACTTTTAGGTGTCAAAGTAATCTGATTACACGCATCAGCCAAGTCAAGTTTAGTAAAGCCATGTCCTCCTCCCAGTTTCCTCCCCTCTTCATCAGATCTTTTGGTAGTGGAATAGGTTGTCTGTGTGTCTTCAGCTGATCATTCACTGTTACAGACTAGTCACCACATACTCGAAGTATTATTTTGGTTGGTTCAGGCAGCCATGCTTTTCTAATGGGTACCACTGGGGTCCCATAAGAGTTGAACTGAACTGGTTCCCATATTCCTCTTGCAATTCCGGCATCATAGGCTTGAGCTAGATTCTCTTGAATGGCAAAAGGTACTGGTCTGGCTTTGCAGAAAATGGGTTGTGCATCTTCTTTGAAGCGGATATACAATTCAAAATCCTTCAGGCATCCCAATTCTTTTTTGAAAAGATCAGGAAACTCTGAAGTAAGTCTTTCCCATGCGGCTCGTAGATTTCCATCGGGTTTGATTTGCTTAATCTCCTGCGATTGACATTGGTTGATTAATCCATCCACTGAAATTCCAAGCTGTCGAATATCATTTCTTCCTAGAAGGTCGAGACTTGGTATTGTGCTTACGACAAAATGTAGTTGCTTCTCATGTTGATGTGAATTTAGCTTTGTTTTGAGGAGACAGAGTATGTCTCCTAGTATGTCGATCCTGTCTTTTGTTGCGGCCTCTTAATTAACTTCTGAAGTTTTGAGTGTAGGGTTTCCCATTTTTCTCCAGTTGTCCAATAATATGAAGTTGTCTCCCGCTCCAGTGTCCACTTCCATAGTCATTGCGTGACCTTGTAATTCAAAGTTGACATGTACATGTAGCTTTGGATTAGTGTTGATGGTTTTGATGGCCTTCACTAAGTTCAGAGGCTTAACACCTTTCTGCTTTTTACGGCAGACGATTTCTACATGTCCTGTAAGTTTACATTAATTGCAGGTAGATTTCTTATATCTGCATTCGATAGATTTGTGGTTAGATTTTCCACATCGGTAGCATTTCTGTTGATCTGCAGTTGTCGTCTTCTTGCTTACCACCTTGACAGGATTCGCTGCACTGTAGACTGTTTCCTTTGCCACTTTTGCTGCTTCCACCATTTCCATAGCAACTTCGATAGTTCTGGCAAAAGTAAGGTCTTCATCTTTCAATTTAAATAGTGTTTTAAGTATTGCTTCATTCCCAACTGAGCAGATGAACCTTGTATGTAAAGCTTCATCTTGTGCATCGGTAATACTTGCAAAGTCACAAGTTGTAGCATCATGTCTTATTCTTGTTGCTAACTTTTAAATTGTCTCTCCTGGATTTCTTTTCATATTGCTCCAGTAACAATATCTTTTGCTAACAATGAAAGTTCTAGGGTTATATTGAGTCATCATGTAGTTCTCAATATCTTCTATTGTCAGTTTGTTGACTTCTTTCTTTGGAGTTTGTTGATCTGACCAATCAGTTAATTGTCTGTAAATCACTTTTGATTGATTGGTTAGAAATATCTGTGGAACTCTGTCTTCAGTCATAGTATTGGCCCCTGTGAATGTCCTAAAGAGCAGTAAATAGTCTTTCCACAGCTCTGTATTTGGGTCAAAAGCAGTAAAATTAGGAGTAGTTCCTCCTGCTTTTATTTCGGTATTCTGCATTAATAGTTCGATCAGCCATCTATTTTCTATTTTTTGCTGCTCCACCTGCTCTCCCTGCTGGTGTCTCTGCTGTTCCATCTGCTCCTTTTGCTGCTCCAATTGTTTTCTTTGAAGAGCCATCTGTTGAGTCAGCAGTTGAATCAGTTGCTCAGTTTGAGTAGATGTTGTAGGGAAAATATAGAGTAGAGTTCAACTGTAGAATGTCCAGTTAAAAAGTGTCTTTGTTGCCAATAATATCCTTGTCGCCAATAATATCCTTGTCGCCAATAATATGTTGTGTTCTCACTGTAATGTTCTTTATTCCAGAACTGAGTTTACAGTGAATTGGTAAGAGACATCCCAAGTATATATATGTATAGATAGCTGTTAGCAAAAGTATTATCCTGGAATTATACATAAATAGCCAGCTATGTATAATGACATAGCCAATATCATTTGCCATGTAATGCCCTGGCTATCCATTGTAATGTCAAAACAAATTGATTATAGTAACAAAGACTTAGATACAAGAAAGTCAGCTCCTAATAAAATAAATAGTTCACTTCCGACATTTGCAAGTATAGATATGTGAATAGAAATAGAAACATGTATAGACATAAAAATGTTGAATTATTACAAAAAACTTTTGTTTATGCAATATTCAAAATAACCCCAAAGGATTCAACTAAAGTTTTATTAAAGTCATTTAAAAGTCACAGTAAAAATCACTGCTTCAATCTACATTAGCATTGGTATTTTTCATCAATGCTCTTCATTTTGGACTACATTATAAATATGGATTAGTTCCATTTAAAAGAAGTTTTGATCCACTTAACCCTTTTGATTATTAGATTCAGAATCCTCATCTATGAACAGAATATAATATGTTTTACAGTTCAAATATTATTAGCATCATTATTTACAAATTACTAACAACCCTAACAAGTCTGAACCAGTCTCATCTATCAGTGTGAGCTCAAAATGATCTTCTTCACTGATCTTCTACTTCACTCTTTGTCTTAAATCTAAAATACATGACTACATGTTTAGATTAGATCTATGGCTACAATTTATTAGGACGAAGTAGATCAGAATGGCACATGTAGGTTTAGTGACCTGTATGATTATATTAGCAAAATCATGAGATATTAAGTCACAGAAAATGTTCAAACAGAATTGAATAGAGAACAGAAAAGGACAGAAATTGGTAAAAAATTGAGAGTAAAAGGATAGAAATGTTACACACTGATAAACAACCATAAGCGTGCAGAGTTAGCGCACAATAGTGTCAAAATTATAACATAAATAGATAGCTTGAACATAACTATGATTATACAACCGCTAAAAATACTTATTTCAATATATTCTCCTACAATATATGCATTACATAAATTTGAACTTATTTATATATATATATATATATATCCTGTGCAAACCTTTGGAGACGGGTCCTACACTTTCATTAAAAATTTAGACTTTCGAGTTAATTACCTAGACAAGTGCGCTATGCTGTACACAAAGCTATAACGCAACACATTACATAAATCTCTAGACAATGTGTATTCACTGAGTTTTGAAAGATTTGAGAAGTTTTGATTAGTATAAATTCCAGTGTGTATTTTGGATATTTTCTTACAAATTTTCAAATGCGAAAATGTCTAAACACCTTCAGGAGATTGATCAAGCTGTGATTGTTCACCTCTAAGAGTGACCACTAGGCTACAAAGCTATTGCAAAACCAACTGAAAAGAACATTTCAACTTTGAGGTAGACCATAAAAAATATAAGGAGGATGGAACACTAACAGATTGCAGCAAGCCAGGGAGACCTTGGGCTGCAACTACATGAGATTAACGCACTTTGGTCGGAAAAAACTGCCAGGACCAGTTCAAAAGAAGTATGGCTCAAGAAAGAATCTCAAAGATTCAACTGGTACATCTATTGCATCAAGAACTAAAAGAATAATCTACCAACGTATGGATTAACAGCAAAGACACCAATGAGAAAACTGATGCTCACCAGACAACGTCATTTATAACGGGCTAAGGAGCACAGATTTTAGAGTCTAGAGAAATGGAGCAAGGTTATATTCAGCGGTGAGTTTAACTTTGATCTTCAAAATATTGCTGAAATATTTCAATATGTCAGGAGATCTGTTGGAGAAGCGTACAAACCACAGCGTGTGTTGCCAAAAGTGGAACGCCCACAGACAGCAATGATCTGGAGATGCTTTCCAGCTCGTGATGTAGGAAGGATTCACACGTGCTAAGGAAGAATGAACACTGAAAAGTATCTCAAAGTGATGGAAAACAAGCTGTTGAAATGTGCCAGGGACCTGTACAAAGATGAAAAGGAGGTTTTCAGCAGGAGAACACCCCATGTCACACGGTCAAATGGTGTAAAAAGTGGTTCAATCTAGACCTTGGGAGGGTGGTTATGGTAGCCACTCGGTAGACCTCCTCCTCTCCTGTCAGGGTTCTGTTCAGGTCCTCGTCATCAGCTTAGAAGACATCTTCTCCGAGGCAGCTCATGCTGGCCTTGGCAGTCGCCTTCTCCCACTCCCGATCTCCCTTGTGTGCTGCCACACCTACCGGCTCGGGTGAACCCAGTGCTTCCCTAGCTTCATTCAAGCTAGTTGTGACCAAAGTCAATAATTCCTGTAGCGAGGTGTTACCTTCTCTGTCCATCTTCTCGAGTACTCTAACTTCGTCCAGAAAAAACAAGTGTTTTAGAAGGAAAGCTTTGGTCGCAGTCGTGAGAACCGTTTTGCTGCCTTCCTGTTCGACCTCCGGACCGTTTTCCGACAATCCCATGGAGTAGCATACTCCATCTCCGTACCATTTTGGTTTCCTAGTTGTCTGGGCTAGCCTTAAATTGTGCTGGACCAGAGTTGATTGGATTGCAGGATTGATTGGATTTAGTGTTGTGGTCTCTGTGGTTTCCACCGGGCTTGCTTCAGGTGCTTCTGGAAGTTTTTTCCGTTAACCGGATTGATTTCTTCGGAACTAGGAGGGAGTCTTTGGCTTTCTCCTTCTTTCGGTCCAGCCAGATTTTCTCCTAGAGTTATCTCCTGCCCTCGTTTTCTGCAGCTTCTAGTAACAACTTTTCCCAGCATTGGGGTGGCATCATGGGTACAGGGTATATTCTGACCTCCTCTTGCCTCTTCTCCGGCCTGCTGGGTAGAGCTCCTTTCAGGTTAGGACACCTCCTTGGCTCCAGGGTGGCCGGGCTTGACCCGAGCTTTCTCAGCAAGCATGATAAGGTTTTAGCCTTCCTTCACTCTGAATGGAAGACTGGCCCTGTCGTTCCACCAGATATGTGTGGTTCCCCCAAACTTTCAGGACCTGGTATGGTCCCACGAACTTCGTCTGCAGCTTGGGATTTTTTCCCCTCTCCAGCATTTATTCGTGAGCCATACCAAGTCACCTTGGGGTGTACAGCGGTGGCTCCTCCAGTCTCAGCTCTATCTGATTTTGCCGTAGCGCCTTGTGCACCGTCTGCAGCTTGTGCTGCACTTTAAGGGCGTCTTTGTGGGCAAGAAAGAACTCGGTCGGTGGTGGTGGCTTTCCAGCTGGTCCGGTAACCTCAGCTCCCATCCCAACATCAACATATTGGCTGTCTCTCCGGTTGCGGAATGGGGTGCCTCGGTATGCCCTTATCAGCTGAGGAAGCAGCAGGTCTCACTTGTCCAGTCTCCATGCCAAGAGTAGTGCCCTCAGGGAGTCTCTGAGTTCCTGACTGTTCGGTTCAACAATCCCGTTGACCTGTGGGTGATAAGGTATCGTACGGGTATTTTTTTAATTTCAGAGTTGGCACAGTTCGGCCATCAGTTGGCTCTCAAACTGAGCCACCTGGTTTGAGTGGATCTGCTCGGATAACTCAAAGTAGGGTTATCTCGCTCATCCAGTGCCTTTCCGACAATCAGGGCTGTGGCGTCAGATAGTGCCAGTGGGTCCTGCCATTGGGTGAAGGGGTTGGTGAGGGCCAGCACCAATTTGTTCTCCCTAGCCATGACCGGAAATGGCCCTACCAGGTCCACAGCCACTTTCTGCCAGTGTCGTTTGGCACAGAGCCTTTTTTTCCCTCCAGCCGCTTTTGTCCCTCCATGCTTTACAGCCTGGCATACCTCACAACTCTTGATGAGCCGTCTGACTGAGGCCATCAGTCCGGGCCAGTACCAATGCAGCTGGAGGCGGCTTATCATTTTTCCCACCCTAGAGTGAACCAGGGCATGCATTTGCGACACCATGGTCTCCTGCATGGCCAGGGACAGATGGCGCACCATGTGGCGTGGCCGTGTGGAGCCAGGCGTGCTTGCAGCACGCTGTCCTGTCATATGCGCAGGGAGCCTCGCATATGATGCAGCATATCCGGCTCTCTGCTCCCGACTTCCAGTGGTTCCGCTGGCCGCTGTTCCCCTGTGGCGGTGGCACGATACATGATTGCCGTCGGTGCTTCTCTGGTGTCCTGTGTCCTTGCTAGCTCGCCTTTTGGTCCTGTTATCCCTGGTGTGGCCAGTAGCCCCTCGGAGGAACCTCCGGCACCAAAGTTGATTCCCGCCACTGTTGGGGTGGGAGTCCCGTGTGAGTTGCCAGCCGACCCTCCGGGGTATGCGACGTTGCCCAGGGTTGATCCCACCCTGTCGAAAGCGGGAGTCCCATCCAGGCAACTGGTCGGTACCTACATGGCTATTTGCCCTTGTTTTCTTGCCAACTCCTTCCGTGATAGGCTCCATCCCTCTGCTCAATGCTCGCGCATTGCCGGCAGTCCTCACAGGTTTGGAAGCTCAACCCATCTGCGCTCCGGTGGCGAGTCCCTGACCAATGATCCAGGACGTAGCGGAACTCAGCCAGGACCTCTAACCACCGAGCTACCTGGTTTGAGTAATCCCTCATCCTGCATAGCCACTGGAGTGACGCATGGTCCATCTATAGGAGAAACTCCTGGCCATACAAATACGACCAATAGTGCTTCACTGCTTTTACCACCACAAGCAACTCCCGTCGAGTGACGTAGTAGTTGAGTTTCGAGGGGATGAAGGTCTTGCTGTAGTAGACGATGACTCTCTCGCAGCCCTCCTGTACATGTGACAGCACAGCCCCTACTCCACATCTGTCTGCGTCTGTGTCCAGGATGTACTGCCTCCGGAGATCCGGGTAGCCCAAGATCGAGGTGTTACTGATAATATCCTTCAGTGCGTTGAAGACGATCTGTTCCTCTTTTGTTCATCTCCAGGGCTGTTAGTTTGCAGTCAGTTGATGCAAAAGATGCGCTATTGTGGCAAACTCCGGGATATATTGTCGGTAGTAGCTGACCGTCACGAGGAATCCTTGGAGTTCTTTCACTTCGCGTGGGCTCAGCCATTCAATGACTGCCTTCATCTTGTCGGGGTCAGTAGAGACTCTGTCCTGGCTTACTATGTGGCCCAGGTAGCAGACCTTTAGTTGCAACAGTTCATGCTTAGAAGGCTTTAAATTCTGTTTGGCCTTGCAGAGTCTCTTGATAACCTCCTCCAGCCGATACAGATGCATATCAAAGTCCGGGGTGATGACTATAATATCATCCAGATACAGTAGTAGCGTTCTCCCGTGGAGGCCGTGTAGCACTGGTTTCATGAGTTTTTTGAAGGTGGCGGGGGCGGAGGTCAGTTCGAAAGGCAACACCTTCCATTTCTATAATCTGGACCGTGTCGAGAAGGCCGACTTCTCCTGCGCATCTGCATCCAAGGGTACCTGCCAGTACCCGCTCACCAGGTTGAGCGTGCTGAAGTAGCAGCTGCCAGACAGGGAGTCAGGCTCTCATCGATTCTTGGTCAAGGGTAGCCGTCCTGCTCGGTGACGGCGTTTAGACGCCGGTAGTTGATGCAGATGCACCACTTCCCGTTTTCTTCTAGACCAACACCACGGAGGGGCTCCAAGCTCCTCCGGCTGGCTTGAACAGCCCCCCTTGAGCAGATCCTGGACCTGCTTTTCAGCCTCGGCCTCCTTCTCCGGTCCGAGCCTGAGGGGGGTTGCCGGATTGGCCGGTTGCCTTCCTTAAGTGGAATGGAATGTTTTATCTCGGTGGTCCTTCCTGCATCGTCATCACCTGTATTGAAAACGGTGGCATATTGACTCAGCAAGAAGGCCAACCTCGCCGTTTGACCCGTTCCCTCACAGTTCGGCTGAGCCACCTGGAACAGTTCCTCAAGGTGAGCTAGCAATCCATTGATTGAAGACCCATTGGACTAGTGTCACACAGTAAAGAATCGTCCTCCTTGATCTGTGGGGTCTCCACTCCCAAGTAAGTGCCGATAGTGGCTCTGGACCAAAAATTTAATGACCGCTCTGTAGCATTTACGCAGTGGGTGATGTCCTGTTCCCTGGATCTTGGCTGATTCAAGCTATATGCTATCGAAGGGGCAGTAATTTTGCGTAGTGATGGATGGCCAGACAGATGGCCAGATGGATTATTCTGTAGAAAGGGAGCCATGTTCCATCAGCCAATAGTCCATGGCTGTCACTCTTCTCGAGTTGGTCCCGAACGGCTCCTGGCAATCGGTCAAAGACCTGCTTATTGATCAGGTTTGTGGACCACAGTGTGTCTAAAAGAAACTGGATGGGTCGCCCCTCCACTTTTCCTGGGAGGAAATAGCTGGTGGAGTGAGGTCGGCTTAAGTCTTGCACCTTAGAGCTGTCTTTCAAGACATATTCCGGGAGGCTTGAGACCTCCCTTTCTGTGGTGGGGTGGGGTCAGTCTCTCTGGCCATCCTACGTTTGTGGTAGACCCGCGGATCCTGTGATTGCCATCCCAAGGTGGAGAAGGAGTCAGCCCTGCCGCCGTTATGGCAAGCTTCCAAAGCTTAGGTCCAATGGGGGTGGTTCTGGCTATCTGGGGTGGAAGGGATTTGGGGGTCACCCTCCTTCGTATTGGGCTATGCCCCTGCGGTTCACACGGAGAGCATAGGCAGTATTTGGGACAGTTGGATTCTCCAGATTGGCCTTACTCGAAGACTGATAGTAGTTTCGTGTCTCCACAGACCTTTCCTGTGCATGAATTTTACTCGGTCTAGTTCATGCTAGTTGAGACCAACCGTCGGCTGTCACTAAATCCCGTGTAGTTCTATTGAGATCCTGGAGTTGTTTGGCCTTGATACAGCCAGTAGTCGAAGCTACTGCTGTGGCCGTTCTTTGTTTCTGAAAGCTGGTTTGTTGATGCGAGGGCACTTCTTCTGTGTGTGCCCCAGTTGCTCACATCTCCAGCAAAGGGTAGCTAGCGAGCTTCTTCTTTTGGTAGAAGTGTGAACCTGCTCCTGGAGCCATTGCAACTTAGCCATGAGAGTTTGGACCAGCCGGGCTAGTCGCCTTATAGCATTGGTTTTGGCCGAGTTCACCTGGTCGGAGGTTCCTCCCTCCAGGGTTTGTAACAATGATCCAGTGGATTTACACTAGTCTCCTTTGATCTGGAAGTAGTCCTTCCCAACCAGTGCAGCGTCAGTCAGCGTGGGCTTATGTACGGCCAACAGATGTTGCTGCAGGGCAGGGTCCTTTAGTGAGCTGCAGAAGGTCTCCATAGCCATAGTATTTTGGTGTCGGTTCGGCAGGTCTCCGTATGCAATGCATGCCAACCCCTCGACCTCCATAGCATGCTCCTGAAGTGTCGTCCTTTCCTCTCGCCAAAGGGTGTTGAGCTGGCTTAGCGCCTGCCTGGCGGATAGCCCCAATCTTGCCCGGAGGGCATTAAAAATGGCCTTCTGGTCATCAGCCCGTCCACAATTCTCCGCAGTTGCCCAGTGCATCCCGGAGGTGCCTAAGGGTTGCTGCTTTCGTCCACTGGTTGCGTCGGCTACCTCCGTAAAGCAAGCAATGAAGTACTCCACCCCTCCCTTTCCAGTGTACTGGGGAGTCCTAAAACGTGGTGCTGGTTCTTGAGCCCTTGGCATCAGTAGCGTCCGTTCTAGTGCCTTGACTAGTCGGTCGGTTTCCTGATCAGCACTTTTTGCTCTCCTATTGGCCTTGTCTGGCTTTCAGTAGGTTTCTGCTTTGTTTATAGAGCAGTGCCTCTACTGGGTCCGTGGCCGTCGGCTCTTTTCCGGGTTTTTTCCTGTAAGAAGTTCTTCCAGTAGGAAGCTGCTTTCTCAGGAATGTCCTGTTGGAGCCTTTAGTAGGTTTCTGCTCCTAGAGCAGTACATTTATTGGTTCCAATACTGCAGGGCTTTCCGCAGCTCTCTCTCTGGGTTACTTTCAGTAGAAAGTTCTTCCAGTGGGAGCGTGCTGCCCCCTCAGGTAAGTCATGTTAAAGCCTTTAGTAGTTTTCTGCTCCTGGAGCAGTGCTTCTACTGAGTCGGAAACCGCTGGGCTTTCTACAGTCTCTCTGGGTTTCTTCCTGTTGTCAGGATGTTCTTCCAGTAGGCGCTGTGTTACCGTTTTTCAGGCACCCCAGTTCCTCCAAAGTCTAGTGATCTTCCCAGTGTCCAGTGATTCTGATGCGAGTCCTGTGGTGGAGTTCTTGGGATCGTCAGCGATCCCACTGCTGCCACCAGTGTAAAGGTTTTGTGCGACCTTCACTTTTCCTCCACTAGTACAATAATCAGTGCATGAGTTTATACATATATTTCTGCTTAGTTCATAATTTGTACAAGAATGATCAGGCAATGAACATGCCCAGGACATCTCTGCTCTTCTACACAAATGTTTGCGCTTTTATAGCTAGTAAGCTCCGCCTCCGTTCTATTTGGCTGGACCCGGCTCGGCTTGGTCTTGACTCGACACGGCTCTGGCTTGGCTTTGGTTCAGTTTTTGGCTAAACTCTGACGTCATTATTCTGCCTGACCTAGCACAGCCCAGCTCGGCTTAGCTCAGCCTTGAGCTGAGCTCTCAATGGATCACATTCCAAAACAATATTGAATAATTAACAACAACATAAAATGTCATGTTTTAGAATAAAAACATTTTTGTAATACCACGTGTTAAACTTCTATACTTCCAGTCATATTTCAATGAGAGGTTACAAATTCTGCCGATTTTCATAATGAAATATTTTACCCACATATTAATGATTGGAGAACCAACCAAAAAGCAGTTTGAAAATTTTCTAGTGGGTTTATTGCACACAAGCAGCATTCTGCAAGCTAATAATGGATATTTTTATTATCATTCATTAAACGTATTCGTTAAGAAGTCACCCAGTAAAAAATATATCATTGATTAGACTGGCTGTATTTTGGTAGTGAAGGTAAGCATAAAGGAATTCAGAGTTTATTGACTCATGTAAATATAGTGACTCAATTATTGACTTGCTTTAAAATTGTCAAGTATCAGACCTTTAACACTTCCAAAATGGATATTGAACATATACGGTTGAGATTCAGCGCTTTCAAAACTGGGGCCGCTGACAGTGATAAATTCATTTAGAAATTTATTCAAACCATTTTATATATCTACAATTTTTTATTATTTCAAACAAGTGTTCACTCTCTTTATTATGCGCATAAAAACTTAAGATTGTAATTCAGATTGTAACTGGATTGCTTCAGATGTTGACGATTGGAAAAAATATACTAAACGAAATAAAGGTTTTTCGGCTTGCTGATAAAAGTTTATTTAGCGCTTTCCAACAAATTGAAGGTGAATTATAGCAGTTTTATGCAGCAATGTCTGAAGTTGAAATTGTGCTACTAAATATTTTTGTGTTAACCGCACTGTGGAGTCATGCTCACTCAGTTGTTAAGAAGTTAAATAAAATCGATATTGCATTGGCATGTTTTCATTAAAAATAACCAAAGATTGCAGGCTATTATTTAGACTAAGTAAAACAAACAAAGAATAAAGTTGAGGCTACACTAACCTTTGTTCCACAATGTTTGTTTTATCTAGTGAAAGCCTTGAAAGGTAATCTGAACTCACTGAAGATAAAAACAGCCTCATACAGCTGAAGAGCTGACAATCTTAAGCACGCTTTACTTAGCTAGTTATAGTTTAGACTGTGCTTCAAGATGAAGGCTTCTGTAATACTAGCAGTTTTACTCAAGCCAAAGTATCTTTACATTTATACAAAAAATTATCTTGTTCATATGTTCATGTTTCTGGACAGGGCTAATCTACAAGGACAATTTAAGATCATATTTTAGCGACTGTTTAATCTTATCTAGTTCCTAATTTGATTTGAATGACTTCAATGATGCAATCACTATTTTGAGATATATTTTGATTACATAGGGTCCCGCACGATGCTTTCAGAACCAGCACGGCTGACAGCGATGAATTCAATTTTTTTCCAACTCGTTGACTTGCAGCTATTTAAAAAATCCTATTATGTCAATAATTGTTCAGTCTCTTCAATATGTATAAAATTAGAAATTCACTCAGAACATCCAAGACTTCAAAAAACTGTGATTGTGGTAAGAACTTCAAATGTTTACTGCAAACAAAATATAACAGCCTAAAAAAAGATTTTTTTGGCTTGCTGATGTATATTTATTTAGCACTCTCGAACAATTTAGAGGAAATTATATCAGCTTTCTGTAGCAATGTTTGAAGTTAAAAGTGTGCTCCAAAGTAGTTCCGTGTTTGCGGTGCTGTAGAGCTATGCTAACTTAGTCAGTAAGGAGTTAAGTAAGATTGAGATTGCAATGACATGTATGAAGGCTATTCTTTATGTTAAGCGAATCAAACAAAGAATGAAATTGAAGCTGCACCTACCTTTATTCTACATTGTTTGCTCTATTTCATGAAAACACTAAAAGGTAATCTGCACTCACTAAGAATAAAAGTCACCTCATTCACCTGAAGAACTGTCGAACCTAAGCACGGTTCACTCAGCTAGTTATAGTTAAGATTGCTGTGCTTCAAGATGAAGGCTTTCGTATTTGTAACAGTTTTACTCAAGATAAACATTCTTTACATTGAAGGTAAGGAGTCAAAGTTTCAGCAAGTTATAGAAAATCAGTATTTTTATGAATGCATTGCAAAAATACAATAATAGGTGAAGTCGATGCAATATTAGTCGTGCTCTAAAATGTGAGACCAGAAGCCGTGCGACAGGAAGCTGCTCAACTTATACATTTTAGGCTGGTTAAATTGGTTAATGCAAATCTGCCAAACATCTGATATGCTAACTGAAGTCAACTAAACATAACTAATATCCAATGTACTCACTGAAGTCATTTAAGAAAATTGTTGTTAGCATAATTTGTTCTTTGAGCATTTTTTCGATGTGTTTTTCTAAACAGGTTAAAACCTTTCAAAGTTTGAGTAATATGGAGAGTCTATTTACCTCTTTGGTCAGGAGGTAGACTTACTCAGTTTGAACTTTTTTATTCTGGCAAATTGCATCAGAATAATCTGATCTTGGTAGTTTCCATAACTTCACATACGTTTTTTTTTTTCATTTGATTGTGTAACACGCTTTCTATAGAGTCAGTCTAAATTAAACACTAACATGACCATGTAAATTTACTTTAATGTTAGGAAAAAACATTTTGTCTGCTCTGACTCAAATAAAATCAGTATAATATCTTCTTCAATGTGTCTCCTGTTGATTAGAGGGGCTGATCACCTGTACAACTAGTTTATTTACAAAATGGTTGTGATTTTCAAGTATTCAGTGAATCATTAGTCACACATTTATCACAGGCAAAGTCAACCTAGCAGCAGGCAAAAATGCAAGTCAGAGTGGAACCGATGGACCTTATTCAGCTAACAGAGCTGTGAATGGAGCCACAAATGATTTCTCTCACACAACACAAAATCAAGAACTAAACTGGTGGACAGTGGATCTTGGTGCAAAGTACAGCATTGGTGGAATAAAGATCGTCAACAGAGAAGGATTTTGTAAGAAAGTCCAGATTCATCATTTTATTGTTAAAGGTTTACAAATTTTAAACCCAGTTTGTTGGCTACTTCACTATTTTATTGTTCTTTTTGAAGTCTCTCAAGTCTGTTCAACGTTTTTGTGTGTAAATGTATTCTGCTGTCAAATTTACCAGCTGTTGAGACATGGATGTCAATTCATATCAAAGATTGACTTGCAACAAAATTCACATTACAGTTATTTGGTATCAAAAGGTTCATCATTTCTTACTCTGCTGTGTTGTAGGTGCAAAATATGTGGAAATGTGATTACAAGCTCTTAAAAGCTCAAAAGGCAACGGTTAGTCGCAGCCATCACAAAAAACGCTGTAGTTTAAATCCTTTTATTTCGATGACGTACTCAACTCAACTTGGTTATTGTTTTGACACATGCTGTTATCACCTGAATTGAAGGGCCAATAAAAAGCTCAAAATAAAATTTTTTGTAGCACTAGTTTATGAAAAACACTTTGAGGTTTACTGGAAAGCCCTTATCAAATAGAAATGCTCACTACTTCACAGTTTCGTTTCAGGTTGGTCTGATCATCTAGTCATAATCTGAGCAGATAACCCATACTTCCTGCCAAATAGCGCGAACAATCTTCACAGAATTTTTTGACTATCACAGGTGACCAACAGGCTCTTCATGTTTATTAGAGGATGATATGCACTCCTTTGAGCTAAGGTTAAAAAACTAAACAAATTTTTACGGTACGTTTTGAGATATCAGTGCTCAAAGTGGCAGCATTACAATGATAATTAAATAGACGCATAAGGACAAAAGACATAGTTTATTGAATGCGTGAAGTATATTTATGAAATTATTTCAACGAATGAGGTTGCATGAAAGTGTAAGCCAAAGCCATCTTGTCCAGCTACATCCTATTTGAGCCGTTTTGGAAATGATTCTAATCTATGGCAGTTTAGTGATGGCTGCGATTAACTGTTCATTTTTGGGCTTTTAAGAGCTTGTAAACACATTTCCACATATTTTGCACCTACAACACAACAGAGTAAGACATGGTTAACCTTCTGATACCAAATAACTGTAATGTGAGTTTTGTTGCAAGCTAACCTTAGTTTATTTGCTCCAAACCATAGGATGTGAAAACCATTTTCATATTTGACTCATATACTTCCAACAATGCTAAAGAAGATTCACAAGTTTTGCTGTAACTAATGCGCATGACAATATGCATGCATAGGATGTGCTGCTGCATGTGTGTGTGTGTGCGTGTGTGTGTGTACGCGTATGTGTGCATGTTTGTATGTATGTATGCATACATGTGCGCACACGCATACCTGCACGCATGTTTAGTGCATTTTAATAAGATTAGCTGTGATTCCCGGCGTTGCCCGAGTAATAAAAGTCAGGTCATAAACAATGAGAAGTAATGAGAGTTGCTTGCCACTTGCTATTAGCCTGGCACATTGTCAATGAAAAGTTTAAATACGGTTAATAATGGGAGCTACCAGGTTCTCTGACATAATGCTATGATCCTGCATAGCGTGCAACGCCTTTGGGTATGTATGCTCCCATGTACATTTTATATCACGTAGCCAGCAAATCAATTCCTGTGGCCTAACTGGTAGGGCGCTGGACTTGCGAAGAGGATGGTCCGACAACAAATATTGTTAGGTGCGGATTCTTTATTCCAAGGGTCTAATACAGTGGTTCCCAACTACCTTGGAGCCATGGACCCCTTGAGCTCTTTATCTAAAAGTCATGGACCCCTTTATAAACATCATAATACGTGCATAAAATAGATTTAAGTTTTTTTAAATTCAAGTTCATTTTAAATTGGCGTACATTATAAATTAGAATAATATAAGAGTCAATAGATTTGACATGTTTCTATTTATTTACTTACATAAAGCAATGCTATACTAAACTGCTTTAGCTATTGATTTTCGGTTTGTTAGTGGGATAGATTATATTTTTTGTTTTTCACCAAATTCTCAATCTTTGGGGTAATGGTTGACAAAGCGCATCGCATGTCGTCTTCAAGTCCCAGTCGGTTTCGTTGTTTCAATTTGAGAACAACTATGGAGGAGAAAGCAGACTCGCATAGGTATGTAGACTCAAATGGGCGCAGAGTTCAAAGGGCGTGTTTGGCCGTCTGTGGATGAATCATGGAAGGCCAAAATTCTTCAATGGTTTTATCCTCACAAACATCTTTGGTTATTTTACCGATCTGCTGGTTTAATTTTGTTGTCAAATAAATATAGTTGCCAAATGTTGTCACAATTATGATCTGTCAGCTGCCATTAACAAGCATTCATGATATTAATAGTCGCCATTGTGAAATGACCCAAATTTGGTTTTACATCTAGATTTTGAGTATGAAAACTAAACTGCACAGCTTTGTTGCTGTCCCATCTTATTGGCCTGGTCAAACAATGTGACAATGACAAAATACTTGGCCATTTTATATTATAGGTGGAAAAATATTAATCAAAAACTAGGGAAAAAGGTCGTTGTTTGGGTGATTTGGAGTAAATTATATGTAAATTTAAGCATACACTAAGACCCCTGCCAATCTGAAAATTGGTAAAAATAAGTAAGTTGAAATGTTTTATTTTCAATGGATCTTATTATATTGCTCAAATTGAAGAGAGAAAAAGAGAATTATGTGTTTGCTGGTTATAGGTTTGGTTGTTTTGTACTACTAACCCGAAATCAGGTGTTATCCAGCGATTGATGCAGATAGGTGATAAAAGTCTAGACCCAAAAGCCTAACAAGACAACGCGACCACCTCGCGGGAATTGCATTAGCCCAGAAACTCAGGCTAGCACAATCCCAACAGACTTCGATCATTAAACCCCGCCCATATGATAGCCGTCATCTATCCTTTTAGGGTTGTATATCATTGATGCAATCACTATGACAGAAATAGCTGTAAATATCTAGCTAGAAAAATCAATACTGGCACCAGCCTGTGGACCCCCTCAAAACCTCCTGTGGACCCCTAGGGGGTCCATGGACCACCAGTTGGGAACCACTGGTCTAATAGCTATAGTTAGAATGCAGACAGATCCACATACGGCACACATACTTTGAGAAATATTATAAGATAATAAATGAAAATATCAAAAAATAGCACAATATTGGCAAAAGAAATGCCAGATGGTTTAAAACTAAAGACATAGCAGCCTAGCAGCAATTAAAATTACATGAACAAAGTTTAGGTGAACAGCATACATCATCTAGCTTTTTTTTAAACTGTACCAAAAATCAATTGTATGGGCTATAAATGTGAATTACAAACTTGTTTCACTCTCAAAATGATTGTTTTGAGAGTAAAACAAGAATTTAATTGGATTTGAAAAATTAAACAAAATAATCCATGTATATTTTGCTTGTCTATGTTGCCAATTTTGAATAGGGCAAAAAAGTACTTTGAATGTTATAAATTTAATTGTCTAAAGACATTTTTGAAAAAGATAAGTTGAATTATAATATTTTGCTGATTTCATGCAAAGGGATCAACAACAAAATCTCAGGCAGCATGCTTTGCTGGAAACAAACAATTGAAAATTTAAAGACATCTAAAACTACTGAATCTATAATGAGCAATTTGTACAAATTATAACTGGGAACGTTATTTGAAAATTCACACACGGTACCTTTGGGCGCTCTAGCTACAATGTTTAAAAGCTTCGTGAAAAAACTGTCTTATATTCATGACAACGCAAATTATTTTGTTTAATACTAAACATGTTAGCATAACTAAAAAAATTACTAGCCTTTAAAGACTCTTTGCAACATATTTAAAAGTTGTGTATCAAATGTATGGAAAACCCGACTAAAATGCTATATAGAATTGTGGCAGTTGGACAGGTTTTAGTACTGTGAGTTAACCTAATTAAAGTAGAAAGGAAAATTTATAGGCTTTCACAATTTTTTTTCAAATTTCTGAATGATAGTTCTTTCAATTTATTATTTCACGTTATAAAAGCAATTATAGATATACAACTAAAAATTCCACCGTCATACAGCCCACGACCAAAGTGATATTGGAAAAAAGAAAGGGTACTGATAGTTAAGAAATGCAATATTAGCAGTCGAATGGCACTGCGGTGCAATAGGATAACTGCAATGGTAGCTGTAATGTACTGAGTGTTATTATATACAACAAACAGCAATGATGAAAGAAAAAGATTATATGTTTATATCTTCCCCCTGCAATTGGAGAAATGCAGTATTAGAAGTAAAATGCACTGATATTATTAGAATAACCAATATTATTAATATAGTAATGCAGTAATAATAGAAAACCAAAGCACACTTGTTTACATTTCAAAGCGTCATAACAACCAATATCAAGAAGTTGTGATATTTATCTAGATTTTTAGAAAATTTATTTAACAAAATTATTTAGAAAAAATAATAACAGTAACATATTGCCCAACAACAGTCACTATATACTTCGATCGTGCAAATTCAAATGACTATTCTTATAATTAAACCTTATAAACTTGAATAATTATTCTTATAATTAAACATCGTAATGATCTTATAAGATTTGTTGGAAAAATAGTATCATCATTCCCTTTACTTTCTCTGCTCTAGACTTCAGTTGGAATACCAAAGTACTCATTATACATGTAAGTGTCCAAAACGTGAGTTACTTTGAAATCGGCAAAAAAGAAACGATTATTTTTCTGTACTTTTACGTTAATTACAGAAACCTCCGGCAAATAGATAATGTCATAGACTAGTGAAATATGCATGTTTTTCTCATGAAATGTGCGCGACTTAGTAGTTCTACTATTTGCTTCATGGCCTTATTGGCGTTTTGTTGGCCGGTCTTAATTTTGATTAGAGGATGCTTGTCAAGTTTTTATCGCAATTTTTGGCCAAATTAATCTGTCTATTTATGTATAATCTAATCAGATGGGTTAGTTTTAGAAATTTTCAGAGACCTTTCAAAGGCTTGGTAACATATTTAAATAGGTTTATACATGTTTTGTATCATTACTTTACTTAAACGACTTTACAGAAAATAATTAAATTTGTTGATGAGATTTCGTTACAAGGGTTTGCGACGGCCGTTAACGAATAATTTTTTGGGAGGTGTGTGCACATGTGCATTTATCATAAATCTCCCAACCAATCGCTTCGCTCGTGTTTGGTCATGGGATTACATACTAGGTGATGAGAGTTGACTCCTATAATATTGTTACAGATGAGCAGTTAGAGAAAGTAAGTATTCTAACCTCTAACAATACTAAACCATCAGATCCTTCTCTATCATCTAATGACTGGACTAGAATCAAATACAGAGATGCATCATATCCTGCTGCTTTGACTCACAACTTTGACCCTCCAGTAGAAGGACAGCATGTCGCTATACTCAACACTCATAAGAAAGGTTTAGCGCTGGCAGAAGTTGAAGTACATGGTAATGTTTTTTTCTCAACAAAAGATTTGTACCTCATAACATTGGTTGTACTGGTTTTGTACAGTATTTGTATAGTAACATAATGTTAAGTTGTGGGTAGAACATAAATAAACCGACAATGAGTTCTTCAAATTTTTTTTTCTGATGTAATATCAACATGGTTCATTTATTTCATTTGTTCATGAATATATATTTAAAGCATTTGATAGATTATTATTATACGGTGCACCCTTAGAATAAGATTTCTCTAGTATACGACTTTCTCCCCTTACAAAGTGAAACATGATGATTTTTTTACATTTCCATATGGATCTCATTTCACCCTACGAAGTTAAACAAGTTTTTGCCTAGTTCAAATTTGACAGTCAGTGTGCTGATTACATAATTATGTGCTTATTATCATTGTTACATGTGTCAAAATAATAAACATCCCGAAATGCCGTTTGTCGAACAAAATTTTCACAATGCGGTAAAGACATACAATGACTGATGTCTCACAGTTCAGCAAGTATTATGTGAAAAACGGTGATATATTCACTTTAAACCTGTAGCAAAGTTGGAGTTGTGATTCCTTCAACTAGCAAATTGTTAACTCATTTTAGAATGTTTTAAATCTATAATTATAGGTTGACCTACTTTAACTTGATATGATATTTTTCACAACATAGTTTTTACAGCCTAAATCATTGGTAATATATAATGTTTTCATTTAGAGAATTTCTGTCTGTACTATGCACCATGCAGTCTTGGCTTATAAATTTATAGATGTACCCCAAATAATTAACACTGCTCATCTGTTTACTCTAACATGTGATAATGAAACCTTGCTACCAACAATGGGTGGTCATAATTTTGCTACTTTTACTCTTCATGTTGAGTAGCTTGAAATATGGTCCCGTGATTTGTGTATAAAAATTCTATGAAGGGAAGAAATATCCCTAGCTAATTTACAGCTAGATAAAAACAGGATTAAAGTGTGTTGCATGGCTTTGATTGTATCTACTCAATTTTTTCCTTTTCTAGTGACCCCAGGTTTCAAAGCCTTTTTTTCTATTTGCAAGACATTTAAGAGTGCAAAAATCCTTCTCAAAACTGATTTATTATAAAAGAAACTTGTTTATGTTTTTTCAGCATACATGTACATTAAAGCATAAATAATACACCTTTTCTATTTAAAGTAAACACTTGTAATGAGGAATTGGGAAATAATTATGGTAATTAGGAAAAGTGGTGTTTTAGTAGTTTTTAATAAAATGGTAGGGCTGAAATAACAAAATGATAAAATTCTCAGGTCTATAAGTATAGCGTAGTCTCTACCTACCCTCAGCCTCTACCTACCCTCAGCCTCTGCCTACCAGTATGATGGTAGGCTGTGTGGCAACTGAAACTATTTTTGTAAGCGCTTTAAGTAAATTGGTTGATTACATTTTAAAACAGTTTCGGACTTTCGTATTTCAAAATAATCATGAAAAGTTTACAAAAATCTTTCACGACTCACTTTATCCAATATGAAGTTAATTGCTTGTAAAGTCACGTCACAAAATATTGTTTTGAGCAACACCAAACTCTCTAAACTAAATTAGCTATTCTGCACCTAAATTGCTTTCTGGTCTTAACATGTCATGATATAAAAAGCATTACTACATAAGGAAAGGCATGAGACTGACTTACAGTCATTTTTTGTTTTTGTAAGAACTAAAATTGACATTAAAATGTTTGATCAAGGATTTTTTACATTCTTAAAAAGTAAGCTTAAATTACATTATTTCCAAATTAAACTCATTTTCTGATGTATTTCAGACTATAACTATGCTAGAGGTAAAGATGCTGATCAATTAACAACTAAACAGTGGCATCCAGCAACACATGCAGTAGATGGAGACTTGAGTAGATTTTCCTCAACACAAAATCGAATAAACAGCTGGTGGAGAGTGAACCTGGGTAAACAAATTCTGTTCAGAGCTGTCAAAATATTTGTTAGAAATGGTCAGTGTCAAGTGGATGGATCACAAGCTAAATGCTGTAAGTATAAAATCATTTGCATGACATATATATAGTTTTTACAGTTTGAAAGGTTTTTTGCTATAGATGGTGAGTACAAAGTGGATAATTAATGGCTAATTATCTAATTATAATGGCTGTTAGAATAAAGATTGCTTAGAAAAAAATCAGTAATATCATCATAAAGACTTTGTTAGAGAATGCAGTTGTAATGTAAAAGTTTTTTAATGTGGAATGGCTGTGAGTATCTGTGTGATTTTAAACCAAACAGTTGATTTATAAAAAAACTTCATACATATTCAAAAAACTTTCCTTAAAATTTTTCTGAATACCAAAAATGTAAAAGACTGCAAAGAAGAGCTTTTAAAATTCTTAAAGGTCTTTAGTATCTGTATAAGTTGGTTTAAAATAATGCATAAATATTTGAAATATATACATCTAAAAGTACCTGCTTACTAAAAACATGAATGCTCATACTTACAACTGTCAGGCAAAGCTTAACTCAAAGATCATTTGCGCACCGCAATGAAAAACTTTTTTGAGTACTGACTACAGTAATAGGATCGGTGAAATGTCTGTCTAGACTGCTTGCTCTTTTAACAAAACACATGCATCAGCTTACATCAAAAACCATGGCCGCATATTTACAGAAAATAATTTTTAAAGAGGAGCTGAAGTTTGGTGGCAGAGCTTAGTGTCATGCTGTGGAGCACATTGATACAAAAAAAGTTTATTTTTCTCCCCATGTACTCTCATTTGCGGTAATGTCTACTCAAGCTTGCATCTCGTACCGGAGACCTGAGAATCTGATTACATATTTCAAGATGTTAGCCATTGCCAATAATGCACTTTTCTGTGACTCACTTGGTATTATTGATGCCAGATTTCGAGCCAGACAAATTAGATGGGCAGGTGTCATTGCAGTCAATGCCTTAATGGCTTTTGGAATTACAGTTGTTCCCACGTGCAAGCACTTTTCAATCTCTTTCCATGGTGGGTAATATTTCTTTTTTTTCTTTTTCTCTGTTGGCTTAGTTTTAGTCATTGGGCGCTATTATATATAATATTGTAATCTTTTTGTTTTCCATCTCTAACTCTGCAATGTCTAGTTAGTTTGCTAAGGCATGCTTGTCAGTTTGGATGTAAAGCCCCAGAAGAACTTATCAACATTCATTTTCACTGACCTGCTCTGAAGCATCCCATCAGTGAGGCAGTTATCAAAACCATACTCATTGCAAAACTATCTGTACAATAGGTATCTAAAATGAACTTGCTGCTCAACATATGCGTGTCTGAGTACCTGCTTGCATCTAATAATGATGTGTTGGATAGTCTCTGGTGCATACTCGCACAGCAACCATATAGGATCATTTCTAGTGTGATAGATTGGTGTTTACATTTGATTAGTTGGAACCATTTGCTCGTGCACTGTTGCAATTAGCGGCTCTGTATCGATAATTAGATAACCTTAAACAGTTAAAAATGTGCTTGGCCAAGGCCATCAACCGCAAAGAATTGTTGGTAGTAGATGCCATTGAGATATTTGGTGTGCCAGGTAAAATCTCATCTGGTTCCGTTAAACAGTAAGAGCATGAAAGCCAGCTGGTTCTTCAACTATCATGGCTATGGAGACTCTATTGGCTTTCCTAATCTGTTTTACTATTTTCATTGTTTGCTGCACACTTTTAAGTCTCCTTTCACCATATTTTCTGCTATGATATAGCAGTATTTATTTTTGGGTAAAGTGTTCCATGTTTGGCATGCAGCTTGTGTGTTGTTGTCTGTTTCCTTGATGTCTTCTCCAGTCTACCTTTTACTTGCTGAAGCCTTGACTCTTGTAGTGTGTAGGCGTATATTATCAGAACTTGGTTCCTGGTATCAAGCAAACCTTAAATGACCTGTCAAGCACTGTTCTTATATTTAATGATAGCCTTTTGATGCACTTTGGCTTAATGTTTGATGCTGCTTTGCATCATCCCCAAGTACTTGTACCCTGCTATAACCTTGATAATACCATTCATCATTTATAGGCAGTTTTTCCAGTTCCATTTTTCAATGCCGAATGTCATTCCCATGTTGTAGCTGTAGATCTGATGGAAGTGTTTTAGCAAATTGATGTCCTATTTTTTACCATCTAGCTTGATGTCATTTATATAGGAAAGTGGTTTATCTTGGTGACACTCTTAAACTATTAAACCCTTAAACATTGCCAAGCAAAGGCACTCAAGAGTCTACTGTAGTGGAAGGACTTGAGTCATAGACATTTGTGTAGTCTATCCCAGTTAAAGGAAATTTGGTATGCCTTCTCTGCTGTCTTGGCAGATCATATAAACATGATCTATATAAAAATATATATTCCTATATATATATATATATATATATATATATATATATATATATATATATATATATATATATATATATATATATATATATATATATACATTACATATATACACCTATATGTACATTTTATATACCTATATATATAGATATAATGTATATAATGTTAATCAATTATATATACTAATTACATATATATTATGTGTAATATATGTATTACCTATATATACTTTATACCTTAAATTAAGTAAGATGAACTTTTAAGTTCAGTTTAAAACTGTTTTATTACTAATAGTTTCATATTTCGAAAGAATAATCATCAGATAAAATAGAAGTTATCTGATGATTATTCAGATAATAGATAGACAAGTAAAAAATAAATAAAATATATAATTATTGATACAGATAGATAGATCTACCGTGTCTATATATCTGTATAGAGAAACTAGATAAATTGTTATTATAGATAAAATAGATACAATAGATAGATATGGTAGAGAGGTAGACTGATACCCCAGATTAATATGACATATATGGTAGATCGATCAATAGATAGAAAATGTATATTACCGCCTTTTGTATTTTGCAGCTAGAAGGCTAAAAGAGATCTACTTTCTGACTAACCCAAAAAACACACAGTCTAAACCGATGATTAACGGTAATGGTAACTGGAATATCTGCTCATTCAGTGAGACATCCCTAGGAGATGAGTATATAAAGTCATGTGACAGAGACCCATTTAATCCTCTCACGAGTCAGTTCAGTATTTTCAGTACAGTTAAAACTCTCATAGAGCTGAGACAAGTGGAGGTATATGGACATGGTGAGTATAAACTGCTTCTCAGCTGTGATGTAATTACATGTATAAAAGCTTCAATAATATTATTTTTATAAAAACTCTGCAAATATCTAATAGTTAATTTTATTTTTATTCAAATTAGTGCTTGTTTTTCATTTTAAAACTCAAGAGAAAGCATATTATTTTATATTAGCCAGATTTGACCGTGTATACAGTATGGCCCATATCTGATTGGTTATGCTGCATTTAATACTCCACAAAACCGCTAACAAATAAACATTCCTGTTCAAATGACAAATAAATAGAAGCCTCTATAATGTAAACTTTCTTTCATCTAAATTCCACTTCAAATAAAAAATTTAATTAAAGTTTACACAGTATATCATCTAACAAACTTTATATAACATAAAACATGAAATGTGGTACAATTTTCCGAATTAAATTTGAAATACGAGATTTCCATAGTTCCCCTTAAACATATAATTTTCTTTGTTGCTGCTTCTGAGAGAGATATCGGTAACGATGCATCTTAGGTCGGTAGGCCTACATCGCGCATACAGCACTCATACAACGCGCATACAAAGCAAGCGCAACGGACATATAAGGCACTTGCAACCCACAAACATTGTAGATACAACACCGACAAAAGTATTGACAATGCATGCGTCACAATGTGACACTGTTAACACAAACGTACAAGCAACGCCATCACATGGCCATTGCAGCAGTGTACTGCCACCTGCTATTTAGGCACAATGCAAAATCATCAGACAAACACGGCTTTAACGATGTGTTCTTATTTGATGCCTTGTGTGCAACACTTCTAATTAACTCTGAGATCAACGCGTATGCCTTGCACTGTGCTATTAGTTTTTAAATATAACAGTCAAGTCCTGAATGGGAGCACATTGCACCTCATTAAACCTTTGTTCAGAGAAGTAGTAGCTCTTACCCTCAAACAGGTACATCCAAAACCATAAGAATGTTAAATTCGACCTCAAAAAACTGCAATCATGCAAGAAAGGTTGTAGCTTTCCAATATTGCATCAAGCAAAAATGAACACTATAGTTTCTTACCTCAAGTTTTCTCCAAGGACGTGCCAGGACATAGGTGATTTTTCATGAAGACTTGTACTCCATGCGTGATGAATCATTTTTCAGGCTTGGCCAAACATGGCTAGCAATGGCAATAAATAAATTTATTCTACTTTTGGAGCATAACAAATTATAATGCTAACAAAATACTAATACAAAAAGACTACAATCCAAAAAGTAAAAGGGCGGTCCTTGAACAAAAATATTATATTTATATTTATAGTCTGTTAATAAAACAGGTCTAAAACATTACACAAAGTAATCAATTTATTATCTGTTTTAAAACAGGTATAAAACATTTTAACTCCTTTGTTTATAGCAACCCTGAGCTCTTTAGTGCACACTGGTTTCGCACACTGGTTGTTAAGCCTCTGCAACAGGCAGAAAAGTGTCTTTATGATATACTTCATTATACCTCAGCAAATAAGTAGACCAACACGCAAGGAAATCAAATATATGAGCAGTATTTCCAGCCATTTTTTTCTTCGAATAATTTTCTTGGAATAAGGTTTTCAGTTGCCACATAATGGCCAATAATGTGAGAGATCACTTGTGAGAACAGTATTCAATCAGTTTGGTAAATGTTTAAAAGATTGGCTAAAAGTTATAATAAACATGAGGAGAAAAGCACCAATCCAGAAACAGATAATGAACATTTGAGGCAACAAAAGTAAGTTAAGTGAAATACTGAAAATTAGTTTTATGCGAGTGCTTGGTAAGCTAAACTCTTTTAAAGTAACTTCAATGTTTCTGTTACGTAGCGCCACAAAATGATAGCGCACTAAACCTGTTGCTGTCAAGTCCCTCTCAGACTATTATTAGCAAGTATTCATAACGCGCAGGTAAAAACTTGCAGTCGTCTACATATTAATAGTGATACATTTAATTGCAGACATCTAACAACTAAATAAGTATTCATAAAAATTTGGAAGAGAAAGTACTATTTTACATGAGTTAAAAACTATTTTTAATACTGTAAAATTTGATTTTAAAAAGTTTTTTATAAGATGGTAGCAATTTAACCTGTATTTAGTTATGTTATATTAGAAATGGTGTGTTAAGACATGAGTAAATTGACTTATGAGCCTATATCCTAAAAATCTCTAAGCTCGTACATCGATGTATGACTGTATAATACAACTCTCACAGTTTAGTGTGCTGTGAGAGACTGTCACGTATGCTGATAAAACACAAAGACTCAGTAGCTGTACCATTATTCCAAATACCTAAGTATGGTCAATATCTGCAGGTGTTAGTACTTCTAGCAACCAGTTTGAATGTGACAAGGTGAAGTCTAGTTAAAAACAATTCTTTATCTTACATTCTAACCCTTTATTTAAACAGATGGATGGATAAGCAGATACCCCTCTCAATATAGTAAATTTGTATTTATGTTTTACTGCGTAATAAAAGTATACAATAGTGTGTATGTCCTCTTTGCAGCATAGAGATTGCTGTATAAAAGATTTCCAAAATAAATTTTAATAGCAATGTTCTTTCAAGTTGTCTAAAGTACTGAATAGTTTTATTGAACATGATACTTGTTCAACTAATTATTTGCATTATTTACCTATATGTAGAACTATGTATAGCATACTATACCTGTGTTAGACATTGTCTTTACCAAGATACTTACTATTGAGCATCTAAAGCATTGTCTTGTAGAGTAAAATTTTACTATGTATCAAATCTGAATGTCAAAACCAAAGAAGTAGCCTACAACCATGCGTCATCGGTGTTTGTCATCTTTGTAAGCATATTTTCTGTTGCATTTGATTATGTTTTAGAGATCCTGGTTGCAATGTAGTAATTCTGTGTTAAAATTAGACCTAATTGTTTAATGTGTGTTGAGCTTCTGCATTATTATGATGATTTATTCACATGATTCTCAGGCTACTTTACTGTGAATGTTAAAGAAAGGTAAAATAACACACTAATATTAGATTTCTAACACTGAGGATTTGAAAACACATCTAAGTTATATTAAACACCCAAGCCATGCTGTATCAAATGAACACCAATACAAAGAGCAACCAGTGGCATTTTTAACAGTGACCTTCTTGTTATATCTTTTATTGAAATGATGCTCTCTAATTCTAGTTGATCAAACTGAGTTTTTGTCTTATTGTGTTTAATCTTCATAAAACTCAGTTAGCATGACTCAAGACTTTTATTATCTGTTTATTACATAAGTAGAAATAAGCCGATAATCTTAAAAATTTTATTTGAGGCTCACTGTATTAAAAATACAAATTTCTGACTGATTGGTTTATTAATCCATAGATTGAGGATATAAAGAACCTACATTTGATGTGTAATTTTACTATCAAAATGTGACATTATTGCAATGTTTTAAATAAACAGCAGAGCAACAAAACACTTATTGATGTTCTTTTAGATTAAAAGTTAAAAATATACTTATGTTGCTTCAAGCATTCAAACCACTTTGTATGACATGAATTATCATACTAAATGTTACTCATCGCATGTTCAGCAATAGTTACCAACTCTGCTTGTATTCTGCTAAAATAATTTATTGTAATGTTTCTTAAACAAACTGAGCGGTTATCTAGTTTTATTCAAAAGTCCAAACTTTTTCGGCTACAGCCAAAGACAAAGTAAAACAAAAAGGAGTGTTTGAACATTGATATTTATAATACATATAATTTACATGATGGGTGTGAATAAATTAGCCTCTTTACAATGGTTATAAGAAAAGAAAAGTTACCAAAAGCATTTGCGCAACAACTTATTTTGTGAACGAAAAATGTGAACTTTTTGATAATGATCTAAAACAATCTAGTGATAGTTTTAAAAATACTGGTAATCTTTCAATATCCTGAAGTTGCGACTTTAACCAAAATCTTTAGATTGCTTCAAAACAACCAGAACATTTTAAATTGACTGCTCTCTGTCCTAGATTTTAGGACTACGTTCTAAAGGATTTAGATTACATTCTAAAAGTATCAAAATACTTTATAAGCATGGTTTTTTCATGATTCAGTAATCATTTTGCATTATATCTAACAGGAAATTAAGAAACTGAACCTACTATTAGAAAACGTGAAATCAGTTGAAAATTTCAATGTGGTATAACAATTTTCTTGCTACTTTTCATTTTTATTCTGTAGAACTTCCTCAGCTCAGTGCTGATGTTGATGTTCGAGCGAGTAAAAGAACCACCAACTCAATAACCATATCATTCTTACAGTGGAATCAGCTCATGATAGGGGGTCTGCCACCTACCGAGTAAGTACTCCCTAATATTAAGAAGCCTATAAAACATGAACTCAGCTATATCAATGGGTTTAAATGTGACATAATCTATATTTGTTTGATAATTTAACAAGCAAAGCGGTGCAATTTAAGCAATTACTGCACACATTATAATCACTAGTATCAAATGTTACAAATTTTTGCGTTTCAAAATTGGGGTTTGGATTGTAAGAATGAGGAGGACGTATTTACATGAGCAAGAGGGTCACACAACTCCCAATTGATTGTAGCTGTCGAGTTTACATGCTACAAATACATTGTCACATGATTCCCTTTTTCTATATTAGCCTGTTGTGCTTTTAGCTACAGTAGTGCGCATATTCCATATCACAACTGGCACTATTAAATTGTCTCTAAGGTCAAATGTCAATTTCAAAATGTGTAGGAAATCTTTCTTTCAGGTTCAGAGTTTTCTTTTAAAATTGTGTTGTTAGTTAGTTATGAATATTTTATTTTGTTGATGAAAATATAACAAAAAGTCTCTATTTGTAGGCATATCAAAATGAAAACTGTAAAATTAACATGAATGCAATATAGCAGAGAACAATCCATGTTTAGTTTGAGAGTATTTGTGTCAAAAATTTAAATATTTTTTGCATGAGATGATGGCTTCAAACAAGCTATGCAGGATAACTTATACAAAAATAAATTGAGTAATATTATATACGTAGAAATGCTCATGGCTTTGAAGTGGTGTTTTAAAAGTATTTTAAAATTAATAATATATTTTTTAAACACTTGCAATAAAAACAGAGCTGTGTAGGGTTGCTATAAAGGCGTCACAAATAAAGAAGATAAAAATCGAACCTCCGATCGCAAAGATTTGTGCAATAATACGAATATTGATGTTTACATCATACGCAGTACTTCATTGTTGAGGCGTTGTTTTTAAAAATACCTCTTTAAAATGGATGTTTGAATTGCTCTGAAGAATTAAATATGTGATGATTTGAATCATTTACATGCTACAAAGATGACAAATACGATAAAATTTTGTAGCATGTAACACTAGTGATTGGCTGCTCTGTCCTACCAGTTTATGGTACTTATAATTTATTGATACATTATGAATCATCCAGTTGAACTTTCTGAAATAAAGTTCATTTTAAAGATGGAACAGCTTTACGCATGAAGTTTTCTGTGTTTGATTATAATTTTTTTTTGTCATATCATGTTTCAAATTCATGCAGAATGAGACAAAAATTTGTAAATGAACTAAATTTTTACTTTGAAACTTGGATTTTAAAAGGTTCTGAAAAACAATTCAACTGTAATTTAAAACTAGCTACAGGTGAATGTGGTAACAACTTTGGAATGTGGTAAATTAACAGATTTAGTTACTCCACTTTCTAAACAATTATTGTTTAAAATTTTACTGCAGGTACAAAATTGTAGCAAGTGGCAATGTCAACACACAAACTGTTCAACACGGTACTGCTTCTCCAAGACTGACAATGGAATTTACCGAACTGAAACCTGGAAACTTATACACTTTTACGATATCTTGTTTAGTACAAGGTGTCAAGTGTCTTGAAGAGTCGTATTCAGCTACTATATTTACAGAGTGTGACGGTAGCACTATTATTGGTTATATCATCTATAATGAATATAATTGCTTTTAATTGTGTAGCAAAAAGATTACCTTTAACTCATTAACACATTTTTTCCTAAGGTTTGCTATCGACTCCCAGCCATTAGCCTACAATAGAAACTGTTGATAACAAAATGAGTGTTTTTTAAACTTACTAATACTTTCATGAATAACCAATAAGTCCATAAAAATAGTTGCATCAACAAAGCGAATACCTCAATCTGTACATGAGGCATCAAATATTTCTGGAATGAAGCAAAACTTTAGACTAAATGTTCATTTCAATACCAATTTTTTGTGAGCCTATTCGAATTCGGTTTCAAAGAACTTTGTTTAGAAATGGTTTTTTTCATGGTACAAAGTTTGTAAAGAAAACTCTAACTGGGTAACTTTGGCAGTATGCAAAAGTTAAAAAAATGAACTTTCTCACAATATACAAATTTTTTTTCCCATTTTGCAATCAGTTTCTGCAATCAGAATAGTTATTTAGAATTAAACCTTCGATGTTTGTTGTTGATCTTTATTTTGCGAGACACGGACTTGTCCATCAAGTTTGTGGAGAATATTAAACTGAAGGTAAGCCAGACTTCCCTCTAAGCTTGGGTTTGATAAGTTCATATTGTTTGTGGAATGATTTTTACCTTTTTACTGCCATACAAGAGATTATCGAATTCAATGATCTACTGCCGTAGATGCATTTTTGCGAAATTTGTTGTGGTTGAGTAGTAACTGAGTATTATTAATTCGAAACAACATAACCAGCAATCATTAGTAAATCTAAGGTGTTAAAAGTGTTGTTCGACTGATTCTTTCAGAATTTAGTATATATTCACAAAGCAAATTATAATCTTATCAGGAAGTTCAAAGTCAAAAACAAACTTTTTTTAGACGGTCAAACGGTTTAGTTGTAATATGGCTTCCACAAGCACCTTCATGTGTAAAAAAACAGAATTGGCTTTGTTGATGATTGTATAGCCAATTCAGAGTTAATTGAATACTCAAATAATGAAAGTGACAGCACTAACTTTAATGGTGGTGAAAGTAATAGTTTTGTATATGTAAGGAATATTGTAGAGGATCGTTATAGCTTCTCAGCGATCGTAGCTTCACATAGCTTTAGTTTTTGCATAGCTTTGTATCTTAACATACTAGCAACATTGAATATGTAACAAAAATGTTCCAGGTTGGGTTTGAATTGGGAAAAAAATTGTATACATATCATGCAGTCAAACGGGCACTTTTCAGTAAAAATGGCGGGCAGTAGGCTGAGAGGTAAATTTGTACAAGGATGGCAGTTGAAGGGTTAAAGTTTATTAAGAAAATTTAAAATTTTTCTTCTCTTGGAAGATTTAATCAGCTACCATTCAAGTCGGTAATACATGTTTTTGAGAACTACAATATTCTGCCAATTTATGATTTCCATTTTTAGTATTTCCTGAGTCCACATTATCTTCTGATACTTTGGTGTCAAGGCTTGTACTACAAAGCCTACCAAGATTTGGGCTTGGTTACCCGGAATGTGAATCGGAGAAAATTTCAGCATATGTTGAAGCCTAATTTATTCTAGCATATAGGTTTTCAATTTGCCATTTTTTGTTGATATGAGGATTTGATTTTTCACTAGTATGTCGGCTCCTGTTCATCGTGAAAGATATCCATGTGTAATAACTAAGTGTCCAATTATTTTTGGAGGGAAAAAATGGTCTAGTGGCATAGATAATAGTGGGCTTGACTAGGAATTCAAATATGTTCGTGCAGTGCAATATTTTTTTAAAGCTTGGCTGCCGTATGTGCCGCAAGAACCAGTGGCAGGACCGCAGGCTATTGGCGGTGAAGTGGCAGCCTAATTGCCTAGTACCGCTGCTAATTGCCAGTAGTCAACTCAAAGGTTCTGCGCTGTTCAACCGTCGCCAGGAGTTGCAGGCCTAACCTTCTAAACTTTTCTGTACAGTAAAAGGTCGGTACTTTCAAAACGACAAGACGAACGGCTATTTTAATGTGATCATCAGCGACGCTGCTTCACTTGAACATAAGTCGTCGCTCCTAGCGCGGAAACTGTTTTGTTGAGCAAGATTACTGCCAGGGTCTTGCAGCAGACATTGGAACCTCGCTTTATGCTCTTATTACGAACTGGCACGACTTTTATTATAGTAAAGATTTTTTGCGTAAAATTCCGTGTGAATATGATAGCAGGAGTTGTCATTTTTCCTCAAATAAAGGTAGATTGTGTAATAGCAAAAATAGACTAAAGATAACCACATACCAAAGGCTAATAAATATCAAAATGTGCAGCTATCACAAAGCAAGTATGTGCAAATTTAGAAAATGTAGTTGGAAATGTATGACTAACGATCCTGCAAAAACGTGTATTACTTACATAAAATTGGAATACATTACAAAATAGACTAGACGATATGGTTTTTTTCTGATTCACATGTATAGGAGTCAAAGGCATTTTATAGTGGTCATTGCAAAGTAAATGGTTTTTATCATATGCCTTTGGTCCCAAAAAATGCCTTAGAAATGTCCCGTCCAATATTGCATATCATAATAAAAATAGTAAGTACAGAAATCCTTGCTCAACAGTATTCTTAAAAAGCAAATGGAGTAAAATCAGAAAGGTGGATTGTACATTAGTATCATCCTGACAGTTTTAATCGTAAAACTCTAGAGCTTGGTTTTAAAGATAATATATTCTCCACTCTACTAGAATTGGACAGGAGATCACTTCTACTCTTTGGTTATCCTTATAACGTATAGGAGGTATCTGATACTAGTATTGCAACTTGTCAAACTTGGAAATAATTACAAAGCATTACTAACATCTACAACTCAAATGAAGCAGAGCATCTACTCGCAAAAAGGTCTACATACGAAGATTTCAAGTTACGATATGTCTATTGGTGAAAAATTTGCTTTGTCTCACAAAAGATGTTTCTAAATACAAAGTTCCTTTAGCCTGTTTGATTTCTGCTTTGCTTTGTGGGTATGATGTACAGTGTGTCTCACTTGTTTGATTTGAAGGCGAGATTCAGTTAACAAATTTTTGGTCTATGTTCGTTGCATATATCGGAGTTATCATAGATTACCTACAGATTACGACAACTGTTATTTCTAACAATTAAAGTTCTATATTTCGTCTACGATGAAATATTATTAACTTTGTCCAAATTTATATAAATATTTTTGCACACATTTTTCAAAAGTTATACTCTGAGCAAAACCAAAACAGCAATGCAACACTCACCAGTCTCTTCTAACTCGCATTCTACTACTTCCTACTGCCTATGCTCAGACTTTTCCAGATGGCCAATGCCAAAAGTAAACAAACAAACATAGCGTTCATAGTTTTTATTCGTTATTTATATATTCCTTGTTCTTACCATCCATAGTTTTTCTATTTATTATGTAGTATCATAATTCTAATATGTATTTATTACAGGTTTCAATCATATGCATTCGTAATTTATACTAAAATTATATCTGAGTTTTGTGGATGATCGGAACGGGTTAGGGTATGTATATGGTAAAATGGATTTTTACTTAAACAATTCTGTGCTTACAAAAAGAATCCATTTCTTCAGTAAAGGTTCTACCATATATCTGTTACAGGTGGAAGAAGAAGTCCAAGAAAACCTGAGCTAGTACAGTACTTGTCCGAGTTTTCTTGGACTTCTTCTTTGAACTTCAGTCATGCAGAAATGTCTCTGACCATTTTTGTATTGAAAATTCTTTTACAAAACATTATTTGCTAATACAAGCAAATTGAATTTGTCTACACTAAAATTCTAAAAAATCAAAATACTTTACATCCCAGAGAAAAACCTTCATGCACAGCTGCTATTGAAATCCCTATAGTAACAAGTTTGCATGATATAATTGATCAGCGAATTAATCTGAAATCAGTGAATCTGAAATATGTGAAGTGAAATCTGAAATCTGAAAAATCAGTTTTATTGTTTATATTTGTGCATAGATCCTGGGAAGTTGCTAATTGCCCAAAGTTCGTGGCTCTGTAAGATACCTGTATCTTGACTATCACCTAGTTTCATCTTGCCTCTGCCTAGCTGCGGTTTCTACATACCGATGTCAGAACAACTCTCATGTCAGAGCTACATATCTTTTATACATTAAGTTGTTATTTTACTATACACAAAAGATAAGAACGTAACACTTTTTTATAACATTTCATCATTTGACATCTGACAATTACTACAAGACCAACATCTTTTCCTGCCAAGACTGTCTGTGTCACCATTCGTGTCAGCCTCCATAAACATTCCAACTACGCTAATTATCTGTCCGCATCCGCTTGCTTATCTTTGTCTGTGCGCCTGGAACTAATTGTGTAAATATTATTCTGCAACCTTTTCGTATCTTGTGTTTGACTCATGCCACACATATTTTATGCAAGTCATTCTCTCCTATATAAGGGAACCCAATCTTGTTTGTGAGAAGTCTTTTTAGTTCAACATTCATACTGATACTCTTACGCTCATATTCTATGATACATTCTCACTACGTAATATAGATCGTTAAATATACTGTTCTTAAATACAACCACTGTCTCGTTATCGCAGTATTAAATCTTGTGGTAGAAAAACAGTTCTACAAACATTGGCTTAAACAGAAGAAGCCCCCTAAGGGTAACATTGCTAAGAAAGACATTAGCAACGGGTTATCACACTGGTGTCAGAAGTTTTTGCGTGCGATGGGAGACAGTGAGGAAAACTCATTGGTGAGTCTTCAAGATCCAATGGAGCGAGTCGACCAGAGGTTTGCGCAGATGGGTGATGTCGTGGACCGGCAGCAGAATGCACTAGACGCTGTGGACAGGAAAACTGACAGTATTGAGCGTATGATTCGAACGTTGACAGAGAGGATGTCAAAGATAGCTGACAGAGGACCGGCAATGAGGGGAGAGAGCCGTTTTCTTCCAGCGGAAGATCCAGAGGTAAGTTTTGGTGGCAACCTATTAGATCGCAATGGCTATGAGGTGAGGCAATCTCGTAGGAGCGACTGGGTGAGGTTTGGCTTAAGTTTTACTGGGAAAAGTGAAGAAGATTTTGATAGTTTCTCAACGCAATTTGAAACTTGTTGTTTATTGAATGAGGTGCCAAAGTCTTCTTATGTGCTGGTTTTACAGCTATATTTTAAAGATCTTGCTGCGGCATATTTAAAGGAAATTGTTAGGTCAGAAGGCAGTTCGGTAACTTATGAAAAAGTAAAAAGGCTCATGAAAACTAAGTTGAATGCATGCAAAGGCGATGAGCAAGTAGCGTTGGAAGTCTCAGCAGTGAGACAGGGAAGCACGGAAAGCGTGCGCAAGTATTATGAACGCTTCAGAAAAATTGTTGCGAGTGGAAGCGCTGGGGAAGACAGCCCTTATATTTTGCTTCACTTCAGAGCGGGTTTGCATTCAGCTATTAGAGACAAAATAATGGGCACACCATGCAAAAACTTATCAGATATTTTGAGAGCTGCAATTGGTGTAGAAACTGCGCTACTAGCAGATAAAAATGTTTCTGATGTTTCTGACGTTTCCGCAAATTACCAGAGTGGCAGGCCTCACCCAGTTCAAAACAAACGGTTTGACAAGACAGTTAGAAAATGTTTTTTGTGTATGTCGGACAAACATCTAGCTAGATTTTGTGACAAGAAGGCTGTGAGTAGTAGGGAAGGTCAGCAAGGCCACGCAAGGCCAGGGCAGGGTAGGTTTCAGTCGTACCAACAACCTAGACCAAACTTTGAAAATAGCAGCAATAGAGGCCAGCATAGAGTAAATAGCCAGCAAAACGAGATGCCGAAATGGTTCAAGGATTGGCTAGCGAGTCAAAAATCTCCAGTTACTGAGCAATCTGTCACAAATCCCCCGCGAGCAGCATATGCTTCGGCCGAAGTGCCCCTTGCAAATTCTATGAGACAGCCAGCTAGTGTAGCGCTCAACCAGGCACGAGATAATACAACTGTGGTTTTTGACAACATGGCTTTTGAATATGTTGAGGCACCAGTTGCACAGGATGTTAAAGCAAAAGTAATGGGTCCAATAATGTACCGTGTAGCCACAATAGTACCCGCGGTTGTTTTTGAAGTAGCACAGGTTTCGCAGGTAAATGTTGAGACAAGTAAGGTCAGCAGTAGGGCTAAGGTAGTTCCTACTGTGCCTAGCGAATGGGTAAGCAGGGAACAAGCCTACGAATTGATTTCACTTGATGTAGCTGAAACTGAGCAAGTGATGACTAACCTTAAGAGTAGTGCAAGTGAAGTGAGTGCAAGCGAAGTGAGTGCAAGCGGTTTGCAGAGGCAATTTAATAGCGATAATAAGGCTAATTATCACCCTTCTAGACCGCCTAGTGTAACTAGAAGGAATGTTGGTAGTGGGCTTGGAATGTCACATGCCATGAGTTTCTTGTTTACATTCCTTGCGCTCTTGACTATGTGCCAAGCTCAGTCCCCAATGCTTTGCCGGACTGGGCATACTGTAGCAAAATTTCAATTACCGAAATTGCCTCCTTGCATACTGCCAGACACCACTGCCTCACACGACCCCTACGATTTGACATTAACTTTATATAAGCCCAATTTGGTCCAATACAAAAGCAGAGCATTTTATTGCAAAATTATGTCAAACTCGTTTAGTTTATAAGTTTACATACCTCTCTGGATCAATAGATGCGGATTGTCAGTAATTACTTGGAGATGATGAGGTACAATTAGAAATAATAAATTTGGATTTTCGGTTATGTCTAGTAAATTGAAAAGAGAGTACAAGTCAGGAGAATCAATTTTGGATAAATCATTGGTGGTTAAATTACAGTTGGAACAATTACCTTTAAATAAAGTGATGGAACAAAAGCAGACGGTGATTAATAAGCAAAACATGAGTGGAAAATAGTAAGGATGCACGAGTACGAAATTGATAAATTGTACTATACAGTCTGCTAGAACATATTGAGTTCTTATCAATATCTGGTTATTGCATAGAGTATTTGATTTGGCTAAACAAGAATTGGCTTACCCTTTCTAAGTTGGTCCTCAAAATTAGCATGCATTAGCGAGCATGCAACTCCTCTTGAATGCTGAATTAGCATTCAAAATTCATTTTCCCCTTGCATCAACCAAAGAAGCCAGCCTACTACAACCTTGACACCGACTAGGATTTCCCACTGCATCTAGGAGACGCCATCAACGGTTCACTGCCACTGCCCGGAGACTATACTCACTCATTTCCACAAAGTTAAGTAGTTTCATATAAAAAAAATATATATATATATAAAAAGGGAGAAGAGAAAACGCAATTCCTGTGTTTCGTGGGATATGTTACACCTATTATTAGTGCTGAACTTTTGCTCTTGAGTGTTAGGTGCATTCTCTCCCTTAATATATTTCTTTATTGCAACTAAAGTTTTCTTGAGCGAAGGGGAGAGGAGCAACATATGCAACCTATTTGCCATTGTATTTTATCATGTTGTAAATTTTTTTTTAATATTTTACAGTTTATGTTCCTTTTCTTTCATGTTCACCTGAGTGACCTTAGTCAGAGGCCTGATTAGTAGGTAAGGCTTCATTTAGTTAGGCTGTCACTCAATGTACTATTGTATTTTGATACAACTTTTGCTGAGATTTTGCTTTTTGTTGCTAGGAGCAGTAACCACATATGCTGATGGATAGCGGGTACTGCAAATTGGGAGTCATCGACAAGATACATGAAGGTGCAGCCTTGGTTGTGATATATTTGGTAGCAGCGATCTGCTCCAGGCCACATGCGAGACTCGTAAGCGCAGATTACATTTACAAAGACATTACCAAAACATGGAACGATGGTAGCAATACAAAGAAGAACCCCTCGTCACCAACACTCTACCCCCATTCCTTTTGCCTCGTTCAAGAAATAGACAGTCGAACCTCCAACCTCATCACCCCTGCTCCTTTTACTTTAAGAAGATTTACCGCCGTATCGTCGTCTGAGGAGGAAGGTGTAAGATACCTGTATCTTGACTATCACCTAGTTTCATCTTGCCTCTGCCTAGCTGCGGTTTCTACATACCGATGTCAGAACAACTCTCATGTCAGAGCTACATATCTTTTATACATTAAGTTGTTATTTTACTATACACAAAAGATAAGAACGTAACACTTTTTTATAACATTTCATCATTTGACATCTGACAATTACTACAAGACCAACATCTTTTCCTGCCAAGACTGTCTGTGTCACCATTCGTGTCAGCCTCCATAAACATTCCAACTACGCTAATTATCTGTCCGCATCCGCTTGCTTATCTTTGTCTGTGCGCCTGGAACTAATTGTGTAAATATTATTCTGCAACCTTTTCTTATCTTGTGTTTGACTCATGCCACACATATTTTATGCAAGTCATTCTCTCCTATATAAGGGAACCCGATCTTGTTTGTGAGAAGTCTTTTTAGTTCAACATTCATACTGATACTCTTACACTCATATTCTATGATACATTCTCACTACGTAATATAGATCGTTAAATATACTGTTCTTAAATACAACCACTGTCTCGTTATCGCAGTATTAAATCTTGTGGTAGAAAAACAGTTCTACAAACATTGGCTTAAACAGAAGAAGCCCCCTAAGGGTAACATTGCTAAGAAAGACATTAGCAACGGGTTATCACAGCTCTAACAAAAGAATGGGATTGTTACTTAAGACTAATGACCACCATTTTTCTGGTTCATTGAGACCTCTCAGTCAGTTTTGGAAGTTTCTTTCTTAGGGTGGTTGATTGCTGAGACTTCAATAGGCTCGACAGTTCCCACATGTTATTGATTTGATTTGCAACTCATGTAGATAAACGGGCATAATAAAGCAAGCATCCTGGCAGAAATGGCGCTCAGAAATATCAACATATGGAGTCGCGAGTTCCCTGAGGTCAAAGTAAGTTTTCCTTATTCTATCAGAATTGGCAGTTATGTTATTCGAACATCAACTGAACATGATTACAAGGCAAAGTATACACTTTTAAAGTTTGCTCATCAAAGTAACCCAATGTTTGTCACTTTTATTTCCTTTTTTTCGAAACTGAAATGTTCAAAAGCTCAACAGCCATTATAGGTTTGCTTTTCGCTGAAAAAACCAAGAAAAGTTTGAACATGTGTGCGCCCGTTTCTTTAATGTTTTGTATAATGACCTCTTTTGAACTGCACACTTGTTTTTGTCTGCAGATTCTTCATACTTGTTTAGTCTCACATGTGCACTACTTTCTTTTGGTGAACTTTACCAATTGGAAACTGGAAGGTGAAAGCCAGTTAAGTTTTTATTCTCAGTAGGAAGTCCGGCAATATCCGGATTTCTGTCCTCTTAATTGAGATCGCCGAAAGGCGTGTTTAAGAGGCTGGTTCCCAGAAGCCAGATGGAGTTTTAAAACCAGTTTATTTTGTTACTCAGCTAAGGCACAGAGCAACTGCATGCGCAGCTGAGATAAAGTCAATTTAAAAGTGAGGACTGTATAGGGCTTACGTAAACTAACATATGCTTGCACACACACACAACACACAAGGAAAACATGTGATTTTTTAACATGAATTAGTGGTCAACCATATAATTAGAGATAGTTTTTAAGAATTTATTTTTATTTAAAGACTAGTTTTTTTAACTTTCAAAGTAGCGTGAAGCTGAATAAAAAAAGATGATAGTTTAGTTAATATATTGTGTCATGCGGCCCGAATCTTAGTAGTTCAAGCAAAATAAGGCACTTTTGGTTTCTCAAAATCCTGTTTTGTAATCTGTAGAAAATAATTGTGGCTTTTCAGTGTTGCTTAGATGAGTTGGATAGGGTAACAATGGTTTACAGTAGGTTCAACGAGTTTTTTTAGCAATTATTGCAAACTTGAAGGTAACCATGCAAGCTACTACCGTGAGACCTTGCGATACCTGGGCTGCTTTTATCTCTTGAAGCTGCCCAAAGACAGACAATATGAGAGAGCCTACAGTCTTACCATTGCAGATATGTTAGGTAAAAAAGTGTTGGAGTGGGTTCATAGGAAGACAATTTTAGCCATCTTGACATTGTTTCTAATTCCTTGTCTTCAGTTGATAAGCCAGATTTTAGCTTAAGAATCATGAAAGATGCTCAATTTTATATTAGTCCAATGTTAATTGATACAAATTTTTTTTACTACGAGTTTATCATACATTGTTAGTTGGTTCATTACTTTTTCTGATGGTAAACAGGTTGCTATAAGCTTCAAAAGGCTTTGTCTAACATTTTTCGGACGACTTCAGCTCTAAAAATTTTAAAACGTCATAGCTTATCAAGCCCTATTGCCAGTACGACAGTTTATAGCCTGGCGCGAATGTTTTAAAACAGTAACTGTCACAATTTCAGCAGGTGACAGTCACCGCTTAATTGTTTTAAGCTGCCTCCTGTTCCATTGTACACTCAAATTTTTGGCCAAAATCCTTGACCGAGTCTATCAATCAACTGGCAAAAACTGAATACACATATGTAAATACAGTGCGTATATCAGTGCGTATATGGCGTTAACTTATAATTTAGGTGAAAAGTATTGGAAAAATACTACTGCTAATAATACAATTGCTATTCCATCCTTTAAAACTGTGATGGGTGAACAATTGTAGTCACTTTGCTACTCTGAAGTTTTTGTAGCAGCATTGCCAGTTGTAGGACCAAAATCAGTTTAAGAAATTAGCCTATTCACAGTTAATGCAAATATTTTACAAGCTCAGGCTATGAATTATTACAAAACCAATACAGAAAACTCTTAGCCAATCCATTTTTAAAACTTTTGTTTGTCATAAGGTCTCAATGTGGCTTTTGATGTCAGTTTACTTTTTTAATGTGTTTTCGTTTATATTTTGTGATCTTTGCATTAGTTAACTTTTTGTTATCAATATAATTCCTTTACCGGATCATAATTACATATTCAGTTAAACCTAATTTTTAATAAAGGCCGGTATAAATTGTCACAGCTTTTTAACTATACGATTTATAAAATATCTGGATACCATTAATCAGAGTTGCATTAATCGTACCTGTTAATCAGCATGAACATTTATTACAGCCAATGCTCTAAAGATCTTTTTTACAAGCTTTTTTTACCCTTTTCACTACAACCAAGATCGTGTTTGAGTCGGACAGCTTATCAATATATTACAGTTTACAGCATTGTTATTACCGTCAAAAAAATAAAATAATCACTCTCAGCAGTACTGCTGGTAAATAAGAATCACCCAATGTTCATTGATCCACATTTAGTAAAAGCACCATTGCGGCAATGACTGACTCAACAGTCATTGCTAAGAAAAAACTTCTGTACAAAATAGAGTTTCGGAAATCGAAACTTTAATTGGGATGAGTCGTGGACATATTTTCTATTGTGTCAACGCATGCAAATAATTGTTTCTTTTTGTTTAAAGGCAGGAAATATAGGATAATTAATTAATGTGTACAAAAGTGGCATCAGGCGACTCTTCCTTGTACGAAAATGCTTAGCTGAGTAGTAGCATGCGGCTTGTGGTGGCAAGAGGTAAGAACCAATGATATGGTGAAGTATAGTTGTCTGCCCTTGGTTAGATTTAACCTTTTGACTCCCATTCCCGTAATCTGACGGGCTGAGAGCGCAGTCTCAGTGTACCAAACCCGTAATTGCCCGTCAGATCTGAGTCTTCGATACGTATTTTTTAAATTCATTTATTTATTTAAAAAACGGCACTAAAATTTTTAATTAATATTTTTAGGAGTTTTAAAATATATCACACTACTATTTTGAGGCAATAATGAGTCCATTATACGCATGTGCAAAAAGAACACGTTGCTAAAAGTTGATCGTTCTTTTTGGAAAGCTTATCATCATGAACGGACGCGATATTTCAAGCGCTGCTAAAAAGATTCGTTTACAGGAAGATATCGACTGGTATGAAAGTGAAGCAGAGGATTTCAGTGCAGAAGAATATGAAGAAGAAGATGAAAGTGAAAAAGAAATTCGACAGAGTGAATCGGAGTACGAAAGTGAGAGTGAAACGGCCGGCGTTGAAGGAGGGAGTCATGACGGATTTCAGAGAGGGGCCGATTTAAAACCCAAAGAATTTCATTTTGATGACAGCTTGGCAGGTGTAAGAAGCCGAATTCCTGGTCAGATAAGTATTTTTGGCTATTTAAAGCTGTTTATTACATCGGCCATCATGAATATTATAGTTAATGAAACAAATAGATATGGCCTTCAAAAACATGGCGATGCCTGGCAGCTTGTCGATGAAAAAGATATTTGGCGAATTTTTGGTTTAATTTTGCTTATGGGTATTGTTAAAAAGCCTACTCTGTCGTCTTACTGGTCTACTGATCCTTTGTTATCTACGCCAGTGTTTAGTAAAATGATTTCAAGAAACAGGTTTCTAATGGTTTTAAGCAGTTTGCATTTCACTGACAATTCGGAAAACCCTGCTGGCAATAAATTGTTCAAATTAGGAAGTGTTTTTGCCATGATATGTGACCGGTTATCTTCTGTTTTGCTGCCTGGTAAATTTATATCTATAGATGAAAGCTTGCTGGCTTGGAAAGGGCGACTCAGCTTCAGACAGTATATTCCATCTAAAAGATCTAGATTTGGAATAAAGCTGTTTGCTCTCTGCGATGCTGTCTCTGGCTATGTGCACAAGCTGTCTGTGTACATTGGTGATGAGCAGGAGCAAGCCGAAGGAACTGGTAGAGGAGTCACTCACAACATAGTCATGAAATTAATGAGTGGTTTACTAAATTTAGGTCATTGTTTATTTATGGATAATTTTTATAATTCGCCAGAGTTAGCAGCTGAACTTGTAAAAAATAATACTCATGTTTGTGGAACTTTGCGTCCAAACAGAAAAGGTGTCACCAAAGATTTGAAAATGTATAATGGAAAATTAATTAAAAAAGGTCAGACAACAAGCTTTTCTAATGGGGAAAGTATGGTTGGCTGTTGGAGAGATAACAAATATATTTCTGTAATTTCAACTATGCATAAAAACATGGATGTCGCAGATACAGGCAAAGTAAATTATAAAGGGGATAAAGTTTGCAAACCAGCTGTTGTTTTGGATTACAACAAATACATGGGGGGAGTTGACAAATCGGATCAAAATTTGCATTATTATAATGCTGCGCGTAAAACCATGAAATGGTATAAAAAACTATTTTTTCATTTATTAGATATTTGTGTATACAATGCGGCCATAGTTTATAGAATTCATAGCAGCTGTAAAATAACTGACTTGCAGTTTCAACAAAAATTAATTCATCAGATATTTGAATATACCGGTTCTTGCCGCAAAAACAGTACTCCCCGCGCTTCAACTTCTTCTACTCATCGAATAGTGACAAATAGTCCAGGGAAAGGTAGACCGGCAAAATACAGAATTTGTAGACACTGCAAAAAGCGCGGTGATGACAACAAACCTAAGCGAAGCAAAACTAAATTTAAATGTCTAGCATGCGGAGTACCTTTGTGCGAGTCGTGTTTTGATGCTTACCATGCTAAATAAATTCATTTTAAAATTTATTTAGCGTGTGCAAATTCTTCATTGCTTTGTATCACTTGCTTTTGTACATACACTTGCTAAAATGTCATTGTCTATGTATTGTATTTGTTGTACATTTACAGGTTGTACTTGTTGTGCATTTACAGGTTTTATTTGCTACAGACTGCCCTTTTTAGGGCACCCATATAATCAAAGAGTTCAGTTCACATGCTTTCTAGCAGTCCATGATTTGCTGTTTGTGCTCGTAATAAATGTTGCCTTCTGTCTTGTGCTGCTTCACCAAATGTGCCAATGCAGGCTCACAACTCAATTCATTTTATGCACAATAAATTTTGCTGCAGCACACATGAATTTGTGCAATGTGTTTATATGCAAAATGAATAAATATTGTTTTGAGAAACGCATAAGATCATAACTAAAATCAGCAAAAAATCATAACTATCAATATATAGATCTCAAGTTGTAAAGCTTTGCAAGCTGTCTGAAGGAAGAAATCAGTCTAGAAAATAATCTCAGCTTTCAAATGCATATTCAGTTGCAGCTAAATGCCAATTTGCATGAAAGTTATAGCATTGATGGCACAGCCTGTCAGGTCTTGTCAGCCCTCTCGTGCTCTGCTTACAGACACGGCGTCATGAGCATTTCTAAGAGCTGCACGCGCAATGCATGTGAGCGCATAACTCTGCTTTTGATGCACTTGGACAACCAATTTTTTTTGCTGCGTGTAGCAAACATATTTGCCGCCGTGCAGATGCTTATCATAAACTATTTTCTTAGAGCTATTGCTTGTAAAGAAATATTTATTATCGATATTTTACGGTAAAAAGCTGACAGCTTCGTCGAATCAGGACACTGACCAAAATTTTTACAGCTAAATTGCAGGAAATAAACCGCAGTCTCTTGAGAAATTTCTAAGCTTTCTAATGCATATTTCTTTGTGGCTGTATGCCAGTTAGCATGAAAGTTATAACTAATTTTAGGCGGCCATGTCAAGGCTCGATTTTTCGCTTGTCATTAGGGCCATGCGCTGAGCATTTTGAGCGGCGCTCCCGCATTGCATCAAAGATCATAACTCCACTTTCATTGCTCTTGGGCGACCAATTTCTTTTGCAAATTGTTGTGGACATATGAATCCATAGAACTACTGTTTGTACAAAATTTTCAATTGCTTCTATCATTTAGAAAACACAATTGAAAATGATGTACGAAAATAAAATATTGAGAGCTTCAACAAGTTGAGACTTCTGCAGGATAGCAATTGCAAGCTATTTACATAAAAAATATATCAGTTTGTAGAGAAATTTCTTAGCATTCCTATGCATGTTAATTTATGTATCTACCTCAAGTTTACTGGACGTATATTCAGTTTTTACGCAGTCGAGTCGAAGGCTCAGATCGCCGTAGTAAATGCTCTGGTACGCTGGGGAATTCCCAGCCGTAAGCGCCCGGTCGCTAAAAGGTTAAGAAGGATTTTCAAGGTTAAAGTTTAAAAAAGACACTGTTGGGAACAAGACATGTATGTAGCCGGTGCTGTTATTGTACAAGGTGAGGGGGTTCACAACTTGGGAGAATTGATTGCCCACTCCATCCTAAAGACTATTAAGGACACAGACCAGCAGTGGGTAGTGGAAATCATGTATACTTTTAGTTCTATTGGCCCTAGCAAGTTTGAGAGCACCCAAGACTTCTCAGCAAGCAGGTTAGAAGAAGTAATAGCCATGTCATGCTCCTTCCTTAGTGTTTATTGTGTGTACACTAGATAATAACCAAGAAACTGGCTTAAATCTTAATCAGCCAACTCTAGACCAAATCTTGATATTGATAAATGTTGATATTGACCTAGTTACATATTCAGTAAAATCTAATTTTTGATCTAGCCGAGTATAAATTGTCAAAATTTTAACCACATTCCATAAAAATCTCATTGGTCCAAGTTAATCAGCATGACGTTTTACATCATCCGATTCCATAAAAAATCACACATATGGTTTACATATTGAACTGGGACCCCTTGATGATCAACCCATGATGCTCTTATACGATTTTTATTGTCATGCAATGTAAAACATGCTGATGTTTGGCCTTCTTCAATCGAAATACTTTTTGCCTTTGAAATCAAATAAATTCTTTCTTAAATTTCCAATTTGGCAGCTGGTATTATGATTGCGTCAAAATAACAAATACGCTGACATGCCATTTCCCAAAACCTTTCTATCAACAAATGAAAAAGATGCAATGCTCAGTATTATTTGTTATTAGTTATTGTAAAAACAGAGCCAGAAAAAATAGGTGATAAAATTTGAGTGATGAAAGAATTAAAAGTTCAGTAACATAGTTTAAAATATTTACTATAACTTACCTTAATGTTTGTGTTCAGTAAGTTAAATTCATTTGATTTAATTTCAACGTTTACGCTATACATCTCCTTCAAAAGTATGTACAGTATGTATTTAAAACTTTGACAGTTTTTACCAAGAGTGTGCATTGAATTATTATTATGGGTTTCCATTTGCTGTTACGGGACATTTTTGCACTTCGATGCCAACAGTGGAACAAATTGAAATTGAATGGAGAGTGTCCACTGTACCAAATAGTTTGTGAATATGTATTTAGTGACAGCCGCTGCACTTTCAACTCGTTAACATCCTTTTTTGTTTAGCTAATCCATGAGATTGTTTTTCCTTCATCAAAGTCCAAAGTTCTTGGTGCTTGCTTTGGTTCTTGGTCAAGCACGCAATGTCATACCAAACTTATTTATTTGGTTTTAATAAGTTTTACTAGTGAAAATCTAACCTTCTAGAATTTCCATTAAGTGTAAACCTCGAAGGTTGATATCAGTCTAAACCTGCATAGCCAATATATTGTTGTATCTGTTCACAAACAGTAGGCTAAATAATGTTCAGGTAATATTTGCCATTTCTTAGAGTTGCATACTTCACATAGTTTAGCTACAGCTGGTGTCGGCTTCACTTACCACAGTGAACTGCTTGCTAAAAACACTGACTTTCAAACTGTTAAAATTTGTAAAACTTTGCTTTTCATATTTTTTGCATCGGATCCTTGAAGAAGTTGAAAACAAATATTGCAGTTGTGCTTTGTTTAATTAAAATACCAACACTGTTTTTTGTAGCTATTATGATTTGAAACATTTTAAAGAAAAAATGTGTGGGCTATGGTCAATCTAGCTGTATAGCTCTTATCGAGAGTATGTCTATACCCATGTCGAAAGCACATACCCAAGATTGTTTTTTGCTAACCTTGATCACCACAAAGGAGTCGGCCGTTGTGACATATCATAGGCGTATGGGTAGTCTGATCACCCCGTATAAACAAGTGGGGTTCAAATCGCAAACAGTCCATGATCATCATTGGCTTCCAGCCTTTCTCTTGTAGTCACTGAGAGTCTGGCAAAAAATAGCTTACTGAGCAGATTCGTAGTGCAGCCAGTATCTATCACTATTTGGATGGTTAGATCTTCAAACTTGCCTAGCAAGAAGTAGCTAGAGGAGTGCGGTTAGCCGAAAAATTGTGGATACAATGCCTACTGCACTAACACTTTCTGGGGTCGTGTCCCTCACTTTAGAGTTCGAATTGACCATGGAACTGAGGCCCACCACTGTCAAGGCAGGGCCTCCGACAGGAATTGCCACATTTAAAGCGGCTCAATTTTTGTGTCAGCTTGAGTTGGTGGCCAGTTTTTTCTCTTTTAGGGCAATCCATATACTGCAACTGGCTCAATCCCCAGGAGCCGAGTTTCTGTGTCCTGATCTGCCTCTGGCTGATTTCAATTCCGACCAGTCTTTGGTCATCTTGGGGTGATCCAACCATTTTCGTGGCTCATCATCTGCCGAGTAAGGGGTTTTCAGTGTCTTCCATGCTGGTTCGTGCCTATGGCCTCAGTGCACTCAGTAGTAGGCTCCACTGCCACAGCCTTTGGCCATTTCCCGACACCGCTTCTTAAAGCTGTGGCATTGCTTTTGGACTGAACTTTTTTTCTACCATGTTTTCTCGACACAATGACCTGCTCTGTCAGTTCCTCCACAGTAAGCATCAGCTGTTTTTGTTCTGAGTGGTTTGGGGTGCAAACTGGCTTTGCCTCTGCAACCGCTTCAAATGGTTCTGACAGTACTGGAAGGGAAAGTGCTGCAGGGATTTTTTCGGTCTCTGTTATCAAAATTTTTCACGCATCTCTTTCTGCATTGGCTAGTGTCAGTGTCGACATGGTCAGTAAGTGTCGTTGAAGAGCTGCATTGTTCAGGAAAGTTTGCAAAATGTTAATCAGCCAAGTTCTTTTTAGATGTCTCCAACTGAACTGTAAAAATGACTTAATCCAGTATTTCAATTTTTGTTGTACTCTCCTGATACAGGTATTTTCTAATATTGTTCGGGGTGCTGAATTTGACTCATACTTGTCAATTGGACAACCAAACCAGGCCTGCATGGCATCAAATATGCCGTATTTTTTGACCTTTTGTAACTCTCAACTTCCTTTTTTCAAGGCCTCACACAGACTTAAGGAATTTGCGGCCTCTGTTCATTCAAAGGCCCAAGCCACTTCCTGAAATCTGAAAACAAACTACTTTGGGTCTCCTATACCAAAGCACTGAGGAGCCCAGAACTGTAGTTCTAGATAACTTGGTGTTGCCAACTACCTTTGTAGGGAATTGGCTAGCTGATGTGTTTCTTGGTCAGCACTTTGTGTCCTGCGGTACATCTCGCTTCAAACTCCAGTACCCTGTGTAGACGCGGAGTACTACCAGCACAAAGCTTGTGTTGTAACCTTTGTTTGATCACTTCCGGGTTCAATGTCCCTACTCTAACTGGAACTCACCAAATTCAGAGATCAGCTTTGTATTTGCCTGGCTCTCAACCTTTACTTGAAGATCACAGTATGACATCTAAGTATTGAATGGTCCTCAAAAACTTGATGTATGTTTTACTAGTGCGAAACCTGATTTTGTCCAATGCTTGGTCTTCAGCCTCTATTTCAATATCTTCCCAAACGCCGTATTTAAGGCACGCAAAGAACATTCATCAAAACCAAACCAAATCACTGCAAGTGTAGCCTTTGGAAACAATTTGATCCCAACATGGCCACCAATGTAGAAGATGCTGGCCAGTCTTTATCGGCATACTAGCTGTTTTCCTTTATTCAGGTGACAAGATTACATCAGTTACAAGATTCCAGTGCTCCAGTATATATTTTCATAAAATTAGCACGTTCACAGCCAAGGGCTACTCTTCCATCACAGAAAAAGTACAATCATGTTATATGGTTGCTCACAGCAACAAGTATTATATAAGTTAGTGGTAAGGTGGTATCTAATATACAGAGAAAATGATAAGATTATCTAAATTGTGGTATGATGTTACTAAATACCCTAGGAAAACAATAGTCAATGGCTGAATACAGATATAAAAGCACCTAATGCTACGGAAGATTACCAAAATAAAGTATGAGTTTTGGTCATAAAATGTAGCTGACAATTTCTATGTCACAATAGCCACCACAAAAGTTACTTCACAGAATCAATGGTATCAGTTATATAAAATTTGTTTTGTATTACTAGTTAAAAGCTTGTGATGGCAGTATCAATCAAAGCATTGCAGCTGTCATTGTTGTCATGTAATGCCACCTGTCGTTTGGAATTTACTAAGTAATATATTTGGAACAATCTTCAGGCAAAAATTTAGGGTTAGGACAATTTTTACATTAAAAAGAGTTAGGTTAGCCTTTGTGCATTTTCAATATAGCAGTTGTTTTACAAATAATGATTGTGGCATCACACATTGATGCCTGAATAAATGTTAAAGTAGTTGAGGAGATCGCACAGTTTTTCAATGTTTTTGAACTTCGTTTGTCACGCATGCGATTGACTTTTGTTTGCTCACTAGCCATGGAGTAGCATGCATGTGGTTGAGAACACACCATGCTCAACTCGCTTTTAGTGTGCAGTCATTGCACAAGTAATGCCGCAAAACCGCATTCAAAACAGGTTGGAGAACTTATGTTTTTGATTGAAAAAAAACTTTAAATTTTGAAATTAATGTATTTTGTCCTAAATAACAATACTTTATTCAGATTTATTGCAAAGGTCCCAAAATTTTCTGGAATAGTGGCTCTGACTTACGCATGAGTTTTACCTATAGTGATAAAAAACTTTATATTAAAACACCGATTGGCAGAAAATTTGTTTAATTTTTGATAATTATTAGTATTAACAATGATTGTTGTGAAAAATTGTTAAAGTTTAGAACTAAATCAACAAGATGTTCCTTTTATTTTTTTGAAACAGTTAAAATATTTTCACAGAAAAAATCTAAATGATGAAACTAAGCAGTCATTGCATTTGTGACAAGTTAGCTTGTTTGTTACCTGTGCTTTCATCTGTACCGTATTGTAACCATACCACAAAAAGTTGTACTCAAATCGCATTGCAAATCACCACCTTGTTTTATTCAATGTAAATCCAACTATTGCTTTCAAATTTCAAAGGTTTATGCTTTAGTTTCATAACATGATAATTTATTTTTTTCTACCATGTTGATTAAACTGCCTCATTAATATTTAAAACAGTAACTCCATTGATAATGAAAACAATATGAACAGAAAATAGTTCTTATCTACAGTAATCATTTAAATTTATTTTAAAATAATAACAAATTTTTTTAGAGTTAATCAAATAAAATCCTTTGATTAGGTATTGCTGCTTTAAAATAGAAAAAGTCATGACAATCAATTTCTAATCAAACTTACGCAATGACTTATTTACTTTACTTAAACTGTAAAATTACTAAATCACTAAAAGCAATTTCAGTCGATAGAATCATCAAGCTTTTGCTTCATATCTAGTCTTAATCTTTAACTTTTTTCGGTTGTAACAAAATTGGTTTAACCAAGAGCAGATAGTCAGTATGCTTCTAAGCATACTGACTTTCTGCTGTTTCAGTATACTGACTAGAGCAGTTTGTTTTTCTTGTTGAATATGGCTGTTCGAAATGTTTTCATTTTCTTTATTATATCATAAATAGTAAAAATTGTGTCCTGCGGTTTTGTAAAAGTGCCACCTGATAAAACTCAGTGTTTGCTGCAGTATATGCTCACATGTTTAGTTTTTTTAACCTTCACTGCACTTAATATAATCTCATTAAAATTACTTATTCATCTTAGTTTAATTAAATAGGCTACAGTTTGTATTGTGTTCAACTTCCGACACTTATCAAACTTGATGGCAACCATCGATGGTTACTACTTGCTTAAATGGGCATTGAAGGAGCTTAGGAAGTAGAGTTATGTTTATAACAAATTAATTTGTTTGCCATGAGACACTGGAACAACTTTCAACTGCTAAATTTGCTCTTATGCTTACAATTTTTTTGATTTCTATACATTCATTTACAGATGTTAAGTATCTAAGCTTTTCACTTTGTTTAAAATTCCCATTTAATATATCTATCTAATGAGTATGTATAGAAAATAGTATGATAAGTATTGAAGGTCATTCAGTCAGTCCAAATCTGGTCAGCCACCTGACTGGTCCGTGTGCTGAACCATTTCCTGGCGAAAACCTATCACGGTGTGGCCCGAGTCTCGCTCAAAACATATCATCGGAACTGAGTATGCCTACCTGCAAAAAGGCTCTGTACCACATTCAGGAATAGCAAACTTGACAGCTTTTAGAAGGCAACCGTTGATGTTAGGAGTTAGAAAGAATGAAATTAATTAGATCAAGAAAGTTATAGCATAATAAAAATATATTGTGTGTTTCTCACATGGAGTCGTACCATGACCATTGAGCTAAAAATCATAGTGATGATTTAACATTTTATTGAAAGTCGAATGTCTATGATAATTAACCCTTAGAGGCAAATTGGCCAAATATTATTTACGTCAAAAAACCATGAAAGAGTTCTTCAACATTAGTGTTAGTCACCAACAATCTGAAAAAATAATGACAAATAGTACTTAGTAAAATTGCAAAATGTTTGCAACCTAAATCAAAAGTCATCACAGCTAAATTTGGATTGATAGAACTATACCAACTTGCCTAACCTACATAATATCAGGTTATGCTCAAAATGGTTTGATTTTATGCAGCAATGCATGAGTCTGATTTTAATGGGTTCTAATTATAATGAGCTCAGATGTTAAAGTAGGCCTTAGAATTTATGACCTAAAAAGTAAAAAATTTCTCCCAAAGCTTGAGGTCTTTAGAGAGACTTTTATTTAGACTAAATTTTTGCTTCGTCTGCTAAAGACAAGCTGAATAACAATAAATTTGCCTAGTAGAAAGTTTGTATAACAAGGTTCGTAGTTTGTGAGCGTCTAAAGGAGGAATTAAACACTGATTTCGAAATGAATCGTTGCTGTTTTATTGAATCAACATCCAAACCGTGAAATCTACAATTGAACAACATCTTTATAACAAGTTCTTTCACTACCATACAACAAATTACGATATTATAAAATATGAAAGATTATCGACACAGATCTTTTGGTGTTTTTAAAAAACACTCAAAGAGCTAATTGACGTAATTCAACAAAACCAATTAACAATAAATGTCAAAATGTTCGGATCAGAAAACTTGTTTATTAATCATCAGCAGTGTGCTGCTTGATAGGATTCATAAACCCTAATGCCAAACTTAAATAGAGGGTAATTACGGGAAGTAAAAACATGTTGAAACACAGGCCCGGCCACTGACGACAGTCCAATTCTACTGCCAAACCACCAGCACAGTTTGCCGAACACAACACTACATGAGAACTCTTATTTAACATTAGACCCAAACACAACAATGTTTTAATTGACAAAGGATAATAAAGTTGGTGAGTTAGTGACAGACAGAAAATTTTACATGGGTTTTCTTACAGTTTGCTTTCAACATATTTGCCAAAATGGGGAAGCAAATAAAGGATACAACACAGTTACCCAAAAGCAAAGTATAGAATTAGAGGAAAAAGAAAACTACATGTACAAGAGATTAAGAGCACTGCAAATTGAAGACAATCCCAAAAAAGAAGAAACTCAAGACCAAAGAAAATTGTATTGCAGGACAGACAAATTGTTTGGTATAAAATATGAATTCAGAAATTGTTTCTTACATTTGTATTGCAATGTCTGTGTATCAATATAATACTGGCAGTAAAAGCAGTGGCAGTGAAAGTTAAGAAAAGTAATAACTAGAAAAAAGTTGATAGCAAAGTTCGAAGGCATATATAACTGCTCTGATGTCGACAGTTTTTTGTAAGAAAAAAGAGAAAGGAGATAGGGGGCTTATGAGGATATGAATTGAATTGTATTAAGTCACAAAAGGTAATAACGACTGAGATAAAACAAAAAAATAAGTATATATATATATATATATATATATATATATATATATATATATATATATATATATATATATATATATATATGTGTGTGTGTTGAGATAATAGTTGTTAGACTCTATGTCAAAAAGTAACAAATTATGTTGATATTAATGTGATACGTTAACACGGTTATAAACAAACTTTCCGTAATTTGTGTCTGTGGCATTCAAAAATAAATTTTCTATTTTAAAACAACATAAAAATTAATATTACTGGTAAGTATATGAATATTGGTAGACCATGTGAGGTGCATGGTGAAGGCTACTCGGGCTTCTGTTCAGTTTCTTTTAATGTTAAGCCTTGTGAGCTGCATAGATAGTAATTTAGTTGAATGTTTGTCGCTGTAGTCTCAACATTGATTATCTTCACTTTTGTTTGTTGTTCTACATTTTAGTTTTACTTAGAATGAATAATAAACACTGTCACCACATAATTTAGCTTAGATCGGTAGTTACACTTGTAGATTTGGTGTAATAAGCTATGATTGTTTGTTTTTTTTTATTCAACAAACAACAAAAAACACGTGGGAAAACTCAGCACACAGATTTACTTTCACAAACTCCAGTAACACAAATGCTAGGCAGACGCAAGTACATTAATTGTTAAACCTAAATAGTAACAACAAGCGCTAAGGGAATGTTAGTCTTAGCATTTTTATCATCAGTGAATCATCTTATAAAGACCGTAGTTGTAGAACAGAAAAAAACATATGTAATATCTCTGCAAAAACTAAAAAAGTTGCAAAATGAAACACAAACTAATCAAATCACACTCAAACTGCACAATCTGGTTGTTTACATAATTAAACAGTTACCAAACTTAAAGGAATGAGATAAAAATAATACATTTTACATCATAAAAACTCATACAAACTGTGTTTTTGCTAACTGTGTTTTTGCTAACACTGTTTTAGGTAGAGCCACTTGCGACACTGTATATGTGGTCTGCAGAATCCATATTAGTGGTTTCATATGCAGGCTCAGCATTTGCAAACTTAGGTGATGATGCGGTGTGCACTTTGTTGCTATCAGGATTACTCACTGCACTGTAGACATGCTCAGTCTGATCTCTTCTCATCATTTCATAAGTTGGTTCAGAGTCAACAGAATCATAAACAGTAACCTCTTCACTGCTAACTTGTACATTTGAGTATGCAGGATCTTCTGTTACTCTTTCAGTTCCTTTAATTTAATAAAAAAATATTTTTATAAGTATATTATACTTTAGCAGGAATTTAGTTGTAAACTTCATCAAGTGGTGACTTCAATATATTTAATGTAACCAGTTAGTATCATCGCATCACCTGCTCATAGGTACAGGTTAGTAAGTATATGACGTCATTAACTGTACAAAGCAAATGTTAGTTAACTCTAGCTACGTAAGGTTGATTAAGCTCATTAACTACTTTAATTTATTCTACCTGCCATTGAAACTAACTACAATTTTATTTAGTTAAAGCAAGTGATAGCTGACTCTATTTATGCAAGTCAGCTATTGATTTCTAACTACTCTGTTGAGCATATTTAAAGCATAGTTTCCTTCATTTGTGAGATATCATTATTTTTACTTATTATTAATTACTTTGTTTACTTTGTAATTACTAATTACTTACTATCTAAATTGCTTCTTTAGTACTGTGCTGATCTGATCAAATTGGAAAAACTACAAACACCACAGATATGGTACACTTTATTTTATCTATGGCAAACAATCATTATTATTGCATCACAAGCGTAATGTTTTGCATATGTGTTTATTATTATATCATAAAATATTTAGTTTCAATATATGGTTTTAATTACGATGAATGAAATTTACAATATTTACATGATTTCTTTTACTTTTCTTTGCTTGCCAGTGTATTATATTTATGACGTTTTTAGGTTTTTTTGCTTTTTATGTCACAAAAATTTTTTTATATTGCTTTGCTTTATAATTTCATTTTTTGTGTTTAACATGTTTGTAATTCTGTTGCATTCAGTTTACATGTATTGCATCAAATTGCCGTGAATTGAACTCATTTGTACTTTAGTGTTTTAGAATGCATTGCATTTAACTCTTTTCAAAATATTTTTTGCACTGTCTTACAAAAAACGTCTGCACTACACTGTGTGGTATAAAATTACCAATAGCATTTAAACTTTCTAAAAATGAAAATATGTTGCAATAAACCAAAAGTCTTCTAAGATACATTAAAACAGAACTTAGATGAAAACAAAAACTAGTGATTCAAATCACAAACTGAGAAAAAGGTTTTTTGACTGTCTCCCGCATACCTTTGGCCAAGTCATCATATGCCAGCTTCTTTGAAATCGAAGACATCTTTGGTTTCTTGCCTTCCTGGGACTTTTCGCTTTTTTTTCTGGCAAACATAACATATATGATCAGCTTTATTAAAATATATTGCATTGAAATTAAAGTTTTAAGAACAAAAAGTTTATCAGGTTTTCGCTCCCTCCCGAATAGAATTTTGACATTTTATTTTCTGAGGTAACTCTGTAACAACACCAAGTATAGATGAGAGTTTAGTAAAATGAAACACAATATCCTGTGTAACAGCACTTGAAATCTTCTCGCAATTAAAAAGTATCTTTACACCGCATACAAATTAAAATGAAAATGGAGACTTAATTTGGGTATCTGTATATAGTACCTAAATTAGTACACTGAATAGATGAGAATGTAAAACTCATTAATTCATGTGATTTTATTGCTTCTAAAGAAAATTAGCAAAACAAAGAGTTTACTAATATTGAAAAACATCCCACTATTTACTATGGTAAATAATTATGAAAACTAGACTCACTAATGTATCATGATATTTTACCTTAGACCAAGGATAATGAAGACAATAATAAGACCAGTGAAAACTGTGAGACCAACCGCCACTCCTGCTATCTCTCCAACAGACAGACCTGCTCTAGGTGCTGTAATTAGAATATATTATAATTATAATTTACAAATAACTTCACTATAAAAAATTGTTTTTCAGTAATTATTTTTTGTTATGTGTTTTAACTTAACTTTCCTTAACGTTTTGACTCGATGTGTTTTATAGCGCTATATACATGTACAAGCCAAATGTCCACAGTTGTATAGCAACATAAAACCAAATGTGAATAGTGCAATGGAAACGGTTAACCTTGGCTAAGTTCACTAATTATGTAATGAAAAAGCTAGGAAAATGGCTAACTTGAGTAAACTAAGCTAGTAAGTAAAGCTTGTCTAAGTCTGTACTTATTAAATACCTGAGTCAGCTTGTAACCATTACGCTCATGCTTCATGTTTTTTCAAGGATCACTGGCTTGCAAAATAATGTTACATTCTGATACACTCCATCTTTTAATGTTTTTATAATATTAAACTTTCCGGTTAGCTCAGCAAATGAAAGTCAATTCACATTAACTATTAATTGATTATTGATTAATTACTTATTAGTATTATCAATATTTACCAAACATGCATTGGTGCGTAAATTCCAAACACACCATTTATATATGCCTGGTCATAAAATACTCTAATAAAAAAAGTTAAAAATTCCTTCATCACTGTTTATATTGCATACATGTGAATTTGCAGGATTGCTAGCTTAGCATTTTTATTGAAAGAAAAATTTGTTTCACAAAACATGATCCACATATATATTTTTGTTTTTCTCATTTCACAGTTGAACCTCTTTGCCTTATGGCAATTTGCTGACTGAAAACTGAAATATCACCTACCAAATGTGAAATTAGTGTCAAATATTCAAAAAGTTTAAATATTCCAAAAAAATTTCAAAAATTTAATCGTTTTATTAATTATGGACTAAACCAGTAAATAATAATTGAAGCTCAAGAAAAAAATTGCTTAAAATAATACTTAAACAAAGTTTCAACAAATACTATAATAACAGACCTTTTCTTAATTTGCCATTGTTTTTGTTGTTTGACATAGTCTGCTTCTGAAAACTTTAACAATTATCATAGGCAATATTTGATCATGGTCAGAACACTCAAAAGAAAAAGACGATCAAACGGTTTCACCAGTTTTTGTCACTGTTTTAGTAAATATTGGCTAATGTATTTCAATTGCAATGTTACGCATCTTTATTCCGTCAGTCTCTGCGCTACCATAAATGTCATAATCTACTCTCCAGTAAGTGTTTTAACAGCGATCACTTTTTGCTGGTTTACCTTTACAATATCCTTGGCAGTCAGACCACCTCAAACCTGAAAAACATCTGTGAAAGGAGTAAAAATAGCAATGTTTTCTTATACCATCTACTAAAATGTTTTGCAGGTTTATCTTTAAATGAACATTATTTTTAAGTGGCCGGTGTAAGTTATTAGACCACATTTTTAACACATAATAGGATTTTTCAAAAGATTTCTTCTGTTTTATTACTAACACATCAATAAGTTATATGCCCGTATTCATCTTTCACTGACAGCTAATGAACTCAGTAATGATAGCTACTCACCGGTTAGTGTGAGGTAGTCAGGATGAATTTGAACAAGTGGGTCATGGCCGCTCTAAAATAGACAGACTATCTATTTTTGTTATTCTTAAATCGTAATGGTTATAACCTCAACTCAAACTATCAGTGAGTTCTTTAAACTAACACAATCATCTTATAGTGGCATAACAGAAGCAAATGCTCAAATGAAATGATTTGAAGCCACCATCAAAACATGTGTCTCTAAATAATATATAATATAAAATTAATACTGATTGCTGAAAAGAAAGTTCTACTTTTGGTTTCTGTTCAACTATGTTTGCGTTAGTGTGTGTATCTTTTATCGGCAAAAGCCTTTTACTACGTTTTAAGTAGATATTTTGAGGTGTCAATGTTTTTTGAACACATTTTGGTTAGTTTATTACAAATTTTTTTGCAAAAGTTTGTTTGAATTTCACCAAAACTAAATAATTTGCTGCCTTACCTTAGTTTCCACTTTGACAGCCACATAAACTAAATACTCTGCACCTGCTTCAAGCTCAGCATTATAGAATCGTCCATATGTTTTCTTATCTCCAATAGTGAACTTGTACTCATCCTGTATTTGATCAGCAGAAAGTTCAGCTGTGATGTAGCAGTAACACTCCTCTGAGTAGGCGTACACACTGTCTGCTGAGTCCTCGGTACAACCACAGTTTTCAGTAGCATTTCTATTTGTGACCTTAGTTCTTGTGGTCATCACTAAATACGACCTGAAAAAAACACTGTACAAAGAACCAAGGTGAATTTCCACCTGATGTCTTTAGTAGTTATTTGTAGGCAGAACTGGAATATTGGGTGGAGATATTCTTTTGAATCAGTTTATCAATATTGTAAAGCATAAAAACTTTTGCAGTCTCACTGATTTCAGATAGGCGTCAGACAATAAAAAATGTCTTTATGAAAAAAAGTTAAATGATAACATCCATGAACTTCAAAACAGACCCTGTTTCCTGTTTTTATCTCTGACTGAAGCCTAAGTACCAAAAAGGTAGCTTATTTGTTGTTTGTACTATCCTTGATTCTTAGGGAAGCTATGCATAAGTTTGGACAATGCATGCAGATCACCATGTTGTGAAATCTCCAGTTATATTATAAAGAAAATTTGCCATAGAGTAAAGATTGTTTTAAGTGCAATACCATAACTTTGCACCTGAGCTGTAATAATAAAAAATATGGCATTCCAAATTTTAGCGCTAAATTCAAAAGCAATTCGATCATTCTATTTAGTTATAAAATAGAACCGAGTAAATGCGAGACCTTTTTATTGCGAACCAGTAAATTTGCATCATAATGTTAACAACTATAGAAAAATTACTTTTAGGCTAATTAACAGAACATGGCTATAAGTATAATCTGATCTGACCTAGAATTATGTGAGCAATAAATAAACCAAATATGGGCACAGAAGCTCAATCAGCATTTTTAAACTTACACATACTTCATTTTAATTAACTTTGTATGAGACCCTCTGCAATAACGCTCTAAAATTAGGCTTTACTGCAAAGCTTATCACGATTATGCTTTTCATTATAGAAATATCTTTAAATTGCAAACAGCTTTTGAAGGTAACAAATTTGTGTCTCCTTAAACATTCTCTACATAATAAAATGATATTTACATTATTCAGACTGATGACCTGTACTTAGTTGATATCATCAAAATTGAAAACCAAAATATCTGTAAGCTAACTTACCTGATATTCCCTCTCTCTACTTCTATTGGTTTCACATTAATTGTTAGCGATATTCCTTTGCCCACTCTCTTAACTTTTTCTATCTTTGAATTATCAGAGTTGACCACTGGAAAATATTAAATCAGATACTTCAACAAATTACAGTTATACTTCTAATAGTAAAACTATTTTTAAATCATCAATCAAGATGAAATTTTTAATTCATTAATCAGACTAATTAAAAATTTGACACACACTGACCACTGCCAAAAATCTAGAATTAGGATATTATAGAAACCTCTAAGTGTAGGTTAATAGGTGTACATATAGAAAAGGCTGGCAGATATTACCCTTGCGAGTTTCAAATACATGTTGGTAGTATGAAATTATTTTAGTCTAACATGTGAGTAACATGCAGTAATTTTGTATTGATATTTTAATACCATTTAATGCAGTAAATGTAACAAAAGTCCAAAATTAAAAACTAGAGAAATTATTTCATTGAATTAGTGTTACAATTAACCTCCCCCAGTCAAGATTCAGAAAGAAATGTTCAAGATCAATGAAACGGTATCCAACAAAAATCCACTATTTCTAAAGTAAAGGCTAAGGTCTATTCAGGAAACTATCTTGATTAAAAACTACAACTATTGCTTATAAATAACCAGCATCTAAATTTTGGTTGAGGATAACCACTTATAGTCTGAGAAAACCTCACAATAGCACAATCGCATTTATCATTTAAAATCGTAGCTATAATGCATACTAACCCTTTATTTTTGTGTAGATTATTGTCTGAAACATTATTCCTTGACCTACAGAGTTGACAGCTGATGCCTGGCATTCTACCAAAGTTGCTGATGGTATGTTACAAAACTCAACTGCTGCCTTTTGTCCAGGTTCGTATGGTAATTCTCTTGTCACTTTAAAGGGTTCATTGTAGCTACAGGTAACCTAAAATATAAAAGTGATGACAACATTCAAAATGATTTGCCACATACAATTGCAGATGAATACATCGGCAATTTGAAGACCAACTAGCACATTACAAATCAAATGTTTCTAATGGTAATTTTATGACCAGAATATTTGCATGTTGAACCAGAGCTTGATGAGAGTGATATGTGTTTTGGCTCATTCTGTATAAAACCTTCTAAAGGCAGCAAAATATAAATTATGTATTTGAATATAGAACCGAAAATAACACAAAAGTGTAAACATCATCAATATTTGAGTAAACACATCATATGACGGCTACATAAATTATCAAGTTTGATCAAATAACTTTTATGTCAGAACAAAATTGAGAAACGAACATGTAACAGAGTAATCATAAAAACTTTTATCATCACTTTACCTTGAAGTCATTCAAGTTAAGCTATGGAATCAGTTAGTAGTTTGAGTTAGCTTATAATTGAAATGATAAACATTTGGTAGATAATTTTCTGAAACTTTTTTTCACAAAGTTTAAACTAGACAAAATCAATTTTCGACCTTTTGACCATTGTTTTTTAAACCATTTGTTTTTATTTTAGACAGTGGAAAATATACCTGTTGCAAATATCTAATTTGTTTATGTTAATATTTTTGATGTAAATCAAAATATATATTTGTTAAGTGAAATAATTTAAACAAACTTTAAAGTTCATCTTAAACTGAGTTTTGCTTGTAGGTAAAAGTGTATTTAGTTTTTGTGGAATTGAAAATTGTATTGTTTTCTTGTTTCAGTGATAAACCACAAATTCAAACTAGTAATTATAAAATTTGAAAATACAAACATTCATGCATCAGTAATAGTTTCCTTTTGATTACATAACTTGAAACTGTTCCCTAAAAACACATTCAAAAAATTTCTAAGCCACAATGACTCTTTCGGAAACGGTTGATCTTACAGAATACACTTTTGGTTTCAGCTATTTTATAATTTATCTAAAGTACTCAAACAATTTTAGCTGTAAGTTACTATGCACTAGTTTAAATTTGAAACAAGAAACTCTGCTTATATTTTTGATCTTTTCTCAAAATGAGTATCCACATAATCCACTTTAATTAATTGCACTACCATAATTTCAAAGTGCTTTCACAACCTTCTTTCACAACCTACACAACCTACTTCATGTCCACATAATTAATTTAACATCTCTTAAATTTTGGAAAAGTTTGTTACAGCTCATCCTTTAAACATCAATTTCCTCTATGATCAAGATTTTATGTGAACTCGGTTCAGTTTTCACCAATAAACAGCAGCTATATATACCTTACCATATAGCTAAGGATAGCTCCATTAGGTATCTCTGGCTTGTTTAGAGTTATTGAGATGCAGCTGGAGTTATATACAATTACTGCTGTGGGTTCTTCTGGAGACTCTGAAACGCATGAAACCTAACATGATGAGAAGTGTTCAACTTTCCATTAGACAAAGTTATTTAAAAATATTGGTCAAATACATCATTTATGGATAAAGGAAGATTTTCCTCTTAGACTGCAGAATGAACGCTCATTTTAAGAATGCAAACAAATAGACTTTGACAGTCTATCAGTCAGTACACATGCAAAACAAAAGCATAATACTTGCTCTCAACATTGTGTTTATAGTTTTAGGTTAGATGATGTTAACACTAAGTAATTTAAATTTTCTTATGATAGTTTTAGAAATATGAAAGTTCTAACCAATATATAACCTGATTGCTATTGACTGCATGAAGAAGTATGGGCAAAAAAGGAAATATTCAAAGAAATTATCCTGTCAAACTGTTGCATTCTCTTTATTGATTTTGCTTATTTTAACATTGATTCTCATATGGTTTTTCTATATCACGCCAAAATCCATAGTGTACACAGTTGATTAATGTTATAAACTTTAAAATAAATAATATGTTGTTGATTAAACAGACAGGCAGTTTATGCACTTGACTGCATATTTAACCAAAATGTGTCTTTATGTTAAACTGTTCGATGCACAATAAATAATATTTGATGTTTAATTTAGTATATTATTGTTAGGGTTTCACTTACTGGTTTCAGCAGTGATGATAAACCTCTCTGTTTTACTGCTCATATTGGCATCGTTAGTTACTTCAATGGAGACAGAGTAGTTAGTATATGGGAGAGCACCTGGCACCATGAGGCTACCAGCAGATGCATTGCTGACAGAGAAGACTTTGTGTTCTTTAGCCTCTGTGATGTTTATCAAGTAGAACCGGATATATTGGCATCTATGCTTAGATCCCTGACAAAATTATAAAGCTAGGCTCTATCATAAATTGTTTGTCTATGTGAAATAGGCACAATTACATCAAAGCGGAAAAAAATTAACATTATCTGGTAATTCTGATTTTATAAATAGTGGTATTTATTGTGTAATATAGTATGGTATGAAGTGCATTGTTACGTTATAGTAGTGTAGGTACTAAGGGAGTTTCAGACAATTACAATTTGGACCACGCCTATGAATATTTATATATATGCTAACATTCTACATCCTTTATTTTAACTTTCCTACCTATGGTCAATACTAGTAATACTAACATTGTATACTTAAAACTGCTTACTTCAAGGTGGATGTTGATTGTCACTGTGTCATCGGAAGTTCCAATAGAGGTTAAAGAAAAGACTGGAGGAGACGGCTCTAGTAAAAATCAAATACTACCCTGCACTAACTATTTACATATGCAATCAAAATTAAAGTCATTTTCACTTAAATACATCTCTCAGCAAGTCAATGTTTTTGTAGCAAACCGTAGACTCACTATTATACACTAGTGTATAACCAGAGTTACAGACAGTTAGTTTAGCAGGCTGTTAGTTCGGTAATCAAATAAGGCTCTTTATTGCCATGCTAATGGAAAAGGCATTAACCAACTTAACGTCTTTTTTCTCAACAGACTCTATGTATTTAATTAACATTTACAATGGTATCAAATTTCTTACTTTCACATGTGACATGTACAATAATTTCTTCTGCAGGACCAGGACCAATTTTGGTGGCTGCTCGTAGACTGCAGTTAACACGGTTTTCTGGTTCATATCTGCAATCTTCAAGAGAGCTATCTGTAGTAGCTGTCCAGTCTGGATATGACTCACCATCTCTTGCACATTTATACTGCAAGTGCATATTCTGAGCATTTTTCATACCTGATGAAATACTTGTAATTATTGCATCAAAAACTATATAAAATCTTAGTATGGATAATCATTAATTTGGTGAATAATATGCTCAACCGTTTTAATAACCGCTGACAAACTATGGATTGCTTATTTTGCATATGCCAGTTTTTAGATTAAAATTCAATAAAAACTTTTTATAAAAATTTCAAACTCACCTCATATCTGGTAACAACCCCATTTGGTTGCAGAGGCTTCAACCACTCAATGATGACACAAGTCATATTCTCAGAGTATTTGTCTGTAATGACTGGCCCACTCCATGGCTCTTCAACAAACCAATTATTAAAGTTTATAGCAACCAAGGCCAAGCTAATCATGCTAACAGAATACTCATACAAATAAAACTGTTAGGTTATACAAAAAAGAGCTAAAAGACCCTGTGTAAACCATTTGTACCTTCAATGTTTTGGCTTATCTCTGTTTATGGTTACAAACGTGTGATATGACTCAAATGCTTAATTCAGCCTAATACTTTGATTTCCTACTCACCAAGTTCTCCTGTTCTCACAGATTTGTAATATTCACTACGGAAGTCTTTGTCATTAGTAGCTCTGATAATAATATTATAGTCAGTCAGAGCATTGAGGTTGCTGATAACATTGTTTGTAGAATAGCTCCCTTCTGGAATTTTATACTGCAGAGGATTTATAGAGGCGCAGTGTGCTTGAACGTTCTGAAATCATCAAATATATGTTATCAGTAATAATCATCTAGTTTAAAACATATACAGGCTACATGAATTGTAGATAATAATGTATTTTATAGTACACCTATCTAAAGTTCACTAACCTAAAAAATTATGACAACATATATGGCGCAAGTCAAGTTTAGTGTTGTCTGCTAAGCTGAATTTTGTTGCAACAAAAGTATTAATATATTAAAAACATACTTGTTTTTTTTTGCATTAAGTAAATCACAACGGTTAATTTAAATGGTATAGGAGTTATCTCACCTTGACAGTAACAGTTATTCTTCTCCTCTTTTTGATGGAGTCATAAGTTTCAACCAGTGTAGGAGTTGCAGTAAAAGCAGGAGCTGGTAAATAATGGTTATTAGATATTTGAAGTTTAAATAGTCATCCATAAATAGACATAATTATGTAGCATGAAGTCAGTTCATGTCAGCTTTATTACACCCATAGCGAAATACCAATTTTGCAGTTCAGCAACTTTGTATTTGAGTTCAGCAGTACTTCAGTTTGTCTTGCTATGACAATTTAAAAGATTGACAAGAAGAATTCGTATTGCAGAAGATTTAATCCAGGGACCTGCCGCTAGCCAATCAAGTTCTTTGCAAATTGAGCTTCTCGAGAATAATAGATTCTTCGGACGATATATGTGACTAAATATGTAGATGAAAACAAACTACAGCTCTCTATTACGGTGTGGCATAATTTTATGCTAGCTCTCTCACAAAAACTAGTACTTAGTTCTCATTAGTACGCTTACTAAAAGTAGCCATTGGCAATATGCCAGGCCAAGGCAAGTGGCAAGCAACTACATCACCTCTCAGTGTTTATAGGTTGATTTCCATATCGTTTCTATGCCAGGAATATTACTAGTTTAATATAAGAAAATTTTAGTTTTTGTCTGTGCATGCATGGCACCTAAATTTTAAAACTAAAATTCCTCTGTGCAATGAATTTGAACTCAAAACCTCAAGACCCGCTGACAGGCATTTATCCAGTACACTGCATGTAAGAAAACCAAGTAACATTTTTTGTCAATTGAAAAATTCAAAATTTTATTGTCCTTTGTTAATTGAAACATCATTGTGTCTGGGTCTAAGGCGCAACGAGAGTTGTTTTGGCAGGTAGTGTGTTTGGCCAACTGTGCTGGTGGTTTGGTAGTGAAATCGGACTGTCTTCGGTAGCCGGCCCTGTGTCTCAACACGTTTTACTTCCAGTAATTTCCCTCCATCCAAGCTTGGCATTATGATTTTGGATTTCCAGTGAGCAACACATAGCTCATAATTAACAGACAACTTTTCTGATCAGAACATTTTGACATTTATTGTTAATTCGTTTTATTGGACTACTAGAAATAGCTCTGTGAGTGTTCTTAAAGACAGCGAAAGGTTTGTGTGGATAATATTTCATATTTTATAAAATCTTTGTTTTTTGTGTGTTGTAGTAGAATAACTTGTTGTAAATATGTGGCTCAATGGTGGAATTCATGGTTTTGGTGTTGACTGAATAAAACAGTAACAAGTGAATTAATCCCGACTTACAAACTTACAATACAATTGCAAGCTACAAACATATTGTAAACCGCCATAATACACTCTCTGACTGGCTGTACTATGGAAAAAAATGTTGTGCATAGTCATTACACCTGTCATTATTACATGTCTTCATGCAAACCTTTTCAGCTAGCATAAAGCAAGCATTGTGTTCAAATTGGTGGCTAAAAATAAATGCTTAGGCTCATATAGGCAGCAAAACCAAGGCAACTGGTATAGAGCTGGGGTAGTCATTGGAAAACACAGAAGTAAACAAAAACTTTTTTTTCAAAACTAGAATGGAATGTGTTGTGTATGTTGATTAAAGATAAATTTACTATTGCAAAAAATGTTGTTTCCTGGGAAACGTAAGGCCTTGATTCAAAACTATAATCTACTATATAAACGGCAATCGTTGTGCGTGTGTGTGTGTGCGTGCGTGCGTGTGTGATTGAGTGTCCGCGTTGTAGAGTACCTTTCTTTTTCGGACTATTACCCGCTACTAGGTATCTTGGGCGCATTAACGGGAATCTCTGGTTAGTACACGCCTTTATTATACATAATCTAATCATCATCATTTCTACACAAAACGACATATCCGCTTAGCGCATAGTAATTTACACGCATTTAATATTTACTGAAAACGTGTGCCGAGAAGGTCGGGTAAACATTTGTTTCGTGTGGCCACTAGAAAAAACGCAATTCTCACCTACTAAGTTTCCACATTGAAGAAGTAAGTGTTTCTTATTCAATGTTGTATTGTCTATGAATTGCCACACTTTCGATACATAATCCTTTCACTTGTGTCCATGTAAAAATTTAGCTATCGGCCTACTGCCAGCCATTTTGCCGATATTGCTTCATTATATTTTTTCAAGTTCAAACTCCATCTAGAACATTTATTTTAGTTATATATTTCATTTTGCCAACACGTTAACAAGCACTGCTATTCAAAAAATTCATTGTGTCTATACTTTGTGCATTGATAAAGCGATGTGAAGCTACAAAGCAAAACAATCCTCTAAAATGTTCCTTATTTTAAAAAAAACTATTAATTTCATTGCCATCAGAGTCAAAGCTGCTATTTAACCAATCCAGGTACAATTGCATTATCCAATTTCGCATTCAGGTACAATAAAATCATGGTGCTCTACAGATTATGACATGGGTCAACAGAATGTCATTTTAACCATAGAACCACTCACATTTTCACGTAAAATATCTATACTTTTTGGAAAGTAGAGAAAATTCTGTATCTGATCATATCTTTTTATTGCAAAAATTAAAAATAATAAATATTGAAAGTAGCATAAAATAGCGGTTTTGTTAGAATTTGTGATCTACGAAAACATTTCACTGATAAGGGTAGCATACAAATGTATAAAAGTACATACGATAACCAGCAATTAAAACATTGTAAAGTGTATAATATGCAACCTACAGTCTCTTCCATAGCTGTTAACTAATCTTTGTAACCACTCCGCTGAAAGTCTGCCATTTCTATCGCTGAATTGAAGCCTATAATACGCATCCACTACTAGCTACTACGCGTTGTTACTAACTAATCGCGATGTTGAACTTTGAAGGCAAATTACTCGAAAATATTTCCTTTGGTCATAGCTGTTTGACCAGTCCAATGTCGGCAAACATGTCTGAAGGTCATGCTTAGCTTTGTAGATAGATTGTAACTGTAAGCAGGCTCTAAATATAGATGGGTGAGTAATGCGACTACGCAAAGCCTAAAAACCGACTGATGAACTTGGAAGGAATATACTTGAAGCCGCTATAGCAGGCATGCACCCGAAGTGGTTAAGTTGAAAAATCTCAAACAAAATTTTTAAATTAAATTTTAGGCTAATTTTATAGAGAAATCTTTGAACAACACTGTCAGTGCCATAAAAGTTCTAAAGATCGTTGGTTATGTTATCAACAAATAATAAAATTAAGTTACTAGCAATTGCTGGGAAAGTCGCAAAAATGTGCCTACGGCGGTCGACCATAACAAGTGCATGAATAAGTCTACTTCAGTGAAAAGTTTGAAAACGTTGGAATTGCCACTGCTTGTGATAGTAAACATATTCATTTCCTTCCACAGCTGAGTTAATTTTACTTTTTTCTACATGTAGCTACGAGTACTACAAAACTACAGCTACTACAGAACTTGCATGGGCACTCCGAGCGTTGCGATAGGCGACGGGGAGAAGAAGGCGAGCAGCGTATATTACAAAAAAGGACACTATCTCATTTAATTTTAGAAATGCTTGAAGCAATACAATGCCTCCCAAAAAGTCTACTGCCCAAACGCATGAACAAATTGATTCCCGTAGAGAAAGAGACCGAATTTGCAAAGCTGCAGCTAGATGAACAGAAACTGCAAAGCAAACACAGCTGCGCCTACAACAAAACAGAATAGCTACTGCATCTGCTAGAAGTGCAGAAACTGCAGAGCAGATACAGCTACGCCTACAACAAAACAGAATAGCAGCTGCTATAAGAGCAGAGACCGCTGTACAAACACAGGTACATCGATAGCAGGCCAGAATAGATCCTGCACCCGCTAGAAGTGCAGAGACTACTGAGCTGACACAGCAGTGACTCAAACAGCTCAGAGCAGCCGCTACATTGGCCAGACGTGCAGAAACCTTCGTGCAGATGCAACGGCGACCAGAACATGATGCACTAGCTACAACAGCTGATCGGCGAGCTGAATTTGAGAGCAGATAAAACGGCGACAAAAGCAAGATGCACTAAATACAGCAGCTGCTACCAGGCGCCTTGTATGAACAGAAAACTTTGCACTGGACTACAGTCCTGCAACACAGTATAGGGCCGAATTTTTCTATAGGATGAATGTCCAAAAATGCTCCAGATTTAATGCCTTATGTTGAAAAGGCGAGAAGCCATATGTGTAGTTTATATAGTAGATTTTATTGGTAATAAATTTTGTCAACACAACCACATTACTGCTGCAAAGTTTGTATATACCATGTCAACACACAGGCTATAGACAAAAAAATGGTGAATCATGGTTATTGTTTCAAGCATGTAGAAGTCTCAATCCAATAAATGCTGGCGATAGTCTAGCAGTGCAATAGCAAAATATTTTCTAGAATTTCTTAAAATGTGTAAAACCTTTCAATACTTCTAGTTTGGAGAACTTCAGTTTGCCTAACAAAGTCAAATTTATTATCAGTTCTGTGTACAAAATTAGGACAATTCCGATTTGATTGGTTCAACAGTGATGCATTGTAGACTAGCTGTAAAACACATTGCATATTTCCATTGGTCTCTCCAACATTATTGACATGTACCACTGCATATGGATATGCAGTCAGATCAGCACAGAACGTTCAGTAGATTGCATATTTGAAGTTGTTTTACAGTATGAAAGACAACTCTCAATAAAACTATTGATTTAAGTAAATCTGTTCCCGAACATGGGTAATGCAGCTAGTTTAAATATAAGTATCTATGTTTGCCATTTGTCTGTTTGTCTGTCTGTCTATGCGGCAAGTTACCTTGATTTAGCAATGACAGAATCATTTCACAGATGGTTTGACCTTGAAACCTCCAAGTTTGAAAACCCAAAATCAATACACACGAGTAAGAACAAACTTTGTGCAGGACATGTTGTTGATACATGTTCAATATAACAAACTTGATATAGAAAAAGCCTCATGTTACATTCAGGTCCAAGCTAAACTTATATTATAGCAAGCACATGTTAAAAATACTGTCAAGCGTTGGCAATAGCATTTAATTCATTTTAAATATATTGTTTTACTTTTTTTTGTCGGAGATGGATATGATCAAAAAGGTTAATTCATTTATGTTTTGTTTAGTCTAAATAGAAAAAGAAGTCATAGGAATTTGGAGAAATATCAATTGCATCATTTGCTACAGTAACACAATTACGTGACATGATTGCAAAAAAGTAAATTCGAAGACTCAAGTTTAACATACATGTCAAACCACTTAATGAGTAATCTGGGAAAAGAGTCATATAGACACTTTACTTTGAAACATTTAATAAAAACTAATATTTGGGTCTCATGATAAAATGAGTAATACAGGATTTGGTTTAGTTTACTTTAAAGTACAGTTTAGAAAATTAATGAAGTCTGTGTGAAATTTTATAGCCTTTACGAGTCAACTTTTATTAATGCTCAAAGTTATAAAACACTGTAGACTTTAGCGGTACTCTGTATACGGCTTCGAAAGGTTTTTCAATCTAGCACGTCTTTTATTACCCCTCAAATTCTTTAGCTGCACATACAGGTGTAGTTGTCTTCTTTTTAAGAATTGCCCTAATGATCAGAATTTATACTGACCACTTCAGTATTTTCTGTTGTAAAGCATAAATAGTTCAGTAATTTTTTTTATTTGGTTGTACATACTAATATTAGAATCTGAGCTGTGAAAAACTTACCAAACTGATTAGCACATTACTGGTACAGCGGTGTAAGGTAGCACTTAACATGTATCTATGTTTAATGCTTCAACAATTTTTAAAACAAGCATGGGTTTCACTAAGCCTAATTTTGCTCACCCGCACATAGAGTTGTAGTTGTCTTCTTCTGAGAAATCCCCCAACCAGCAGTATTTTTAGCTCTGAGTTGACACTCTGCATTACTGTATGGTTGATATTCACATATGGTTGTCTCTAATGAGTTGCCAGCATCCTTCCAGTTACTATCCCCATCATTACATTTATACTGCAAGTATTCAATTGACTCTAAGTGAAATGATACCTAATATCACCAGCAAATACGTTATAAACGGCAGCAAAACTTAGAAACAACCATCCAGTTCTGAATAAGAAAATATTATACACTGGTAAAAGTTTATTGAACGTGCACATATGTTTCAACTGCACTAGCTAGTACCATTTATATAAACGATATATATATATATATAAATCTTAAAGTTTGTCATCTGTATGTATGTCCTTTGCTGTAGTTATTAAAATTTGAAAGTTACAGCTCACATTTTGCTGAACTTGAACTCACAAAGAACACAACCAAATGTTAGTGTAATACACTTGTTTAACCACGAGTCTACAAATAGTTTTGTGATTCAAGGTTTTTACCATATACTGTAAACATCCTTTTCTCAATTGCGGGCGCTGAATGACTAACGAATTGAAACTCTATTAACTCAATAGAATGCAATAACTATTTTGTGATTTTGTGTACCTCTACTTGTGTTTTTTTTGTAAGGTTCCATTGCTAAGTTGCAGCCAAGGCTTTTTACATATAAAATAGTATTATCTTGAGTAGGAATAGGTTCTGCATTTTCTTTCCTATTGGTCGAACAAAAACAGTCTGATATCTCATTTTTACACTTGTACAAGTATTGAGAGGTACCAGTATCATCATAGTAAAGTTTTGATGGATAGCTTCTGCTAGAAAGTAACCTTTTCTATACAAACACAAACTTCATTGCATGGACTGTTATTATTGTGGTAGATGGCGTCCCCCTGAAGCTGAGCCAAGCCGAGCTAAGCCAAACCCATGCCAGATCAAGCTGTGACAAAGCCGAGCCAATTTGAGCTGAGTCGAGCTCAGCCAAGTAGAACAAGAGGTTGGTCCTACCCACTATATAAGCCTAAACTTTTGCAGTAGAGAGCAAAATTGTTCTGTGCCTGTTCATTGCATGTGCTTGAATATTCTTGTACTCTTATGCACAAAGCAAAAAATACATGTATAAACTCATGCTCTGAATCTGGTACTAGTGGAGGATGTAAGGGTGGCACGAAACCTTTACATTAATAACAGAAAAAATTTAAAAAAAAATCAATTTTCAGTTGTTTTGGTTTGTACTATTGCCAAATCATAATTAGATGTAATTGTAGCAAAATAGACTTTATTCTGCTATTACTTGCCAATTAACTCACATTTGAACTCTATTACTATTTTATTTAGCTTTTTAATTTATTAGACCTGCACAAAACATTTTTCTCATGACACACAGTTTAAAAGTTACAGCCGCTTGACAAAGTTGGAAAACTTTTACAGCCGTTTTAATGCTATCTCTTAATTAATTGAAACTGCTCACAACTCTTTTTTATGATATGAAGTTTGAAAGTTATAATGTCAATTGTTGTTATATGAAAAAAATTGTTGTGCAAAGAACTTTATCATCTGGGAAATGCCAGGCATTCCACTGGTTATGTATAAAAGTCGTTAGTAATTTTCCAAAGTGTCATAGGAGATCTGAAGCTATAATACTTTTAGTCTCTTAAGAAATGCTACCATTTTAGAGTGTGTAGAATTACTCATCATATTGTAATGATATGGTGAAAATTCTAATGATAACTATAGATAATGTGACTGAGTTATCAGCATTACTAAAATTGCCATCATCAATGCACTGGTAGCACTAAAACTTTATTTAAGTTTGTTCTCAAGATACCCAGTCTCTGATTAGAACCTTTTTCAGCTCATAACAATTAATTTCAAAAACTGTTTTGACATCAGCAGTGACTTTTTGAAAATGTTATTTTAAGCGTTATATCTAGAACTCAATTACTTTAAGATAAACAAGACAATTAGTAGCCAACCTCTATGTACCTAATTAAACTAATCAAACAGCTTTGTTATTTTCTGAGGCACCATTTGATTAAACTTAGCAAAATATTAAAAAATTGAAGTTTAAAGGTAACTTCTATTTGATATATTGCATTATTTATAAAAAAATTGAATAAAGTTTTCTCCGGTATGTTAATCAAATTTATTGTGTCGCTTACTTTGTCAGACTAAACTTTGTGTTTTGTGCCATAATCTTTTAAATAATTAACCTAGTCAAAATGTTTAAACAAAAAAGTAACTTATGTTAACTGCTTTGTTAAGGAAAGCCTTTCACTATTTTTGCATCTATGTATTGTTAAGACGAGTTTTGATTAACCCTTAAACTCTGGCCATTCTTTTTAATGTGTGTCAGTAACCCTTGGTAGTTTGTTCAACGATTCAAATTTTATATCTTAGTGTGCTCACAATACAATTATATTTGGTTAAAAAAACTAATATAAAAGTCGAGCAACTTAAAACAAATGTCATCAAACAAAAAAAGCAGTACATTACTTTATTCAGGCTAAAACTAAAATGATTGGTACGAATTTAGAAACTTGTAAAAAACATTTACAGTAGTATCATATTTATTGAGCACATGCACATAATCATTTCATGACTCAATATATACTGGAAAATTATAATTAGTATAATAAAATTCTATAATTGCATCAAAATCATTTATTACCTACCAACAAACAGGTCATATTAATTTTTTCGCAATATCGTTGTAAAATGTTTTTTGTTAGAACAAAGGAAGTAGATAAATGTTTTTTGAAAACTGTCACACATAGAAGCGAAGTTTCTGGTATAACACTACTTAGAAACAGCTCCTGTAAACAGAGACACAAGAACGCCGAACTTTTGATCACTAGAGATTTCGACACAAACCACACAATGCCAATATAACGACTGTTAGGGTTCAATGTGCTAAAGTAGTATGGTAAAGAAAATAACACTACAAGCTGACTAGTACTAGCACCATGACGGCTAGGTTAAATGCTAGCACACTAATTAAAATATTAGCTTGTTTGTTTGTCTTCAGACTCATTCCGTTGCATTACTTCTTTCAATAACATTAAGCACAGTTCTTAACATTTCAAAAGCTGTTAGACATTTGTTACATATTACTGTAATGTTTAAAATGCTATGAAGATCAAAAATATACATATATTCATATTTATTAAAAATGAGGAAGGTAATGATTAAAACCGCTTCTAAAAACTCACACATGAATTTATGGGTACAAAATTATCTTTAATAACAACAAATTATCATTATTTTCTCTCCCTTTTATTCAGACTTGGTATTGCTGGTAATCAGTTCAAACCACAAATTTTGGGTTAATTTAAGGTTTTCAGATAATTATTAGTTTGTTTGTTAAAACAATTTGACAATTGAAATGAAACATTGCCTTTCATTTATAAGGTGCAACAAAGTTGTTACTATAAAATAAATATAGTTTAGAGTTTCGTTCCGTTACAAACCCTACGATTCTATACAGCTTCAATCCTATACATTTTATACTAAAAGATAATTTAGAGTTTTGGTTTGGTTACAGAGCCATCGATTATTTTTGAATAAGTGAAACATATCATGTTAGTAACCATTTGCATTTAATTACGTCATGCGTTGTTGGTAGATAAAAACACTTTGTTTTCACTTTAGTTTAAAACAGATTAGTACCTGATACTGAGTGATGGTTCCTCCAGGAAACTCTGGTTCAACTCTGGTAAAGCTGGCACAATAAGGACTTGTAGCACTCAAAGTTGGTTGGATGGATACAAACTGTGGATCTACAAATAAGAACATATACATGCAATTAGGGAAAAAAACCTTATTACAAACAGAAAATTGATTATTGAGATTAAAATGCATCAGTGTGTACCAACACTTCCAATGACGTTAATTTCATGAAAATATGTTACAAAACAAGTCTGACTGTAAATAGATATAAGAAATTTAACAGTAAATAACATAGATATGTTGTCAATAGCTACTTACATTATGTCCATCACAGTCTTATAATCGTATTATCATATTCAGTCTCTGGCGTTACTCTAGTTACTAAACTTACTCAGTGCTCCAGATGTTCCACTTTTACTCCTGAACCCAGATAGACCAACACTATTTTCAGCTCTAACATCAAACTCATACTCCTCTACTCCATCAACATAGAATACTGCAGTTTGTGTCTCTTGCTTAGCCGATAGTGAGGCTCCATTTAGTTTGTAGCGATAGTTCAGTTCATCTCCGCAGTTGGCTCTGGTTGGTGGCTAAAAGATGAATCAATTTTAATATTATTGCACTCGTTAAACAGTTCATTTGGGAATGTACCAACATCCCATTGAAAAAATAATGAAGAATAATCACATGTTCATTTAGTTTGTTTAAATTCAGTTGAAACCAATTTAAATGAATACATATAAAATTTGTTTATACTGTACATGTTCACGAAAAATAGACATAATGATGTTGTTTTAACTATATTTTGTAGAAAGCAATATGTATATATACATATGTATATGTCCATGAAATTGGCACTGGTAGATGTCTAAAACGAATATTCAATGTTGATGTCGGTTTGTTTTCTAAACCATTGAGATTTAACGTTCTATTCATGAATAGACAGCCATCAGAATATTCTTAAAAGTTAACCGATTTTTTCGCTAAATCTATCTTCTATATAAGAACATAGAGTTAACAAAAAACAATAGGTTAAATTTTAATTATACTTCAATAGCTATTTATAAATAGAATATTAAATCTCATGGGTACTCGAATAATTTTAAAGCCTGTTTGAGGTAAATGTACTTTTCTTACCTGCCAGGATACAGTATACTTCCATCTCTGTCTACCACTATGCTGAGTCTTTGTAGGTGAGAAGGTAATTGTTTCAGGTAGTTCAGGAGCTACATAAATGAATATATGCAAAACTCAAAACAGTAATATTTCTTGCAGTATTTTAAAAGCTCGTTTGTACAGACACGTTTTATTAGCTAAGTTCAAAGCATGCTTAGCAATTATATCATTCAAAAAACTTAGAACAACCCAAAAAAAGTCAGTAGTATTTAAACATGTAAATGAACTGCTGTAAAAAGTTCATCATTTTAAGTATAGCTTAATCAACTACAAAGATACTCCCACAGATCTTTGTTGTAAGATATTTTCTATTAATAACTTTTACATGTAAATTTTGCATTTGCTGTAAAGCTGGATTGTAACACCTATAGAAGCAAGCTTAATTGATCACTGCACAACTGTTTGCCTAAATCAGATATAAGAATGGTAAATAAAAAAACAAAACATTTGACTTTGAATGTAATCAGATTGAGAAGATTCACCTTTTTATGAACCAGTGTAATGCAGGTGTTTTGGTTGTGCCTACAGTACTGTACTTACCATTAACTCTTCTGTTTTGATAAGGTAGCCCGTGGAAGTGCAATACAATTAGTGCTAATGGAAGCAGGTATGGAATGGTCTAAGAAGAAATGTAATTTCTACCAAAAAGTCATAAATAGCTATTCATTTGATACAGCAGCTGTAGAATCACGTATTTGAAGAATGCAACGGTCAGCATATAACTATTTATTATCAGTGTCTGCGTAAAGCAAATTAACCCCAAGTTATGAATTACAGTAACATACTCAAAATTTGCTGCATGTGTAGTAAATAGATTAGCTATAAAAAATAACACTTCAACAGCTTAAATTTAAGTACAGAAAATAAAAAAACCATACATACAGATTTTCTACTACCCTAAATTAATATGTCCTGGGAAAAACTTTTTATCGTAACATGTATGCAAGTATTTTGATAAGGGGGTGGGTGTTTTTTCTGTCTACCCAAACTATTTCTATATTATCAATAGGATGTTTTTCATAGAAAAAACCAGAATGTCTATGAATTTTCACAATTTGCAATTAATTTTGCAATATATGTTTATATATATATATATATTTATACTTATATGTAAATATACTAGCTCTGCGACCAAGCATTGGCTGAGTATTGAAAATCAGGTTATAAACAATGAGAGGTAATGAGAGTTGCTTGCCACTTGCTATTAGCCTGGCACATTGGCGATGGCTAATTTGAGTGAGCTTACTATTAATTATTAGCTACAATTTTCACATGGCGTTAAGCAATCGTCCTGTGTTGTGACCTGAAGCAGTAGAGTATTTGCTCCCATATAGCGACATATATGTCCTTGTGAATCTATCAAGCTCGTATAGTTAACATAGTAGTGCATCCGACTGGCGAATATTAGGTTTGAGATAGAATATTCTGTGATACAGATTGTTTCTTCAAGAATTGCAAAAGCTATTGTTAGACATATACAATGATGACCAGCCTTGAGAATTAGGTATATAGATTATGCTTCCTGCATATTCATGTATATATGCAGGAAACACAATACACCACACACTGAAAAGTATAATAACCTTAATAAACCATTTCATTAAGAATGAAACGATAAAACTACTATGGTAATAAATGTTCAGACAGGCAAGTTGAATCTGGCCTTTGGAACAAATCGTGTACGGACTCCGAAAAACAAATAGATGTACGCTAATTGACGTCATCTAACCCAGTGATGTTTGTGGGACTAAAAGAAAAGAACAAAATTGAGAGGTACCAAATGGTGTACAAAAAATTGGGGTTTGAACAGCATAGACGGTAGCGTCTAAGAACAAAAATATTACCAATAACTATTTGAAACTTGAGCCTTTCACTGTCGTATGGTAATTTATGCGTAATCTATGGTCGACTGCTGTAGGCGCATTTTTGCGAATTTCTCAGCAAATGCGTTGTAACTTAATTTTCTTATTTGTTCACCATGCATATCTAACAATCTATATGACTTTTATAATACTGACAGTTTAGTCCGAAGAGTTTTCTACAAAACTAGCCTAAAATTACAAAGCAACTTTAAATTTTTGTGTTGGAATTTACAAGTTAAATTCCGACAACAAATAAAATTTACAAGTTAAAGTTATTTACTTTGGCTTATTGATCATGTTGCAAAACCACTTGTTCACCACTTACAGAGATTGATTCAACTTTTATATCATATGCATCATAAATGATAAGTGTCAAATCCACAGACTCATCAAAAACATTAGCAAGAAACTTTAGATTTACGATTTTGTAACAAACCTGGCTAAATTTTTGTTTGCAAACAGATTGCAGAAGTGGATATGTATTTAGTTTTATGCTTTTATGTCTGTAACTAAATAGTTTCAAGGTTTCTTAAAACTAGTTGAATGTGAAAAAAAAATGCTGCATTGGTATTTTAATTATTCGATGTAAAAAATCTAAACTTTCATAGCTCAAGTTTTCTCAAATTCTTCTGACGCATTATTACCAAGGTAATATTTCTAAGGTGTGCAGGTTACATATTATTTAGGTAAGACAGCATACAAGCTAAAGCAATTCCCAAGCTGCTTATTCATATTACTAATGTGACCAACTGAGTGTCGCAAACCTGAGACGCAGATCTTTTATTTAGACTATAATTATCTGACTACATAAATAAGTACGCACTAGATTTTACCAAATAAAAAAATAATAACGTTGTGGTCTCTATATACATTATATGGTTTTAGAAAGACCATTTTCTTCATAGTCTGTTACAATTTATTTTTAATATTTTTGTGTAGGGAAATTATTTTACAGTTTATTCAGTTGTATAACCATTACTTCTGTCTTTAAAAAAACTTCCTAAATGTCAAGTATAATTGTTACATTTATGTTCTCTTAGACATAGTAACATAGAGTTAAACACGCTGGACTAATTTGTTTTTGCTTGATTTATAGGTATTCTGGGGGATTTGTTGCATTGTTTTTTAAATTGGCATATTTATAAAAATAATGCTGCTATAGTCATAAATTACTTGCATCTCAATTTCCACTTGCTTGCTGGCGGATTTTTTGACTAACGAACAGAAATGTTCAACTTATGACATAAGTTGATCTTTTCTGAGCTACTTTGACATATTAGTGCAATCAATTATACATTGTATAAATTATTGCACTAATATGCCAAAGTAGCTCATTTTTGTTGTCAATTTTTCATATTAATATTTTTGTTATTAACAGTAGCAATTTATTAGGACTAAAAGCCTTCCTTTTTATGCATTTTGTTTTCTCTCAAAAGCATGTGATGAAGTTCTACCCCTGTTCACCTGTATAATCAGTGAAACCTGGTCTAATCAACTTACATGTACTTTGTTAATTTATTTACTTGGCTGCTACCACGATAAACAAAGTTTGAGTACTTTTAAATGGTAAACCTGTCAAAAGAAAGCTTCAATAAGAGTGGCTTTGAAATATTGTAGTTGACAAAAGGCAGTATCTGAAGTTTCCTTTCTCTCTCAAGTCTGCTATAAAGCTTTTTGAGGTCACACGAACAAATGCTGATCAGTTTGATGAGTGCAAAGTAATCTTTATTTGAGCTTCTGCACAATGAGGCTATCAGAGTTGTGTTTTTCACTTTAGTTGTTTTCTTCTACTAACATTTCTTACCACATGTACTTAGCTTACATTTGCCAAATGTTCTCTTACTCTATGTATGTCATTTAAGATCCTCCAAAAAAATAAAAAAATTTTAAAAATATCTTATCAAGCACTAAATTCTAAGTTTTTTAACAGTTTAAAACCTGAACCTCATCTTTCTTACCCGCACAAAAAGTTGTAGCTGCAAACTCATTTGAAAATCCCCACCCCGCAGCATTTATGGCTCTAAGTTGACACTCTGTAACTGTATATGGTAAACTGTATATGGTACTGAATAAAAATATATTTTTAGGTAATTTTATCAGCAGATACCGCAAAATTTGTGAACAGGAGGGCAAATGCTAAAACAATGAAACTAAAAATAAACTTGGTTCTCTACAGGTCAAAGGAAATTGTACATTATATCACAAACAGGTCTATTTAAAAGATGCCACTAGTAGTTTTTTGGATGCTAGGCTTTTTTTTAATTGGTTCATTAGTCCTCAAGGCAACGCACCCATTATGTTAGTGAGGTTAAAAAATATACTTATCACCATTGAAAAACTATTATTTTGGTTTTTGGCTTTAACTGTTAACAACTGTGAGAAAAACTGGGTGGGCTGCCTGCACCTATGTGATTTTGCCATTTCAAAAGGACTTTGTAGAGAAAGGAGCATTTTTATAATCATATACTTTACAGTTTACTAGCAGTAATTCTGGCTATGCCTGGTATTCTTTAAATTTTGAATTAGCTAACATACAAGTGCCAAAAAATCTGACTTCCAGAAATGTGTAATTTTTTTGGAACAGATACGTTTTTAAAACCATACCAGTTTGGTAACCTGTGCAAAGCAATGAAGCAGATGCGTGTGAAGTATTCACTAAATCAACCAGCAAAAATGTAAAAACACTCGCGGGGACACAGAATAAGTCAAATAATACGCACACGAGAAAAAACAAAAATATTCATTTAACTACATGTATATATGTTAATGAGTTACATAATAATTAAAATGAAGCAACTTAGGATTTTATAGCAACAAATACAAAAATGTGCAAAGTATTACAGTAAGAAAGTTATGGCATATGAACTACAGTGTAACGAATGTCAAATCAAAATATTTTTTCATTCTGGACAGTTTTTGTTTAAATGCCCATCTTTGTTTAGCAAATTGCACATATTTTTGGGCAAGCCTACTTAGTGGCATTTCATAGAGCATGCATTGTAATGGGCATAATACATTGCAGTTTTTGTTAATTCAGGTAACATGTATTATTGTTCAAGTAATACAAAATATAAATACTTTTTACTACAGAAACTCTGTGACACACCAAAAACTTAAGCCTTAAACAGACTTTAATTTGACCAGTTATAATAAAAGCTGATGAAGCAAAATTTATTGTCAAGCTGTGATTAGGCAATAATCTACAGTGAACCCTTCTACAGAAAACTACTTCTAACCTGCACAATCAGTAGATTGAGAAATAGTGGGAGTGTTTCCAGGACATTTGTATCCTTGAACCAAACAGGAAAGAGTAAAACTGTATGATATCCCAGGATGCAGTTCAGAGAAGGTAACACTTAGTCTTTGAAGGTTGTTGTTGTGAGTAACAGTTTTGGTGCCTCCAGAATTACTTGCTTTCATTTCATATCTAAAAGAGTTCAAATACATGTAGGTTTTGTCACCAAGTTATCAACCAAGTGCTCAGTTAGTTCAATACTGCGCACAATGGTAGCTTTTTACTAAAATGCGGGTTCAGTGCAAAATATTTTTAGCGTGCTGCTCAACTTGCATGAAGCAAAAGTCTTTTGTCAAGTTTTGTAAATAATGCAGTATCAGCTTTCCTTTTGAGTAAAAATGCTACACTCACCAACTCATGTTGAAATCAAAGTGTAGTGCTATTTTTTTAGAAACTCAGTACAACTGCGGAGCAAGGGTTGATTCTTTAGATATTAAATGACGCAGACATATTTTGTTGAGCGGGCGATAAACACACTCTAAGCAACAGCAGGCTAAATGCTACACATTAGTTATGTCATGAACTACGGTTTATATGGAAGTAAAAAGGTTTTTGGTACTAAGTTGATCATCTTTGTGTTTATTCTGTTAATCTTACCCAGTCGGTGAGAGACCTCCTATCATAAGCTGAGCCCATCGTTCAAAGGATATTGCAATTGAATTAGAGGTTACTCCTTCCACTTTCATATCAACATGCGCATTGCTTCTAAGTTGGGGAAGCTCTACAAAGTTATACAGCATGTTTCAATTCAGTCATAAATTACTATGGTACTGACAAAGATTCACAAATTCCAATTGCTGATTATTTCTTCAAATTATTCCTGTACTGCGTCTGTAAAAAAAGTTAAAATGACCATATTATTAAAAACCTCAATATTTTGCTAAGGCCTAGAAACAATTGAATTCATCACCACCTAAAACTCTAAGAATTTTTTCCCAAGGTTGTTTCGGAAATTTATTCCAAATAAGCATTAAGTTTTATGATCACTTCCATTTGTTAATTTTAAACAAGTTATCCAGCTCACACTTCATAGTTCATATTTTATCAAATGTTGTTGATAAATCTTGTTTATAACCAGAAACAATTAAATTTGCTATCTTTTTTATTGCATTGCATATAATGGCAAAAGCTTCATTTACTAAAATAAATTTAAGTGAAAATACTTCATATCCATGTTCAGCCATTTCAACAACTGGTTGAATGTTATTATATACTCAAAATAGTTATTTTAGGTTGTACTAACCATGACCATAGACTTCTACTTGTCTCAACTCTAGCCAGGTGTTGGATGTACTAAACATACTGAACTGTCTGGTAACGGGATTGATAGGATCTCTGTCACACAACCGGATATACTCATCTTCTAATGCTGACTCGCTGTACATGCAAATATTCCAGTCATCAGCGCTGTTAATATTTGGGCTGGAGCTTGTACTGGTTGGATTAGTAAGGAAATAGACTTGCTTCAACCGACTTGCTATGATGTGAAAATAAATTTTAATTTGCTAAAATTCATAAAAAACCTATTTTGCACAGTGATGTATGTAAAGGTCTAGCAACTACTAGTTAAATAAGAACACTGAATTATTGAATGCATTTAACCTTTAATAATTTCAGGCAGCTACAGATGCTTGAGTTCTAATTTTACTTCAATTCTTGTGTTGCATTATTTTTCTAATAATTCAGGTAGATTTCAGACATTTAAATTCAGCTACTAAACAGAAATCAGCAAATGAGTAACTTATGGTCTGCCTTTGATTAATTCAAGTGAAGAAGTTGATAATTAGCTTGACAAAAAACCTTAAGTTTTTAAATAAATGTTTAATCAGAAGCATACGTAGCTTGAAGTTTTGGTTCTTTTTTTAGAAAGGATTACGGTGCAAGGTAATAAACAGTTCATAATAACTTGGTAACAGACTGTTACCAAGTGAAGCTGTTCAAGGCAGGCAGGAATACAATACAAAATACAATAAAGAAATGAATGTGATCTCTTTTATATCTCCGTTTTGCAACCAAAGCTTCAAAGATACTGAGCAAAAATAGTCTGGGACAGATATACTAAATTAATAGGTGATTCTATGTAATTTAAGGAAGTGGATTTGGACACTATTCATCTTCAGAAACGATATATTAAAACTGAACATCCTAGTAAGAATCGCGCTTACTTTAACCGTTTATAACAACAACTAAAAATATTTTATATAGGATCTATCCTCCCAAACTAAAATTTATGCTTAAATACTTACAACAAGGGCCACCATCACAGTTTCCATTTCTGACAAAAACCTTAACTTCTCTAAATAAGACTTGTCTTCCCAAATTAACCTTCCACCAGCCATTTCTACTCAATTTAGTTGAAGAGTATTTAGAGAGATCACCATCAACTGCATTATAAGCTGGTTTGGAGACAACAGAAGAAGATTGAGAGCAGTCTCTACCTCTTGAATAACTGTAATCTAAAACCAAGTGTTATAAGGTAATGCTATGCTTACAGTAAGAATGATAATAATGTCTGAAGGCCCATTATAGTTAAACATCGTTCTTTATTTAATTTATTAGTAACCATCACTATATTGTTTGTCTACATCTAAATTGATATTGACTAAATTTAATAGAGCTGCTATTATTTTTTACAGGATTTTAAACATTTTGGCTAGCGTATTATATATCCACATTTTGTACAATTGGGTTGTATTGCAACATCTATTATGTGAAAAAGGCACTTCAATACAAGAACTTATCTGGTTATTCCTGGAAAAATACTGTTGTCAATACATATACAGTTGGCCTCCGGCCCTATAATCTCAATTAGTTCAGGTTGTGGCATCATTAGGCATAAAGGTTTTATAGAAGACTATGGCAACTTTCAGTAATTTTCTATTTCTAACAGCACCTGATAAAAATAATCAGCTGTCTATTTTTCAATTTGCGTATAAAACTGGTAACGAAATAGTATCATAGCTTTAGTAGATATTAATCACTTATAGTTTATATGTAACTTTATTTTCTTTGCGGTGGTAATCATTTATTTAATTTTTGTTCACTGTCGTTATCAATCTTCAGATCCACTTGTAATGAGCTTAAATTATATCTATATATGTTTACGTTGTTATATACGCATAACTAAGTGGGTCTATAACTAATAATTTAATAAATACGATAGTCTACGATAAAGTTTTTAACTTGCTCACAAATTCTGTTTCACTCAAGCAATACTAAGAGTTTAGGAAATATAACAAATACTGAACATAGAAAAATAGAAAGAGATAGAGAAAAAGAGAAAAAATGAGCAAACAAAAAAGAGAAAGAGAGAAAGACAAAAAGAAACTAGAGAGAGAAATATAACGCGGGCGAGAGGAAAAAGTAGGGAGGGAAAGAGGCAGAGAAAGAAAAAGGGAGATTAGAAAAAGAGAGGCAGGGCGATGTATTGCTTTCAGGTCAGTGGGAAAAATTTTGGCATGCTATATTATAGCATGTCAGCACCTTTATGATTCTGAAGTTTTCAGCACATCGACTGTCAAATTTGAAATTTGAGAAAAGATTTTGTTGATGTCACATGGAGAAAAAATTGTATAACAAGAGTACAAAAAAGTTCATCTTTGCCATCATAAGGTGGAGAAATTGAAATAATTTGAAACCAGTCTTAGGCACTCACTGTACCTCTATACTTGGTTTGAATTACATCAAACTAAACATAATAGCTTTGTTAGGATATTTGATTTTTTAAACCATACAATTATCTGATCCTACTAAACATTTTGATTACGAGAAAAACTATGAGTTGGAACGCTTGTAAAGTTTTAGCAGTGTCAATATTCAAACAGATAAGATTTTATTGTATAATGCTTTCAATGAATTCCTTATATCAGCTTTAACCTGCATGACCATCTACAGTTGTATGTAAGCAAAATCTTTTAGTCATCGGGATAATAAAATATATAATTTTGTGATTCATTACAAAGAAATAACATACATTAGCACAAGCACAATAAATTATAGTTTTATTTGTCAGGGAAAAGATCATTTGCATAGGTTAAGTATTTTTAGAGAACTATTGCTATGTGAGCAGTAGTGTATATATTAGCACGGTGTATAGCAACAGTATCGGTAAAGTTTAAACCCTTATTTCTCACATCATTGAGTCTAGGTAAGAAGTTGTTCTATTGTTGTTTTTTCATATAAAATTTTAAAAAGAGCGGCCCGTAACTATTTTGTCATTATTTAACAAAAAAGTTATAACTGATGATCATTTTAACAGACATATTTCTGCTTCAATATAATAGATTTGGCTGGTAAAATTTTTTAAATAGGAAAGGTTTAAACTTTGCATGACAGTTTTACTGGACAACTGCTTTAAATTCAAACCAGCCAGCAGATAACTTGTACAGTGCAATTTTAAACCTGAATGTTAATAACCTTTTTTATTCATATTGATGAAATTAATCATAGTTTATTCCATATTGAGCCATAAGAGCTGAAAATTTACAACAAACATATTTTTTAAACACTAACTAGTTCATCCATTGAAAAAACCTTTTTGACTTTTAAAAAGCATTTAGAGAACCCTTAGGAACCAAATAATATGATTTAAGAGTTTTGAATAATTGCCTTATAGTTTTTAGTCAACTGGCTATCACAGTAACAGTTCTTAGAGGGTGTGCATTTCATGTAAAAAAACTTTAAAAGCAAAATCATAAACTTACTTAACTAATCATTCACCACTAATTAATACACTCCACAAAATAAATAATAAAATACCTTACTTTTCAGCTCATAATTTACTGTTTTTATCTTTAAATTATAATCGTTGATAAGAATACTAGCTGTACTGTGGTGTTGCCCGGGTAATAAAGTCTTTGGTCGGAAAATTGAGTTGTATTTAACATATAACAACAATTTTAACTTTCAAACTACATGCTAAGAGAAAGATGTTTTTGTAGCTGAAACAATTTAGGAGAGACATTTAGAACAATGGGAAAAGTTTTTAAACACTGTCAAACAACTGTAACTTTTAAACTCTATATTATGAGGAAATTATTTTTGTGCAGGTCAAATAAATTTAAAAAACCACATCAACCATGTGTGTCAATGTAAATATAGAATAACTAGCAAGTGACAGCTAAGTTAAGTCTGTTTTGTCATGATTACTGTAAAAGATGATTGGGTAATGATAGCCCTAATGAGAACTGAAAAAAATTAAAATAAAATTCATGAATATGTTGAATTTTTAATAAAAAACGTTGCATAGTAATTATAAGATTTTAATACCTACAGCTAGACGTACACACAGAAACACACACACACACACACACGCACACGCGCGCACACGCGCGCACACGCGCGCACACACGCGCACACACGCGCACACACGCGCACACACGCGCACAAACGCGCACACACGCGCACACACGCGCGCACACGCGCACACACGCGCACACACGCGCACACACGCGCACACACGCGCACACACGCGCACACACGCGCACACACGCGCACACACGCGCACACACGCGCACACACGCGCACAAACGCGCACACACGCGCACACACGCGCACACACGCGCACACGCATGCACACACGCGCACACACGCGCACACACGCGCACACACGCGCACACACGCGCACACACGCGCACACACGCGCACACACATGCACACACGCGCACACATGCGCACACACGCGCACACACGCGCACACACGCGCACACACGCACACACACACACACATAGTCTTGTAAACGCATGCAATTGGTCATGCTATATGTTTACCATCACTTTGAGGAAAATTTTCACCTGTCATTAAGAGCTTTAAAAATAACATAATGAAATATTTTTTGTCGGATTTACAAATGCACTGATTTTGAGAGCTTTCACTTTATCTGTTTTGTAGTTATAGTTCATGAGAATGTAACACTAACTTTGGAAACTTCACCCGACACACATCTATGAATTTGTTATCTATTAAATGGGAATTTTGCTTGGAGAAGATAACTCTGGCTGTTTTTTGCCTTTTTCAACCATTTTGGTGTTGTCGGTATATGAAACTTTTCCCAAACTTTTGTAAATGTGCTTGTAAAAGTTATGCATGACTTCATTTTTCCTCAAATATTAGCTTAGAAGTGTAATAGTTCTTTATTAAACCTCTGTAGAGTACTAATTCTACACATTTATGATGCGCAAAAGTTAAATCGACCTTAGACTTTCATGTTTGGTAATAATTTCAGTGGAACCAATTCCTTCACAGAATTTATGGTGATCCATTTAAGTTAAGGTTTTGAATTGCAAGCCGCCAGGCCAGGGTTGCAGGTTGATTTCTAATCCAAATTTCCCATTTTCCAACATTTAACGCGATTAACCTCAAGGAAAGAATTTAGCATAGTTTTCATAGAACTCTTAAGCCCTGAATAGGCAACAAAGTTAATTACTATAATCGATTAAGTATTTTGCTACCTCATTTTTATCACTACCAAGGGCAGCCATCAGAAAATTTACATTGCGTAATCATGAGTTAACTTTTGTAAAAAAAGTGAAGAGAACCAGGTTAGCAATTGTGAGCAATTTTTTTTTAATCAAGAAGCTAAATTTTTTAAATATAGACTAGTTCATTTTAGTTTCCTTTTATGTTTGGTTGCGCACAATGATTACCACTTTCGACTTATATTTTAATTTGGCAACTCCTCTGTTTTTAAGCCGCGCATGAAAAGTCAAGCAGAGGGGGAGACATATTAGAATCATGCTTTAGAAATGAAACATTGGTATCTCCAACATACCTAATGTAAGCGCGAAAAACAATTACCTTATAAAAATATGATTTTAATATATTGATTTTTAATAAAAGGTGTTACCCATACCCACAAATTTGCAATCTATTACATTTTCTTAAAAATATATTAAGTTGTTCATTTTTGCAGCAATCATACAATCAATTGGAATCTATTCAAATGTTTTATAACAAGATTCACTGGATTTGTAGTGCAGATAAGATCAGAAGTATGTAAAAAAGGTTAACCATTAACATGGGAACGTAAAATTATTATTATCACTGCAGAAACTGATTAGAGCTATATCAGTACGATGCAAGTAAGCTCTGTTCAATTTGAAGGCGCCTATGTCATCAAGGTTATGTATGATACTACACTCAATATTTTTTGGAGTAAATGGCCCTTCATTTGAACTGCAATCTGTCACAAACAGTCTAAAGTAGGTTGTCATATGACTTTCCTGATGTATGACATGAATGTAAAAGAAAAGTTTGTTTGTATAAGTGTGCAACTACATGCATTATTTAGGTACAATTGACCAATTATTATAAAGGCGCAAACAATCGTAAATTCTGTCAATGCTACTCTAATGAAGAGTCTGAACTTTTAACCATCAACTATTTATAGACCACATTTATGAACACAAGGGAGTGTTTGGTATGTTCATCAGCAAGTTTGTAGCCATTCATTAACCAATTATTGGAAATATTTTTGTGAAAATATATCCCCATATTGGTTGTAGAAATGTTATCACGGGTGTGTATGATATTTTAACAGAAGATTTGGGGACATTGACTGATTATTTTGTTTGAGATCACAGTCATGATCATTCTTAATACCATTGCTGCCAGATGCTTCAAAGTTAATGCCCAAACATCAACCCCAATAAATATCCTTCTTAAGCAGTTTTCTGAGCACATTGACCATTTATAACAAAAGAACACAGTCAATCATAGATTATGTCAACACCATTGCAACAATATGTCCTCAATTTGACGGTAAAATTATTCTCACAGGTGCGTCTGATATTTTAACTATTGATTCGGGGACATTGACTGATTATTTTATTTGAGATCACAGCCATGATCATTCCCAATATCATTGCTGCAAGCTGTTCCAAATTCAATTTCAAAATAACAACTCCAATGAATATGCTTCTAAAGTTTCTTGAGCACATTGACCAGTTATAACAAAAGAACACAGTCAGTCATAGGCAATGTCAATACCATTGCAATAATATGTCCCCAAATTGATGGTAAAATTATTCTCACAGGTGTGTATGATGTTTTAACCATTTATTTTGGAACATTGACTAATTATTATATGTGAACTCACACTCATAAACAATTTTAAAACCGCTGCTGTAAGAAGGCCATTATTTGACAGCCAAATATCTCAAAGATATTTATGCTATTTTGAACATTCGTATGTTTACATTAATCAATTATTATAAGATAACACGCAGTTCTACGTAAGTCATGAGAAGGCCACCGTGACAAGATGTCTCAATTTGATGACAGAACTATTATTACTTGTGCATATGACATTAGAAATTCTTATAAGGTCACTTGCAGTCACTAATCATTTCAAAGCATCTGGGCTGTGGTAAAATCTCTCTAACTTGATTGCACAAATAGCAAAACAAGTTTCTGTTATGTTTGCGCCATTAGCTTAAAAATTTGAACAATTATTGTGACTGCAAACCTATTTGTCAACCATCTTAAAGCAAATTTGTGAGAAGGTTTTACCAATTTGATGGCAAAAACTTTATTGCAGCTGTGAATGATATTGCACCCATTAGTTTGAAACATTGATCAATTATTACCAGCTTACACACAGTGATCAAGCATCTCAAAGCTATTGTGACAAGAAGTCCCCTACTTAGATGCACAAAATACCATCACAAGTGTTTATAATTATGTAACAATTTTGGGAAGTTGGCCAACTTATACAAACAACTCACAGTCATACAGGAGCTCAAAGTATCTGTAATAAAATGTCCCCAATACTCGCTCCATTATCTCCACAAAATGTGCATGATTCGTAAACTATTAGCTTGAGGACATTGAGCAATTATTACAAAAGCAGTTTGAGTCATAAAGCATTTCACCGCTATTGTGATATGTTGTCGCTAATTTGATGGTTCAAATATAACCATGAGTTTGTATGATCTTTTAACCATTGGTTTGAAATCATTGACCAATTTTTGGTGCACATATAGTATTAATTCATTTCAAAGATGTTATAAAAAGTTTTCTTCATTTTGTTGTTACATTTGATGAAAAAGAATAAAATACCTCTAAATTGCAGATGCAAATATTCCAATTAATGCTTGTTATATTAAAACCATTACTTTGAAACATTACACAATTATTAAACGAGCACAATTAGTCGCCACCAATCTCAAAACATTTGTAATAAGATGTTTCAAAATTGATGGCAAAATATCAGTTCATGAACATTTGTTTGCATGGCCATTGGTTGGAAAACACAAAACAAATATCATAACTGTACATACAGTCATAAACTTTCTCAATGCTAATCCAGTAACTACAAATATTATGAAAACCATTCATTAAATTATAACCATTATTTTTAGAATGTTAATCAGTTAATTAGTTAATTGTATTTTTATACATAGATCAGTCTACAAACATTGAAAAATCAAAGGTGTTTTTGTTATTTCAACAATTAATTTTGCAACCCTTAGTTTAACCAAATAATAGAAAAAGCATTGTGATAATGTATCCTCATTTCGGTTGCGGACTTATTATTATGGGTGTTTATGACATTTAACCCATTAGTTTGGGATTTTTACCAATTCTTGTAGGTAGAATAATAGGTGTATAAATAAATACTTATTTGCTTTCAAATATTAGGATGATAGAAATCATTAAGCCTATAATTGGCACACGCACACTTGACAACGACACTAATGCAATACAAAATATAATATATCCGGTCTAAAGCTAAAAGAAAAATAACTACAGGTAGGTATTTGCAAGATTATCTGCAGGATCTTTGACACAGAATACAACCTATGGCTTCAAACACATCTCACTTGCTATGCTGTACTTTTAACTAATTTTGAAGTTTTTAACAAGAAAAAAAATAGACAGTAAATATTAAAGTCGTTAAATATTAAATTAAATTTTGAATATAACGTTTTAATGTGAGATCTTCGACAATGTTTTACTATGTAAGTATAGTTTATGATAATAGTCATATGTGTGAGCACCATCAATTCATATGAAATAATTTGAAAATATGATTCGTGTTGATTGTTACCTGTTGTTCACTTTATTTTTTGATCTAAGACGCGTTGCATAACTCTTTGGCAACTTTGCAGTAATTTAACACATCTTGAAAGCTGTTTAGATAGGCAAATATGTACAAATTTCTCTAAAAAGATTGGCATAGTAGAAACAATGAGACCTAAAATGAATGTGAGTATGGCTATCATTCAAGCAAAACAGTTATAATATTGGCTGTTCAAGGCTAACAAGGTGATTTTGCAAACAAAGTATAAAACCTCGCACCTAGATAGGTTCTTGACAAATTATTAGCAGTGTCTGTGGGATTGACAAGCATCCACTTTATTTCCATCATGGCTCACTCACAGAATCTGCTTGGTTTTTAGCTGACCATAGAGCCTTGCACAGAATATAATATTATAGAACGGTGTGGACAGAAAAGAATAAATCTGTGGAATATTTATAAATTTTAGATGTTATTGGGCGAAAATTTTATGAGAGTAAGCATCTTACTTGTTTTTGATTAGGTTTTCAAGCGGAAAATTTTGTAATCTTGTTATTGCACATGATCAGTACTGAATTTTACTGCTTGAAGTACTGAATAAGTTTCTTTGTTCTCCAAATTTAATTGGCGATTCTTCAATATTACTTAATCATAAGCAGAACGTGACGTGCTCAATGTGTGACAGGCATAACCTGTGAACAGTAATAAAGTGTGATAACCTGTGGGCTCAGAAAAATCTCAAAAATCACCGAAAGTTTACCAATGTTGAGAGACTTTTTGAAAGCAATTATTCATAAAAAGGAATGGCTATAAGAGCAACGCCAAGTAAAGTGAGACGAGTTTTCCAGTCATTAAAGCTATAGGTAAGCTTTCCAACATACATGTAAGTCGTCAATCACCAGCTATAGAGCAATTCTCAAAAAAACTGTTTAGTACACATTAGCGATAGCAATAGCAATAGAACAATAAGCAAACTATTGCCCTATTGCTATTGATATCTAAAATTACTGTTTTTACAATGCAATCTGTAAAAAAATATTTGTTTAGTTTTTTAAACAAAATTAAAAATAGACAAAAACAGGAACTTTTGCCCGTGAAATTTCTTAATTGAAAGAGCAAAAGTAATAACTTTGTCAGCTAAAATATAAAACTGTTAACAAGGAATTGCTGGCAATTTGAAAGTGGGTTTTCAAAAATTTTCAACAAGGGATCTGCTGGTTGGTAATTATTGGTGCTCAACAGAAGTGTTTGTTTCATTTTCTGACTAAACTATTAGTAATATTTTTTTGAAATTGGTATCATCCCTTCAGATCTTTTATTATTGTAAATTTTATAAGCACTTATCAGCCTTTCATGTTTTATATAAAGCTAGAATTGTATATAAAATTATTAAATATTTGTCAATTTTATATGCTATGGAGTGCATATTTTAAGAGAGCAAATATATTTTCTGTGTGAGAGACTGTGTAAAAGTTGCAGACCTTAAAATCTTATTATTGCTTGCAAGTAACAGTATTGCATAATTTCCTTTGGTCTATTAATTGATCGCGTGGCTGTTTAATGTTGCGTCATGATTAGCTGGCCCCTTGCCAAATAAATTTTCAACATTCTTTATTTTAGGCCTTTGAAATATTCATAATAATGTATCTTTAGCTGGATTTGAAATTTTATTTTAGCCAACATGAGCAAATACAAAATGAAATATATGCCAATAGAGCCGCGTAGGACTAGACTTTTATCCTAAATAGCCGATGTGAATACAAGATATATTGACAGATATATCACGCATGGCATCATTTTGGGCAAGTCTGGGCACATTTTTTGGCCTGAGCGTTTTTACCATGATCAGAATTTTTCGATTTTAATCTTCAAATATCTTGGCAATGAGATCGCCTAACACAACAAACAACATATCAACTGATATAGAAAAAAAATGCTTTCTTTTTAAGATCAACTCAAATTTGACGCAACCACATCTTTAACTCCTGCTTCTTCGATATTACATAATCATAAGCAAGACACTACATGCTCAATGTATGACCGGCAAATATTCAGAAGCGATAACACGCTGGCTCAGACAAATCGCAAACCGCACAAAAGTTTCACTAATGTTGTGAGACTTTTTCAAAGTAATTATTGAAAAAAAAGCAACTATGAGTAACACAAAGTAAAATGAGACGGGTTTTCCAAACATTAAAACTTTAGGTAAGCTTTCCAACAGAAGTGGTCAATGGCCAGCTTTCGAATAATTCTTATATAACTGTTTAGTTCAAGCAATGATATACCACCCGAGCCCCAGGATAAGCAATGGGCATTACGTAGTCTGGGCATAATGATCGAGCTCTGTTGGAATGAACCCGAACACGGCACCCGATCAATCAATTAGGCTGAATAGAGCACCTTGTAAATTTACAAATGTTATGAACAATAGTGGTTTTTTTATTGATCTGATGGTTTCAATTTGTTGTCAAATAAATATAGTTGCCAAATATTGTCACCGTTATGATCAGTCAGTAGCCATTCACAAGCACTCACAATATTAGTAGTCGCAATCGTAAAATAGCCCAAATACGCTTTTACATTTAGAGTAGGAAAACTACACTCCGCAGCTTTGCCCGTTGTCCCATCTTATTAGCCAGGTAAAAAAATGTGACAATGATAAAAGAATTTGTCATTTTATATTAGGGGTGGCAAAATATTAATGCAAAACTAGGAAAGCAAGGCCGTTGTTTGGGTGATTTTGGGTAAATAATATGCAATTTTAGCATATACTACGACACCTACCTATTTCAAAATTAGTACAAGTAGATAATTTTAAATGTTTTATTTTCAATGCATTCCTTTTATAAGTTAGGTGTTGCCTCACATTGTAGAAATTCAAGGTTTTGCTATTGTGAACCGTGAGGCTTACTGATTGAATAAGCTAATGACACGATAACAGCGAGTCGTTTTTTCCATAACTTAACAAGGCAACGCGACCACCCCGCAAGAAGTGTGTTAGCTCCGAAACCCAAGCTAGCACGATCTTAACAGAGAACGATCATTAAACCCCGCCCATATGACAGTTGTCGCCTATCCTTTGGGGCTGTATATCATTGGTTCGTGTTATGTTTCCGCACAGAAGCAATCAAATAGAGTATTAAATTAGAGAAATGTGGTTTATTGCACACTCCAGAGACAACTGATTTGATAACAGAAAACCCAAGTATTTATATGTTTGGTCATAGAAAAGCTTTGTAAAAAGCTACAAGCATTATTAATAGCTACAGTACTATATAATATTAGCTTGTATAAAGCTTTAGCTAATAAGCATAATGTTTGTTGGCAAAGTATCAATAATACTTGGCACTTGCATGACACCTCCTCACTAAGCTAAAGGTTCTTTCTGGTTCTCTTAGACCTTCGGGGTTTGTCTCTGCTATACTCATCTCCATCAGGTAGACGAGGGTTGCGTGGTCTTCTTCTAGATGGAGGTTGCTCTGTTACAGTTGTAGGGGCTGGTTGTTGCAGTTTTGTCTCCTCTATTATATCAGGTTTATCTCCAGGGTCTTGATCTTCTTCTGTTGAGTATCTTGGTCTGAGTTGTTCAACATGTCTTCTCCAAGTAGGTCCCTTTGGTACCACTTTGACATTGAGACTACGAGTTCCATATATCTTAGTAACAATGGCTGGAACCCATCTAGGTTGTCTGTTGCGTCTAGGTCCATGATACAAGGCATAGCATGGTGCTCCAAGATTGTAGCTGTGTATCTTGCTAACTGTCTTTTCTGCAGATCGGTAGACTTCTCTGGATTGATGAAACTGTGCTATGTGTGCGGGTGATGGCAATAGGGTGTCAATCTTGCATCTCATCTGTCTTCCATTCAGCAGCTGACTGGGAGAGTATCCTGTAGGAAGTGGTGTCCTTCTATAGTGCATCAGGAACTGTTGTAGTGCAGATTTAGGTGGGAGTGACGATTTCTTCATGGCTTGTTTGAAGGATTGTACTAGTCTTTCAGCTGCGCCATTTGTAGCTGGATGGTAGGGTGCTCCAGTGAGGTGAACAATGCTTCTCTCTTGACACCACTGCTGAAACTCTCCTGATGTGAAGCTGGTAGCATTGTCAGTGACTATGGCGTGAGGGTATCCAAAGTGTGCGAATATCTCCTCTAAGATGTCTGTGGTAGCTCTGGTAGAAGTAGATGAAGTCCTGTGTATGCATGGATACTTTGAGTAGACATCTATCATCACTAGCCATTGGCTGCCCATGAAGTTTACTGCATGATCTAAGTGGAGACGATTCCATGGCTTCTCAGGTAGCATCCAGGGATAAATAGGATACTTCTGTGGAAGCTTCTGGTGTTCCGCACAGGCAGTGCACTGTCGGCTTGTCTCCTCTATATCAGGGTCAATGCGAGGCCAATAGACAGCAGTTCGAGCTAGCTTCTTCATTCTTTCCATTCCAAAGTGTCCAAGGTGAAGGATCTTTAATACTTCCTGTTGTAACTTGACAGGAATGACTACTCTGTTGCCATATAGAAGACAACCTTCAGTGATAGAAAGTGAATCTGAGATCTTGTGGAAGAGTGACAGCTGAGTCTCCTTCATCTCTTTGTTACCAGGCCATCCTTCTGCTGTGTAGCGCATTACTGTGGCTAGTGTTGGGTCTTTCTTTGTCTCCTTTGCTAGAACATTGTAGTCTGTAGAGTTGAGCTGTTGTCCAATAGTGTGAATAGTGCATACTGTATCAACATCATCCTCATCTTCTCTTGCATCAAACTCTTTATCAGGTCCAACTGGCAGTCTTGAGAGGACATCTGCATTTTGATGATGCTGGGTAGATCTGTATTCTATGGTGTAGTCATACTGATTTAGTACCAGTGCCCATCTTGCTAGTCTGTTGGCTGCTAGAGCTGGAACTCCTTTGGTAGGTCCTAGAAGTGTGAGAAGAGGTCTGTGGTCAGTTACCAAGATAAACCGTCGACCATACAGGTACTGGTGATACTTCTTTAGAGCAAATATGATTGAGAGAGCTTCTTTTTGTATTTGTCCATATTTCCTCTGTGTGCTGGTCAGTGTTTTTGAAACATTGGCTATTGGTCTCTCACTTCCATCAGGATAACGATGAAATAGTACAGCTCCCAGTCCAGTTTCTGAAGCATCACATGAGATTCCAATGTCAAGATCTGCGTTGAAGTGTGCCAAGACACTATCAGTTGATAGCATATCTTTCAGTTTGTTGAAGCTCTTTTGTTGTTCAGTGCTCCACTTCCAGGTCTCTCCTTTGCGTGTCAGTTTATGCAATGGTCCTGTGAGTTGTGACAGATTGGGTGTGAACTTGCTGTAGAAATGTGTAGCTCCTAAGAAAGATCTTAGCTGAGTTAAGTCTGTTGGGACTGGCATCTGTTGTACTGCATCTGCCTTCTTTCCTTTAGTGATTCCCTTTGAAGTGAGTTTGTGTCCCAGATACTCTACTGTCGGTTGAGCAAAACAACACTTGTCTTTTCTACATCTGAGCCCTCTTTCTTCTAATCTTTGAAGAAGTCGACGTAAGTTTTGTAGATGGCTCTCTGCATTGGCTCCACTCACTAGTATATCATCTAGGTATACTGCTACTCCTGGGAGGTGTTGTGTCAGTTGCTCCATGATTTCTTGAAAATACCCTGGTGCTGAGCTTATGCCAAAGGGCAACCTCTTCTGTAGTAGTACTCCTCGGTGTGTTGATAGTGCTAGTCGTCGTTGACTTTCTGGTGCCAACAATATTTGATTGTAGGCATCTGCTAAATCAATATTTGTGTAGCAATAGCCTCCACCTAGTTTTCTGATTAGATCTTCTGGTAGTGGGATAGGTTTCCTATGTGTTTCTAGCTGATTATTGATAGTCTTGGAGTAGTCTCCACATACTCTGATCTTCCCTGCAGCTTGACCTGTTGTAGATTTGCGTACAGGTACAACTGGTGTTCCATACTGGTTGAATTGAGTTGGTTCCCATATGCCTTTAGCTACACCTGTTTCGTATGCTTGGTTGAGCTCTTCTGTCAAGGCAATAGGAACTGGTCTGGGTCGGCGGAAGACTGGCTTTGTTGAAGGTTTGAAGTTTATCTCTAGTTCAAAGTTCTTGAGACATCCTAGCTCGTCTTTGAATATTTCTGAAAATTCTTCTGAAAAATCTCCTTACTCTTGATTTGTAACCTCCCATCTGGCTGGTTCTCTGTGATTGTTGATACAAGGTTCTGTTGTAGCTTGTCATCAATAGAGATGCCTAGTTGCTGTATAGCAGTTCTTCCTAGTAGGTTGAGATCTTGTACAGCACTAATCACAAATGGTAGTCTGACTTCTTTCTGTGCATCCAATTGGGCAGTTAGCTCACATCTGCCAAGCGTCTCTATGAGATGTCCTGAGGCTGATTTGTAGTTAACTGTAGTAGGTTTTAGGTTTGGCTTTCCTAGCTTCTCCCATATTGATTTACAGATGAAGTTGTCACAAGCTCCAGTGTCCAGTTCAAGTGTGAAGTTGTCTCCCTCCAGTTTGATGTTTTCAGCAAGTTTCACCGTCTTGGTTGATGTGCATTCTATCATCTTTACTGGTTTTCCTGCTGCAGATGATTTGTTTTTCTTGCATGCTCTTTCTATGTGACCTTGTTTAGAAAAAAAGTTGCAGGTGGCTGCTTTGAATCTGCAGTCATCCGCTGTATAGTTAGTTCGGTCACATCTGTAGCATAGCTTTCCTTCCTTCTGCTTGTCAGGTGTAGAGTTGTTTTTCTGGAGTGGTTTGTATCTTGATTTCTGTTGAGCAACCTTGTTGACTTTAGACGAGTTTCCATAAACTGTCTCTTTGGCAACGTTAGCTGCTTCTTCTGTTTCCTGTGCTACCTGTATAGCTTTGTTGAAGTTGAGTTCATTGTCCTTGACCTTGAAGAGAGATTTGAGAACTGCTTCATTGTTTACAGAGCAGATAAATCTTGTTCTGAGAGCCTCATCTAATGGATCTGTAATGTCTATGAAGGCACATGTAGTTGCATCTTGACGAATTCTGGCAGCTAACTCTTGAATAGTTTTTCCAGGTTTCCTCTGCATGTCACTCCAATACTTGTAACGCTCTCTAACAATGAAGCGCTTAGGGTCATACTGGTCTTTGAGAAATTCCAGTATTTCATCCATGTTGAGGTCGTTGATCTGCTTGGGTGTTGAAAGCTGAGCTGCCATATTACTAAGCTGCTTGTAGAGTGTAGGCTGTTGGTTGGTGAGAAAAGTACCAGCAATCTTGTCTTGATGAATAGAATTTGCTGCAATGAAGGTGTTGAATCTGTCTATGTAATCTGTTAGTAGCTCTGCTGTTGGGTCAAAACCTGGGAAGGCTGGAACAGCGGTTGCAGCTGTTTCTTGTTTCCGTTGTAGGTTTTGTAGTAGTAGCTCCATCAGTTTCTTATTCTCCTCCATTCTTTCATCTTGCTGACGTCTGTATTCCTCTTGTTGCTGCTTGAACTCCTCATGCTGCTGTTGTCTATGCTCTTCTTGCTGACGTCTGTATTCCTCTTGCTGCTGTCTCTGGTCCTCCTGCTGCTTCTGCATTAGCTTGATCAGGTCTGCTACTTCTGCCATTGTAGTGGTGCAATTTTGAACAGTTACTCTTGTAATAAACTAGAACTCTTTGTATCGATTTTATCAATGATAAAATCTGAACAAAACTCTTTGTAACTGTTTCAAAAGAGAAATCTTTGTCGCCAATTAGCTTCTGTTATGTTTCTGCACAGAAGCAATCAAATAGAGTATTAAATTAGAGAAATATGGTTTATTGCACACTCCAGAGACAACTGATTTGATAACAGAAAACCCAAGTATTTATATGTTTGGTCATAGAAAAGCTTTGTAAAAAGCTACAAGCATTATTAATAGCTACAGTACTATATAATATTAGCTTGTATAAAGCTTTAGCTAATAAGCATAATGTTTGTTGGCAAAGTACCAATAATACTTGGCACTTGCATGACAGTTCGAGTTGGCAATCACAATAACAATAGTACCATAAGTAAGTTATTGCACTATCACTATTGATATCTAAAATGAGTTTGTTACAATGCAATTTATAAAAGATGCTTGCAAATGTTAAATGGAATGATTCGAGTTGAAATCATTGATAACATTGTTCTACGTCAGTATAGTTTATGATAACGGTTATCTTTTGTGCGCAACGTCAATTCAGATTTAATATTTAGAAAAGATGATCTGTTTTGATCATTACAGGTTGTTCACTTTACTTTCTCAATCTAATACATATGAAATCACTCTTTGGCATTTGTGCAGTAATTTGATGCATTGTGAAAGCTATTTGGATAGGCAAATAAGTACGATTTCTTTAAAAAGATTGGCATCGTGAAAACCATGTGACTTAAAATGAGCGTGAGCATGAGCATCAATATTGCAAAACAAATTTAGTATTTCCTGTTTGAGGCTAATTGGGAGATATTGCAAATAAAGTTTAAAACCTGGCTCTTGGGTAGATACTTGACAAATTATTTGCAGTGTCTGTGAGACTTAGAAGCTGCAATATTATTAACAATATGTCTCACTCTCTGAATCTGTTTGCATTTTAGCCAACAATAAATCCTTGTGCCAAATAGAATATTATAGAATGGAGTAGACAAAAAGTAATAAATTAATTGAATATTTGTAAATTGTATAAGCTACTGAGCGCAAACTTAATGGGAGTAAGCATCTAATTTGTCTCTGATTTGTTGTATAAAGCAGCAAATGTTATAATCTCGTTATTGCAGATAACTAGCAGTTCTGAATAAGTTTCCTTGTTCTCTATATTTAACTCATGCCTCTTTGATATTTCATAATCATAATCAAGGTACTACTGTAACAGGTTCAATGTAGGTAAGGCAAAGAGTGAAAAGGGATAACACACTGGCTCAAACAAATCTCAAACAGCAACAACAATTTTACCAATGCTGTGAGACCTTTTCAAAGTAATAATTAAGAAAAAAGAGCAACTATGAGCAACACGAGTAAAATGAGATGGGATTTTCAAACACTAAAACTGTAGGTAAGCTTTCTAACAGAAGTAGTCAATAGCAAACTATAGAATAGTTCTCGTAAAACTGCTTACTTCAAATTAGCAATCACAATAACAATAGAGCCATAAGTAAATTATTGCACTAATCACTATTGATATATAGAATTAGTTTGTTACAAAGTAATCCATAAAAATACTTGAGAAGCTTTTAAACAAAGTTAAAGATAGACGAAGAAAGAAAGATTTACTTGTGAACTTTCATAATTAAAACAGTTCAAGTGATAACCTTGTCAAGAATAATAAAAAAGCAGTTAACAAGGAAATGCTGGCAATTTTGCCACAGTGATTTTGCAAATTTTCAACCAAGGATCTACTATTTGGTATTTTTTGGTGATCAAAAAAATTTTTGGTTTCATTTTGTGATTTAATTATAAAACTGTTGTTTTTAAATTAGGCTAGTTTCTCTTGATTTTTTATTATTTTGAATTTTTACAAATATGTAGCAGCCTCTCCTGCTTGATATAAAACTAGAAAATTGCCCGATTTTATTTGGGTAATATTCCTTTAGTAATGAAGGTCTTAAATGAAGGTTTTTTTTATTTCTGTGTGATGCATTTATTTCTCTTTACTGTTTATATATCGGTGTAATTTATATTGTGCCTGTTTCAGTCCTTCTACAAGTTTCTACTAATTTTAATAGTCTTGTTTAGCATTTCAATCAAGCTTATGCTGGTTGACATGCATAAGCTTGTCAATCAGCATAGGCTGATTGAAGACAAATAGAATATTGTCTTCTAATGTTTTCCACAATAGAAGGCAAAAAGACTTTGAGATTTATATATATATATATGCAGATATATATATATATACAGATATATATATATATGTATATATATATATATGTGTGTACATATATATATATATATATATATATATATATATGTAGAAATATGTGTGTACATATATATATATATATATATATAAAATTGTTTCCTCACCCTGGATGCCCCGTATGGGTGGTAAATTCTGCTCTAACTCGGGTCTCCTACCAGAGACCTGGGAGTTTGAGCACTTGCCTCAAGATCTTAGCTGTTCCCAATAGCGCACTTTTCTGCAACTCACCTGAGTTGATTGTTGTTGGTATTTGAGCAAGCCACATTTTATGCGCCGGTGTTATTGCGCCCAGTGCCCCAATGACTACTGGGATTACAGTTGTTCTTACATTCCAGCATTTTTCAATTTCTTCTCCAAGAGGGCGATATTTCTCTACCTTTTCTTTTTCTTTGCTGGCTATATTGTAGTCATTGGGTACTGCTATATATATTATAGTAGCCCTCTTGTTCTCCTTGTCTACCACCACTATATCTGGTTGGTTTGCTAGGACATGCTTGTCAGTTCGGATGTAGAAGTCCCAGAGGATCTTAGCGCGGTCGTTTTCATTCACCTTACCAGGAGCTTCCCACCAGTGTTGTGGTTTATTAAGGCCATACTCATCACATAGACTTCTATACACAATACCTGTGACATGATTATGCCGCTCAGTGTATGCGGTCCCTGCTAGCTGCCTGCACCCACTGATGATGTGTTGGATGGTCTCAGGTGCATGTTTGCACAGTCTGCATCTAGGATCGTCTCTAGTGTGATAGATTTTAATTTGGAATTGCCTTGTTGGGAGCACTTGCTCCTGGGCTGCCATGATTAGCGACTCTGTATTGGCCGTTAGGTTTCTTTTGTTCAGCCACATATATGTCTGGTGAAGATCGCCAACCTTAGATATTTGTTGGTGGTAAGCACCATGAAGATGTTTTGTGTGCCAGTCAATTTCTTCATCAGCAGGGCATAGGTCCGTTGTAAGAGCAGCCGATTGAAATTCAGCTAGCAACTTATCTGAAATGGCCATGGAGGCTGCATATGCTTTGATGCTTTGCTCCTCTTCTTTCACTGTCTGCTGTACACTTTTGAGTCCCCTACGATATATATATATATATATATATATCGTTAGGTTTTATATATATATATATATATATATAGATATATATATGTGTGTACATATATATAAATATATATATATATATATATGTGTACATATATATATATATATAGATATATATATATATATATTTATACATGTATATATATATTTATATATGTATATATATATATATATATATACATGTATGTATACAACTTTAGTATACTTTAGTATCGAGCACTTTATGCTGACTTTTAGCCTATACTTCATTGTATATATATATATATATATATATATATATATATATATATAGATTATCGTTACGCATTGTTTATTTTTTTTATCACAGACGAGGCTTTATGCATTAATTAAAGGTTTTTAGACTCTTAAATACATGTGTATACTATTAAAACCTAGCTAAAATTAGATATTATGAATACTACAAGGAAATTGAAAAAACAATTTAATTTATTGCATTCCCATGAACCAAATAGTAATAAACATTACACAAAAATCATTTTTCTTGATGATTGTTTACGCTCAGTATTTCACACCCATTTTACAACCCAAGCCATCATTTTATTGTTGGTGAGTATGCAAACACACTTTGCTTTTCTGTATACTTAGTTTTTTGCCGATTTCGTGTGCTCAGTGGACACTTTCATGTGCACTCTCATGTGCACACTTTCATAATTATGCTAGGAAAAGTTATGCATGACTTCAATTCTACTTAAAAGTCAGTTCAAAAGTTTCATAGTTGTCTATAAAATCTCTGTTGAGTAATAAACATACATATTATGACATCTTCCTAATGTACTTTTAGGAACTATTAATTCTACACATGTATGATATAAAAAATATAACTCGATGTTAGGCCGTTATATTCGGTTATAAATTCAATAGAACCAATTGCTTCTCAGGATCATTGATGATCTTTTCAAGTTTAGTTTGTAAGTTGTAAACAGCAGGAGTGACAAAATGATATCTTATTTACATTTTTTATTTTCCAACCTATAATGCTTTTATCAAGGTAAAAAATTCAACGTAGTTTTTTCAACTCTCAAGTCCTTCCACTTAGCAGAACTAAGAAGACCGCTAAATGCAAGAATGTTTTACATTCATGCCAAGCGATTGGCATAAACAAACAACAAACTTAATTACGTTACTGAACTTCTTTTTATGCCATATCTCATTTTACATTGCGAGCAATGCAAGTCATCAGCGTGTTTAAATTGTGTAAGCTTGAGGTAATTTTTGTAAACAAAAGTAAAAATAACAGGTTAGGTGATGACAATCACTTTTTTAAAAATCCTAAAGCCAAAAAGAGTTGAATATGTTCATTATATGTTGACATTGCTGCTTAATTTTACACATTGATTACCACAATTCATTTAAATTGAAACTTGTATAATTCTATTGTTTTCAAGCCATGAAAAATAAGTCTAGCGACAATTGAAATAACTTACAATCAAGCTTTATATAAGAAAAATTGGTATTGTCCACATACTCAATATAAACTTGATAAAATATATATTTTCTGAGAAAATATAACTATTTTCATTGAGGAGTGATAATGAATGGCAGAACTTTCCATCTAGCTATTTCATCTTCTAAAGATATACCACCTTGTCAATTTTTGCCATTGAATCTGATCTTTTAATAGTAACCAAAGTGTGTTAGAGGAGCTTATGAAAGAAAACTCTGTAGTAAAAAAATTGAATGATGAACAATTAATTGGAGAAACAAAAAACAAAAAAATTGATTAAATCCTAACAATATACCAATCTCAGATTACAGGTTTGCAAAGACACTTGAAATTGGTTTAATAATTTTAGTTTTAAATTTTTTGAACCAAAGTTTTCAAACATTCAAGATAAGTTTTAAAATATGCTTTAAATCAGAATTCCAACCATTATTATTCAGAGAAATAAGAAAAATGTAAAAGATTTAATGAAAGAATTGGAGGCTGCATAGATTTTTTATATATTTTATTTAGTCTAAAAAATATCAAGGAAGGATGATGTAGTAAAGTTCTTGCAAAGACATCCAATGGATCGGGATTGGCAGTCAATAAAGTAAAAGTACAGAGATCTTATGTTTAAGGCTATGAGAAATTAAGCTGAAGTTTTAAGCAGCTTTAAGTTATGTAACAAATGTATGTAATGAATTCAAACAAATCTTTTGGAATAATGTAGAGCAACATGTTCTAATTACATATAAACTACAGCCATACTAAACGTAAAAGCCAGTAAGTTAAGAAGGATGCATTTGTGAAAATATTTGAAATAGTGCAAAAGCTCTCAAAGATTATTAATGGCCTGAACTATTGAAGGAAGCACATTAGACACTTTTTAAATGTCTGCTTAGCTTGTATAACTGCTGATCAAAGACATTATATTGTGCAAAATCTTTGCAAATACTAAACTACAAAATACGTTTGTGATGCAGCAGAGCAAATTTAGCCATTAGCTAAACATTAGTTCCAAAATAGTTTAAACTTTGATTTAGCTTTTAAAGCTACAGTGTATTGTGAGTTTTCATCTCTTGTAATTTCATTCTTGTGGAAACACACAAATATTGTGAGTTTCTACAGGAATGAAATTAGCTCCCTAATGAAACAAATGTCCCTTAAAATGTTAGATAAAAAAAATTTATGAGAAAAAAACTCTGCAAATAGTTGCCTATTAACTAATGAAAACAGGTCAAAGGTGTGTGAGAATTTACCAAACTCTTTGGGGACTATCATTTTTTTTCAGACACCCACACTTACAGAAGTTCTCATACAAATGCAGGCAATTGGGGACAATGCTCAGATTTCTTCAGGAGTTGCACTAAACTATCTATTTTTTAGTTTTCTGTAAGAGGAATTGGTTTAAAAGATTGGGGACATCCCCAATCTCCGAACGTTCTCAATTTGTCTGTTAAATTCTGGTCTGAGTCCCCAATTGCATGCAGTTAGAAGTACACACACACACATGCACGCACACGCGCATGCGCACGCACGCACACTCGCACACACACACACGCACACACGCACACACACACACAGACACACCAATTTCGATAAATATACAAATATAAAATTATTTGATTTCTGATTTTGATTAAATATATTTCTTTTCTGCCCTGTTAAGTAGCCTTCTTCAAGTTTTCTTAAGGAGCTGCAACAAAGGGTTTATTCACTCATTATGAAGCTTCTCCTCATACTTACCTCTCATCTCTACTTCTGCAAGAACCAGACCATCCACATGAGTGTTTAGTATAGCAACATGTTGTCCTTCTATTGGTGGATCAAAGTGGTGAGTTGCAACCTCAGGATAGGGAGGATCTTGGTAAGAGACTCTAATCCAGTCACCTGATGCTAGTGAAGGAACTGATGGTTGAGATCTGGCAGAGATTAGAATACTCACTTTTCTTAACCAACCACCTGTAGCACACCAGTTTACACTGTGAGATTGAATGAAAAAAATAAACTGAGAGGTCAAACAGTTAAAGTTACTTTGAACTTTTAAGGTAAAAATTGGGTACATGTAGATGTACTTACTTTTTACAGCTGTAAATGCTTGCATGTGAAGCTGAGTTACCTATAAATAGCTGCAACATTCTATTTTGCAACATTCTTTTTACAGTTATAATATTTTACGCTAGCTATACTACTAGGGCTTAGACAGTACTAAAGAATGGCTTTAAATGGGTTTGGAAAGTTTTTTATAAAATACCACTTCCTCTTGTCACTAACAACAAACATGTAATTTTTGATACCTTTGTCAATTCAAATCAGTAAGTGGTATCAGTGCCCAAATAATGAAGCAACCCAACTGTGTTTTATACCAAACTTTGTTTCGTTTTTTATGGTTAAAGGCATCAAACAATTTGAAGCAAAAATGTATTTATATCTTAAAGCATTTCACACATTGGAAATCTTATAAATTATAAAAACTTATGATTCATTTTGGGATTTCAAAGAAACATAACTAGTCATCTTAGATATGACAAGCTATAAAATTATAAGTAAAGCTTATGTTTAGCAACGAGGTTAAACAAGATAAATAGTATAACAATAGATTACTATCATAAGAATACTACCAATAATAAAAAATGTCTATCTGTAGTCAATTATATTAAAATATAGTATACTTTTTCTAAAAAATGGTGCTTTGTATATTATTAAGATTTGTATTTGATACTTCCTAATTCATTGTTCGTGAACTGGTGAACTTATGAAACATTTGTCATCTTTCGAAGGAATAGGGTTTTAGAATTCCTCATAAAAAGTCATTAATTATTGGCAAGCAACCTATTGATATTGACTGACCACTGTGTGACTCAAATAAAAAACTGAACATGCCAAAATATGACCAAGAATTTATGTTTAGAAAATTAAAAATCTTTTTGTAAAGTGCGACATTTTTGTCAACAAAAATAAATTGAGAGAAAAAAACTGAGAAACATTGCTAACTTATCTTTAAAAACAGTTCAGCTTGAGTAATATATAACAAAATGCTTTTGCAAAGTTATGATTTTTTTTTCTAACAACCTTTGACATAATTAACTCAGGAAAACAAAGTTTAACCATAAATTAAAGTGCGATAACCTAGCTTTTATTCCAGTTAGCCACAACTTACAATAAGAAAATAATAACAAATGAACCATCTGAAGGTTGTATGATTTTTGAGAAATACCAGGTAAAATTGAACCATTATTATTGTTTTATAATGATTGATAGTCATATTATCGATTTACTCTTTACTATAACATGAGCTGTGTCTGTTCATCCGTTGGTCTGTCCAAAGGTTTGCTAAAATCATGATGTAAAATTTATTGATAAACAAACTCATATTTCCTTTGGTTTTAAAAAGTATGTGAAATAGAAACTTGCTGAAACAAATTATTTCCAAATAACCTTGTTTACTTCTTTTCACATTTATCCATTATTTAAAAAAGAGCTGGTAAATACTCAAAAGACTTACCATATGGTTCAGGTCTGTTATACAGTGTTATGCTGCCAATGCTGTACTTAGCACCCAAGTTCACTGTCCACCAGTTTACTGGTTTATTAGCAGCTGTATGAGAGAAGTCTGATGTGTCGCCATTTACTGCCTTGCTGGCTGGGTAAACTTCGTCAAGCTTAAATTCACTACTCTGTCTGGCTGGTTTATTAAGGGCTAAATTTACTTCTCCTAAAATGAAAATAGCTAGAAAACAACAAAATAAGTAGCGAGTTTGTTTGATGTTTATAGTCTTGCGAGACGATTCAGGTTGCGTAAATTATGTGCACTTATAAAATAAGTTTCTACCTCCTAAGGACCAAGAGTCAGTGTACTTCAGTTTAAACAAAAACTGGTCTCCTTATACAGGTTTAAATTCACTACTCTGCCTGGCTGGTTTAGATAGGGCTAGATTTACTCCTCCTGAAATACCAATAAATAGGAAATGATGGAGGAAGCACTAGATTTAATTGATGTTTATATCAATGCAAAAAGACAGGTTGTGTCAGCATCTTCACTTATCAAATATTATTCTTGATTCTTAACTTGGTCTCAAACAGATAATTGTTGGTCTATTTACTATCTGTATGCTATGAGTCTGCAAGCCATGTGACATATATCTAGTATTTTTTGCTAAACAAATTGGTTTAAGTTATTACATAGCTGCATACAAATTCAATAAGTTATATGGAAAAATTACATATGTTCTAGCAGAGTTTGAATATCCACCAAAGATACATTATGTTCAACAAGTGTTAGCTTAGGAATAAAATTACAACATTGTGTTTTATTGCTTAGTTTACACTTACCTTCTGCAGAATAGATGAGCCTTGCCAAAAGTAAAGTTAACTCTAACAAGAACAACATTTTAGAAATATTTGGTCTTAATTGTAGTTCATAGCAAGTTTTAACTAGGAATAAGGTAGTAAACTAACTTCCTCCTTAGCTAAATATAAACTACACACTCAGCTTCGCATTCCAGAGCTCAGGTGCTTTTCTTAGACAAACAAAAGACCACTTAGTTGTTCATGACAATCATTGTACGCTCGAACAACAGTGCTTATGACTGTGAATGGCAATTACTTAATGACCCTGAATAATTGAATGCTTGACTGCACACTAATATTGGTTAACAGACTGAAACTTTGGTGCTTGGCCCAACATTTGTATGCAAAAAACTGACTCATATTTTCCAAACTATAAAAGTATCTTAACAAATTAATTAACGAATGTATTGCTCACTGAGTGATTACAAACAACTGCCAAGTTTTTAGTTATGAACAAATGAGAATTAAAACAACTAAAGGTTGCTAATGCGCAGTCTAAACTTTGTGACCAAATACTTTTCTAATATTTTCTTCACAATAATCTCTTCTAATATTTTTTAGATAATAGAAGCCTTTCCTATTTTGCCTTACGTATTTTAATAAGCATATACATTGTACTTTGAATGCTGGACTTCATAACACATTACAAGCATAGCTACATGGGCTGACTGAAAAACCAAACGTGTTGACCAAGCGACTAAGTGATTTGTGACGCTACAGTAATTAGTACGTAAACCAGTACTAAATCAGTGAGCTCAATTTGTATGACATGCCATTTAAAACAAAAAATACAAGATACCATTTAAATTAAAAATCGTGAATGTAGATTTAGAATTTATCAGCTGCCATGCTGTAACAGTTTTGTGGTAACAGAAATGAACTCAATTATTATAATCCACAGCAGGAAATTATGTATGAGAGTGGCCACGACAAATGACCTTATGAAGCCAGTACGACTACATGCTAAATATTTATTTGCATTATGTCATTGAATAAATCATTTTTTTTGCATTTTTGCATTTCAACAAATAATTCAAATTGTAGTAATAGCTAATATTGTGACATATTATGTAAACCGACCAATATTCGATTTAGTAAGATTGCATATGGTAACTCTAATAAAGATGTGTACAACCAGAAGTAAAGTGAGCTCTAACAAGAACAACATGTCAGAGATGTTCAGTCTTAATTATAGTCCCTAAAAAGTTTTAGCTAGGAATAGGGTAGTAATCTAATCTAACTTCCTCCTTTAATAAATATAACTTACATAATAAACTTCACATCCCCAAACTCAGGTGTTTCTCTTAGACCAACCAAAGTATTTTCTTGTTCACGATTATTAATGTACAGCTCAGGGTTACCTGCTGATGCATTTCAATAGAAATCAAACAATAATCACGAATGAATAAACTACTTTGAATGCTTGACTGCACATATATTAGTAAACCCTTGGCGAGCGTCCCAACGGTTGCTTACAAATATATCTGAATTATTGTCTGAAATTATTATCTGAAATATACATGACTAGCTGTGTCACCCAAAGTTGCCTGGGTAATAAAAATCAGCCAATAAACAATGAGAAGGATTGAGAGTTTTCTGCCACTTGATATTAGCCTGCAATACTGCCAATGGAAAATTATAGTAAGCTAACTAATGACAATCATCTACTTAGGGCAATGACCCTGCGTCGTATAGAACACAGTTGGGTATGTGCTTTTATATAGCGACTTATACAGGCAGCTATTCACTCATTCTCTGTGGTCTATTGGGTAAAGCTTTGAACTGGAAAATCTTAAGGCCTAACATCAAAACTTATTTGGTATGGATTATTTATTCCAATATTTTTGTAGCTATAGCCGAAATGCATACATAAGGACATACTGTGAGAATTAAATATATAGATGAATACTCAACAATATATGAATTGAGTATCTGCATGCTAAACTTTTGCTTACTGGGTGATTATAAATAACTGTCTAATTTATTAGTTACTAACAAGTGAAAAATACAAAATTTGTTAAAGGAATGATATACAAATCATGCTTGGGTGACCTTCAGGTGCTCTGACGTATCAAATACAGTCTTGCATCATCATTGGTGGAGGCATTCAATTAGTTTTTACTGTTAGAAGTCTAAGCCCAAAGACAATTCTGTTCATTTATTTAGTCATGCATATGCCATATCTTAGCTAGGACTTTACAAAAATATTTTAGCTGAAAACTCACTTTGTTTCTAAAATTGGTTTACGTTTCATGTGCTCGAAGAGGAGGAAGACAATTTTCACCATTTTTTAGGATTTCTTTAAATTTTTCCCAAAAAAGGCTGTAATAAGTAGAATGAGTTAAATTACTTTTTAATATTAATTATTATAGTTGAGCGTAAAGAGATCAAATGATTTGATGAAATATTTCATGACTAAGATTCATCATTACCGATATGCACAAATATCTATATTTTTAACGCAAGATCGAAAGTTAAATAATCACTAATAGCATGTTTATAGCAATATGTTTAACTCTTTGGCTGGGTAAAAGACCTGCAAAAACACCCGAAAGTTATGTAATTTGTTTTTCAAAATTCAATAAAATTGATATTTTATGAACATGTATAGCTCAAATCTTAAGTTTATTTGTATGAACAAAATTTTGTGTACACAAACATTCATTTACATGTCTAATACTGCAAAAACATAGAACCATGTGCAATTGTCCCTGTATAAAATGCTTGGAAGCAATATTTTTGGTAGAGTCAAACGCTATAACGTAGCCGTGCAAGCAGCCATAATGATTGTTTTTAACAGTCCAAAAGTTTACATCACTTCTATTATCTGAATTATTTTTTTTCTGATCAGCCAAAAAATCACTAACGATCGCGGGATCAAATAATCTTTTATTTTACCGCTTTGAAAGTCGAGCCGATATTGACTGGTTTTTTCATATTTTAGTCTTTTCCAAAGAGGCCCAATTTTTTTAGCATTTAGCACAAAACAACGTCTCTCAGAAAATTGTTTCATATTGTAAATCATCGACTAATATCTTGTTAATGATATTTAGAATGTACTAGTGTTTGTATCCTTTGTTTAACGGTACTAGGTCACAGCTTTATAAACAACCACTGAAAGCGGCATAAATGTCATTTTCCAATGCAACAGATAAATGAAATTTTGGTTGTTTCCCCGGCCAAACGGTTAAGAAAATATTCTCTAATTTTTCTAAACAGCTAAAGCTTTACATTTTTTGTAAACACTTAAAGTGTTTAATAAATGCATTCTTTGCATGGTGGTTTGGTAATAAGTTTGAACAATGTTACAGTTTCTTCTTAAATATGAACCATGTTAAGCATTGCGTGTATGGAGACTCAGTGGCCCCTGTGAGAAAAAATACTTTCAAAACACCTTTAGAATACGTAATCATCTGACACACTCTTATGACGGTGTATCACAGTAGTGTGACTGTTCGCAAAAACAGGGTCAGTACCACCGCAGGTTTAGAGTGTGTGTGTTCATTGACTACTCGGTCATCGTTATCTGTAAGCGATATCAAGCAACATAATTTGTTTAGATGAACATAGAGGCAGACTCAATTAAGTGTTATTATCACACAAAATCTTTATCAATGATCACCTATTTTTATTGTTTTTGTTTTTACTAAAAATTGCTCTGTTTTACACATAGTTTAGAAAACAAGAAGTTGAGAAAAAAAACAAAATAATCAGCTTCTCAGATCTAACACTGTAACATAAGAACAATGAGTGCCTAGAACATGGAATAATAACAAATAAAGATGTGGTGAAACATGCGCAAGTGCACAGAGATAATAAAATTATTTATCTCACCGATTTATTTTTATACCATTGATAACATCTTGTCTAGTCTGAACATACACACAAAATGTTAAATTTAGAACAAGCAGAATAACAGCCTTTGGATGAAAGCAAAACCATGTGAGTTGATTTACTGTTGATGAGCATTGACACACTCCACAGGTGTCTGTAATCAAGTTGCATGTTTAGGCAAAGATTGAACGATATGTCACATATTCGGGCATTAATAAAACAATTTTTGCAAAAAACTTATTGCCTGCGGCGGATTAACTTCTGAAGATTAAATACACTGAAAATGGTTCAATTCAATAGTAATATTGTCACGTTAGTAAATGTAATAATGGGAACTGCCACACAACTATACAAATTACATATATAGTCATTTATTAAAATCAATGAGAGTGTCTGATACTGCCATGATTGTGTCGTATATCTATTACCCAACTGTGATGGAATTTGTCTAGCTAGGAGAGTGTTGAGTGCTTTCAGCCAACCAAATACATCCTTCCCATCTCGTGATTCGATGATGTAGCCTTTATAAGGGGTGAATATGGAAAATGTCTTCTGTACAGCTGCAATATACATAACAGCAAATTAGGACAAGTGTTAGCACACCCTCCTTTCAAAAAGATTGACATAAAAAGACTTTACACTGAGTGAAAGTGAAAAATTATTAATGTCAGCTGACTATAAAGAAAGCTTTTGCAAATCAAGTAAAATTTTGGCAGAGGTAGTGCATGTTTTCAACACTTTCACTGCCATTCGTGCACAAATTTAGCTTTCAGCTTACTGCCAGCCATTTTACTAAAGATTGCCTAATTTGTTGCAGGGTATAAATACAATACTTTTTCAGTTGGAAAACTTACTTAAATGATTTTGTAATATATTTTATGTCTCTAACATGTTAAAAACAGGTCTATGCAAAAATTTAAAGGTATTTATATCATGTGTGTTATTACAAGTATGGGAAACTACATTAGTTACCCAGCAATAATGATCCTTTACATTGTTTTTTTTTACAAATTTATGATTAAAAATGATTAAATTTGGACATGTTCTTGTAGATCAGGCATTCTAGACTGCTAGAAAATGGCTGCTTTTAAATAGCATCAAAAAGGTACTTAGCTAATCAAAAAAATTCAAATTGGTCTCCTAATGATACTTTTTGCAATATTTATAATTGACATACTGCAAACTATGCTTACCTTAACCTTAAACAGAAAATTTCTCGCCGACTTCAAACCTGGTCGATCGTAATAACTTTTTTGTTCACTCTAGAAGTAAACAGGTTGAGTTAAAAACGGGAAACAGTAAAATCCACACAAACAAAAATCAAAAAAATAACTTTTTGTCCTCTAAAAGCATTATTAATATTCAATTCTGCCAATTTAAATTACTAAGTTATAACAAAAAATGAAATTTCTTGTGATTTGGTCACAGGTATCTGGATTAAATAGCAGAAAAACTAGTCAGATGTGAATGTGGTAATTAAGTGACTGCACAAGATAAAATACAATTAAAATTAAGATATATGGCCTTCTACAATTTCCCTCTCTTTGATATAAACCTAGATAAACACCTTCCAATCACCATTTAGACTGAACATATGACTGAAGATGATCTTGATAAGTTTATAATTCACTCTAAATGCATCTTCCTGCCTGATTATTGTCTGCATGATTCATAGAAGCCATCAAGTAAAGCAACATCCCCTAACTTCAATCTATCCACTCACTTCTGGATAATTTTCTGCTTGATTTGGTTTGAACATATTTGCCTTATTCTATTGCTCACATTTATTTTATGAACCAGGATTTTGATATCTTCACCCTAAAAGGAACACAGACAGTTGCCATCAATTTAAATCCTTTTTTCACTTTTTCTCTGTTAAAAGTTATGTGCTATAAAAAATCTTGTATGTTTCTAAAATAAAGGAAAATTAAATAAAAATGTATATAAGGTATGACGCTCCCAAATATCCTCATGTATTTATTTTCTACTATTTGCAGCAATAGAAAAAATAACAAACTTGAAAACAATTCTATGATTTCATGCTTTATGTTACATGGAATTTTTTATGTAATTCGATGGCGTATCTAATTATTTTTAATTAGTGAAAATTAAATAAAGTGAGGTTTATGTTATATGAACATCTATAAACCTATTAAAACTAGTAATGATACATAACAAAAGACTGAACAGTGTGAAGTATCAAAAACTACTAGGTAGAGCGACAAGTGTGGAAAGATACCAAGTAGCTGATGTTTATAACCACTACATTCAATCCTAGCAGTGCTCAGGTTGATAACAGCTCTTTTTACACATTGTTTACTTTTTGAATAAAACAGGTATGGCCTTCGAATCACCTAAATTTGACAAATTTTACTTACATGTGTTGTAGTTGATCACATTTAGAATAAAAATGATTTTAAATTTTTTTATTAGATTTATACTGTTTACACAATTTATACTATTTATATTTACACCAAGGTTTTCACATTGTTGAAATTTCATTGACCCATAGGGTATCTGAGTTTAGGTCTCCTTAAACCAGTTTTTTTAAATACCTATGAAAATTACAAAAAAATCCTCTTTAAGGAATCCTAATCATTGCGAACCAGAACATACTCCTATGTAAAATAATGATTTCAAGAAAAAAAATTGTAAAAACCAGGCAACTCCTTTTGGTATAGTAAAATAACCTAGGTAAAAACTAAAGTGGTCAATTTGCTAATTTAATTTCTGACTTATTTTCAATACTAACGGCCCCAGTGATAGTAAATATATCTAACAAAAAGTTTAATAAGTTCAGATTTTTTTGAAGTTTTGAGAGGAGGAAATGGCATTAAGACTGAAAACAAAATTAATATGTATATTAATTAACAATATACAACAGAACCAACTGAAACTTTGTAAAATTTAGAATTGGGTGCTTTTGTGTTTCAATAATTGCTTTTATTCCAAACATATATATCTTAACAGACAAAAGTTTCTCGTAGCAGTTTATACAAGGGTAAGAGGTAGCTGATTTTCATTTCAACCACTGCCCTGTAGTAAAGTGCAAAAAGCAGACATAGATTGAAAACAATACAGGAAGTAGTAAATATCACACGATGCATGTAGAGCAATGATGTAAGCCATATAAACTTTCTACTAAAGGACACTTGCTCGGAGTGAATGTCACAACAACTGTGAAAGTTCCCTGCAATGAATTATTCCTATTAAGGAGGAAGTGAGAGCTTGAAATTAGCAAAGCAGTGCAGACTAGCTCACCCACTTAACACTGAACTGCAAGGGGTGAATAAAAACAAAGCAATGAAAGGAAACAATGACAGCTCGTGAATACTTAGCAATATCAAATATCCTGGAGCAAATCACCGGGGGTAATGTACACAAGGTATGAATGACATTTCAAAATAATGCACTTTTGTGGTTATCTAATGGAGTTCATTTCTTTGCCTAAATATGCTATGAATAACTTCATGGAGGTGATCTACTGTATGTTACTCAAGTATTTGACCTCATGGTAAGTACGCTTTGTTACATCCCTTAGACTCAGGTCTGATGAACTTAATGGATATCATTAATTGCCACTGAAGGTCAAGGGTAATTAATATATTTAAAATGCCTGAAAATTGTTAATTCTTACCAGGGTCGGAATTGTAGTTTAAGTGTCTACAAGTGAGCACATAAATGGAAACCATTCTAGTCATGTGCTCAGGATTCCTGTCACTTTTTGCTTGGCTAGAAATAAAGAGATATTTACTCTAGAACACTTTTGTTTTGCTAGTATTTAGTTTCGTGAGAAGCATACAGAATAAGATTTTGCTGCAATCTATTTTCACAGCTCCAATGAGTGCGAAAGTATAGTGATGAGAAAATAAATGCAGTGAAACAAACATAATTAGATTTGGTATGTCGATAAGAAAAGTTTTTTTCTATTTGGGACTAGTTCATAATTGTAAACTGCAGGTAGAATTGTGTAGGTGAGATCGATAATGCATTTTGATCGCTTGCTGCCATTTGTTTCTTAGACTATCAATGAACAAAGCTATTTAATTCCACGTTTTCGCTCATTTGTTATGATAGTTCAGTTTCAATCATTAAAATTTCGTGAAACGACGACTCGGCAAAAACGCGAAGTTTACATGAGACAAATACAAGTTTCCTAGGATAAATGACTTGAACCACCTGCTACGAGAATAAGTCAGAGTTGCTACTTGCAAGCAATACTCACATGTAAAATAATCATATGAGTGTAATAACATATTTTCTATTCCCCAAATACTTATTAAGTAGAGTACACTGTGTACAAGTCTCCTTAAACCAGGTTCTTCACAAGATGTGAAAACCCCAAACCAATGCTCTTTAAGGAGTGCTAATCTTTCAAGATCATAACATTGGTTTGTTGACCATTTCAAGAAGAAAGATTTTAAGAACTAAATACATTTAGCTCCATTTTGAATAGCAAAAATAATAAAGGTGAAAACCCAAGTGGTAACTTTGTTAATACAATTTTAAACATCTTATCATTTTCAAAAGAACTAAGTGATGTAATTATTTTAATCGAAAATTTATTCAATTCAGAGTGTTTTCTTATTTATAGTTGAGAAGGACGGAATAATCTCAAAACAGAATACAGATTAAAAACACACCATAGTTTTTGGCCAACAACTTTGTATAATACATGAACGAATGCCTATGTGGTTCAATTGTTACATGGTAATCTAAACTTATATATATATATATATATATATATATATATATATATATATCAACAGGTTAGAGCTACCTGTAGCAGTTTATACCAGGGTAAGTCGTAACCGATTTTTAACTCATTTGTTGCCTTAAAGTGAAGTGCAGCAAACAGGAGCAAAATGAAAATGTTACAGATAGTTTTGCATACCACAAGTTGCATGCACAATGATAACCAATAAATAAAAAAAATCTCTACTAAAGTACGCTTGCCAAGAGTGAATATCACAGCAATTTTGAAATCTCGCTGCATTGAATTATTCCTATTAAAGAGAAAGTGAGAGCTGGAGATTAGTAAAGTAGTGCAGACTAACCAAAACACTCAACACTGAACTGCAAGTTGTGAAAGAAAACAAAGCAATGAAAGGAAACAACGGCAGCTCGTGCATACTTAGCGATATCGAATATCCTGGAGCAAATCATCGGTGGTAATGTTTACAAGATACGACTGACATTTCAACATGAATAAATATAAAGAAAGGACAAACTGAATAAAGGATTATGATGTCATACATTCAAAGGTGATTGTGTATTACTATTGATTAACAAACCTGTTTCACCAAAACTTCACCTCCACATTGATCATGGTGGAATTTTGGTGGACTATAATCCTAGTGGAAAACGGTCCACCAAAGTTCTACTTGGTGGAATAGGGTGGAACGATAGTCTAACAAAAACTTGTCAGGCAAGTATGCATCATGCATGAGACCAGAAACTGGAAAAAATTCCATGAGTGAACAAGTGCTTATAGAATGCCTCATAATGTCAAAGCTAGCAGAGTTTTGGAGAAACACATTGGGGGAACACCTTTTGGGGAATCACGCTCATTTTATGATAATGTAATGGATCTCGATGCAGATTGATCGTTTGAGTCCGTTGCAGTGGATCCTTATTCAAAATGCTCGTTTGAGGCCATTGTAGTTATTACAATCCAAATTATGTGTAAGCATTCCTTTTGTATGTGGCATGTAAACCTCAAATTAAAATAGCAATGACCTGATTTATTGATTTGGACATTTTAAAATAGACTTGTGGATTATAGGATAGTTGCCTAATGTAATTCAAGGATTACATTAAGGGTAGTGGCAAGAGCTGTAAAAAGTATGTGATTAATTATTTTTGATATTACTATGAACTGTTTCATCAGTTATACGCTTTTGCATTACCATTTAATTAAATCTGCAGTCTTAGGAAGTTTGCTTAAGGTCAGCATTAAGCTATAAACCACAATTACTGTATCGTAAATTAATGGTGAGCGTTTTAATGAGAAACGTACGTTGATGGTAAGCATGCTTAGTGGTAAGCAATCTGAGTGAAAAGCAATCTGAGTGGTTAGCATCCTAGTAAGCATATCGAAAATGCCCTGTAAAAATCCTAGTAAGCGGATCGAAAAGTGGCTTACTACGCTACTTCAGCAATTTACTTTTTTTTAGTTTTTTATTTTTATTGGGACCTCATTACAATCTGTTCAATATAAAAAATCCTAATTATAATAAGCAAGAACTTAATTATATATTAAATCGGTAGAGTTTTAAAAATATCAACGCAAACAAAGGAAGGAATAATTACTATTTGAAAAAAGGAAAACTAGCAGAGCAAAATCCAATTTAATAAATGAAGTAAATTAAATTATAACCTACCTACTCCAATATGTTGCTTGATAATATTGTTTTTAAAGATGAAAAGTAATACAATCATTGCACATTGATATGAACTTCTAAACTTTACAGTATCAAAAATGGCTGATATAAAGCGGCGGGTGACACATCAAACCTTTATTATAGTTTACCGATACTGTCACACAGATCAGCTTGTAATCAAATATTATTTAATATTTATTATCAAATAATAATGTTAGGTAAAAAGCGTGTGATTGAGTTGAAAGTCCTTCCAGCTGGTGAAATATTAGTTAACAGTAACCAGCACTCAGTAGTTCCTCAACTTCTACAACTCTCTTTATCCTGTCCTTGATTTCTCCAAAATTTAGAACTGAACACAATTCCGTATAACTACCATCAGGGCCTGTATTAGTATGTCAGCATGAAGGAGTTACATATGTAAGATTAAATAATGGTGGAGTCAGTAAAATTGATAGCAAGTACAAGCTGCGTGCTTCATTCATCTGTACTTCTGGTATTGTTGAGTCCATCAGCCCCCTTTAGAACAGATTATACATGTTGTCTTGTAGTGAGCCTTGCGCAGTAAGTGTCTATGATCTGTCAGAGCAAGTAATCACAACTAGGCTGCACCATTATCTTGATGAGTCCTATAGCATGCTGACTGTAGCAGCAGGTAATGCAGTGGTTACTGATCCTCCTAACAAGAGACTAAATATTTATTCTCTCACTGGTGAAACTCTACGTAACGTCAGATGCCTCCTTCTGGGTAATCATCATGTCTCAATATGCGGTGGACATGGAGATGATGCCATCGTAGCTGACTATGTGATAAACAAAATTTTCAAAATTAAAATCGCCACAGGGAATGTCATGTAGACTTTCAGCCATCCTAATCATCCACAATGTCTAGTGTGCTATCGAGACAACATATATTGGTAGTTGCAACAAACAGAAAAATCATCAGCACACTCAACTATGCTACAGGTAATTTGTATGTAGGAAGTTCTGCTTAGTAACATTTATTGAGAGTGTTATACTAGCTTATGGAGTAGGGGAAGGTTGGGCTAGTTGAGACAAAAAACAGTTCTTTTGCAATAACTTTTACGTCATTGTAAACAAAGATTGTTAGATGTGTGCAAAATAACATGCCACATGTTGCTCAAATTGCTCATTGGTCAATTTAGTATATGATCAAAAATTTTAATTCCTGTGGCCATTTTTGTAGAGAACTACTAGCTGTCTCAACTTGCCCCAAAATGGGGTAAGTGGAGACAGACACTAGGGCAAGTTCAGACAATATGAAACATGATGAAAAAAACAAGTTAATTTGACCATATATTTGAAACTAGAATATTACAGCCCATAAATTATTCATATTAGACGCAAATAATATGCAAATATAATGTTGTATGACGTCACATTGCTGTGTGTGATACAAATAAACAGTCTATTCCTTAACAATGTCTATATCTACTTCAAAAAAAAGTTTGTTTCGGGAATGAGAAGTGCCCGGGCAAGGTTGAGGTGATGGCAATATGAGCTTAATGGCACTAATATCAATGATGTCGATGTTCTGCTCATCTGGCCATATAAAACCTACACCTAGTCTTTTGAGAAAAGTCACTTCAGCCACATCTTCAGGGGTAGAAGTGCTTTGTATCTTTCCAACATAGTATTTTTTTACTTTTCTGCTCAAATATTCTGAAACCACATAATCCCCCTCTGTTATTGAATCTTTCTCCACCTGCATTTCTTCATCTTCAGAAGCACAAGATCAAGAGTCATCAAGAGGCACTGGCTCATTGTCTGATGATTTGGAACTGCTTACAGCCACTATTTGCCGCTTTTTTGTTAGCGTGACGGTTTGCCAAACTCACTTGTTGGATTCTCTCTTTTATCGGTGTGTTGGTCAGCGCAAACGTCTCGCCTCTTTTCCTTTCTCTTTGCCCTTTTCTCGATGCTGTCTTGGGGTAAGGCCTTATCATTTCAAGTGTTACTTTAGATATTGGCAGTGGCTGATCCTAAGTAAGCAGTAAATTGGAAACCACACTTCCACTGGCAGATGTAGGGGTGCAACCTCAGACATAACTAGACCTGAACGATCGATGACATTGGCTGGCATAAAATCAGCATATGTGAATTTCTCGGGGTGATAAGGAAAGATTCCTGTCGCTGTAAATCCAGAGATAATGTTTTCAAGTGTCTTGAATCGGTGTAGAGCTTTGGCAGCAATACCAGCTATCTGGTATAAGCTGATTGTCTTTGCGGCATTGTCCAACATCCTACCATTGCAGGCGGAAGAGTAATACATGCAATTAGGAGAACATTGTGTCTAAAATGCTCCATAACCAAATCTGATAACGCCAAAAATATTGGTTCTATAATATAGTTATATATTTTAGTTTAGTTTCATATAAGCCTACTTTTTCAAAGGTCCATAGACAGATACGTCTAATGGTTGAAGATGGTTGGTCACATGTGGCGGAAATGTGAGAAGCAACACATTGTTTTCTTTTGCTATTTCAATTCCTTCGTAGGACAAATGGCTTTGGTAGTTATCCAAAATCAACAACGCTGGTGACTCTAGATGGTTTGCTGAAGCTGATGAAATGTGCCATCCACTTATTGAAGTTGAAAGTTGTCATCCAGCCGTTCTCATGAACTAGCCCTACACTGCCTGGTAGAGATTTGGTCATATAAGTCTCCAGATTAGGTTCAGTTTTGTGTGGCCAGATAAATTTAGGTTGGATTGAAATGCCATCAGCACTTATGCAACAAACAAGGGTGTCTAAAATGCCTCTTTCTCCAGAAGTAACTTGACCAACTTGCTTCATAGCGCTAGGGGCAATAACCTTTGGCGGTACATGAACTGTAGTGAGGCCCGTTTCATCTATGTTGTAGATTCTGTTAGCGGTGAAATTTTTCTTGCCATGAATGTCTTTGAGGTTTTCGAAGAATTTGCCAACCGTATGTTTGTTAGATGCTGTAGACCTGGCAAGGCTAGTCGCCTCCAGTTTCCTAAGAGTTAATGCCGGATTTTGTTCCATAAACTTCAAACTCCAATTTTTTCCTGTCATTTTATTTTCATTCCAAGATTGTAAGACACTGATGTTTTTAGCCGATGCAAATGTATATGCAAGGCGTCTTGCTTCTTCCATCGTCAATCTATGATTCATGTGAGCTGTCGCTATCAAACATTTAGTGAGCTTTACCTCTGACACCGCACCAAAAACCGGGCAAGGAGCAATGTTGCCTATATGTTTTCTTTTACAAAATCTAGACAAAGCAGATTTGTCAACACCAGCCTCTTTCAAGCTAAAATTGTCTGCAGTCATCAAGTGAACAGTGTACTGAAACTTCTCATTAAAATTTTTGTTACCACTGTCAGTCTTCCTCTTGTAGTTTCTCACCATGTTTTATGCTGATTTGCAATCAACAAATTTGACATCTCAATGTTATATTTACATCTTAACATTTTTAAACTCAAAGTTTTTAAAGCTTGATTAACATATGATATATAGCTAATAAAATATCAAGTGAAGTTTTGACAAGAATCCCAAAAACTATAAACATAGATAAACAACCTTAATCCAAAAATAAAAGCATACATATAGACAGACATACATTTTACACTCCTTTCCAAGAGAAAGTTAGGCATACAATATGTTTCTGCTCTATTTAGTTATAGAGAATTCTACACTCTCTGAGAATATAATATGAAATGATTAAGAAAACGGTTGCTGGAAATTTTTATAAAACTAGAGGAGAATAATCGTATTGCTTATAGTGTCAACACAAAGGCACCAGTGATTTCATATATTTTTTTTACTTTGTGGGGCATCACTGAAAACATTTATTTTTAAAAGAAGGAGGATGCTAAGGAGTGGTGAATCTTACTAAGGTAAACAATTTGAGCAGTTTGTGGTTGTCTATTTGAATATGAATCGGCAGCAATCAGGCATTGCACCTTATTGCAGGCTGATTTGCACCTGTGGTTATGTCATTATTTTGATTGAATGGTATTTAGCTGATAACAAACAAGTTAGCCAAACGTTCTAAATTTTTACAATTAATATTAAAGGACATTACAACAAGCTTGTTTCTGCTGCAAAACCTTTTTACGATACAATTTTGGGCCAACTTGCAACTTTTTATTTTACGAAGGACTTGACCCACTCGTAGAGCTTCACCCAGATTATATCAGTGCAACAGGTTAATAAAATATGTCAAAATTGTGTTTTTTATAGGTGATATTCTTAAAAAGTTTATCTCGAAATGCAGGTTTTAATAAATGTGTTTACCTAATAATGTACCTAGAATAAAGGTAAATCAACATTTTAATTTCAGTTACACGTACCTCCACTAATTTTTAGCTCTTAAATGTGATCGCTCAGGTGGAGTCATAGCAGGAACAGTAGTAAGGGGTCTTGCTCCAGCATCATTTAAATAACTCTGTGTTACAAACACAACTGCTTGGTCATACTAAACATAATTTATCAATAAGCTGCAACAAAATAGCCATATACGTATCATTACAAAATAGATTCATGCCTCTCAATTATATGAAGAAAATTTTTTTTCAAAGTTGTTTAGTCTTTATTGCTGTAAAATTTTAGACTGTTTGAAATGCATGTTTGATACAAAGATTATTACAGTAAACTTTTGGTAATAAGTATTGCAAATATAGCTATATTATATTTACAAAGATGAGTTATTAATACATAAAAAAACTATTACACATGTGTAAGTTTTATCATGACAGCAGAGGTTATGTGCTTAACATAAGAAGCAATAAAGAGAAATACCACTAATTATCCACCAAGTTCTTGCAGCCTATGCATACCTAAACACTTTTTAGTAGGTACCTAAGCGCCTTTATCACAACGATGCTGTGGCTCAAATGTTTATATATTTTTTGATTATATATATTGTTGTGAAGCTCATCATGCAAACAAATAACAGCTTATCATCTGAGTCAGCTATTATTGATTGTAACTATACCTTAACCTTTGGCATATACGATAATAAAAGCGTCGAAGCCATTTTACTATAATTTTATTCAACATAGACATATCTACATGCCTACTCAAAAGTACTTGTCATAATATATTTTTAACCACTTTGCACTTTCCTATTGAAAATAATTTTTTTCTTAATTTCTACGTTTACTCTTTCATATTTTATTGTTTCGTTATGTAAGCTTATTGCAAGCTGACATGTGGAGAACAAGCTGAGATATGAAAATGATTTTTTCCACTGCCGCATTACGCTGTAAATTGATCTTGTTTTTTATGATTTTAAATGGCTACTTCGGTATAATATGCTATGGTTAAATTTGGTTGACTGTATGGTTTTTATCTTGTTTTTGGTTCTTTGAGGTTCTTACTAAATGTTTTTTTATTATTGACAAATTAAAAAGTTCAACGCAACATTGAGATTGCTCCAAGTTTTTTTGGCTTTGTTGTAGACACGCAAACAACTAGCTTCACCTAAAATGGATGTTGCCCTTGAGCCTCGAAACAAAGCAAAATGCTGATACAATAACTTATACCCTGGTGAGTCTATGAGATGATGGTTTAAAAATGAGATCTGTATTATGAAATGGTATTCTTATTAAGAAATTTATCTAGAATAAAGATAATTCTACCAACATTCGCCGATCGGTTGCAACAAGCAGTTTTCAATGTAACCCATTCAGCTACATCACGCTTTACTTGTTGGTATATACATGTATTTCAGTTGAAAGGAAATTTTAAAGCATTCTTAATAAACTCGACCTGTTCAGTCCATTTTAACTGGTTGATAATGAAGTGAAAGGAAAACATGAGAAACCTTCAACCTTTCAGTTTGTACACTATTTACTATGTAATAGTTTTTAAGCATTTTATATCAACCTGGTTGTTGTAGATTTGAATACTACATGCATTCACCAATCATACTAATGACGAAAAAACTTTTGTAGGGGCATTCAAGAGATAACCAGTACATAGGTGCTCAAGGTAAGTTGCTAGAACAATGATGATATTTGGTTTTTGCTGATGATTTTTATTGATTGTTGTTTATTATTACTGGATGTTTAGTTTGAATATGCAAAAAAGTCCTATAAAAATGTTAAGCGATGTATCCACCAAATTATTTTACACCTAATCATAGTGCATAACAAGCTTTCATGTTTTATTTGTATAGTTTGATACCAATGCAAAATACGAGTACAAAATACAAATTACAAAATACTCAAAAGCTCAAAACAGATATGATTAAAATATCACAAACTTACTTGAACTCTGCTATAATATTATAAGCAACCTCACTTATGTGCAAGTTTCTGTAATGCTGTTGGTCTTTGCTAAGCATTTGCTAACCGTTCATTTACTGTGTATGGCCAAAGATATTTGCCGTTAAGCGCTGAATATTCTTGTAGATTGCTTATGAAATAGTGAGCAACAAGCCGTACACGCCAATTAATTCCTCATCAATAAGATTTATAGAGGAGTCCTACAGAATGACCAGCAAAGCTCCAATTAACTTGTCATCAGGTAAACCTACACGAGATAGTGGAAAAAGAGAGCTGACAGAGGTATTATTAAAAACATTGCCCAAGCTCCCACAGACTCCGGAGACTTTTAGTCAACGCTATACGTGAACTCCGATTTACCTCAGAACACATGACTAAAGTGAACGGAGTGCCTCTGCTGAACCCACGTAGCAAGAAAACCGCACTTCTCCGCTGGAAATGCCCAAATCCGTGTCTGGCGCATGACAAACGGATTTTGTCGCAACATAATATTTTGTTATGAAACAAATTTTGTTGCATCATCATATTTTTGTTATGAAACTATTTTACGTCAGTCTGATGTTAACCAATGGAGTTACATGTTATTTTAAGCACCTATATATATACAGAAGATTCACCATGATTATAAAAGAGAGAAGTTTGTCATCTTTTCTACATTCAGTAACCTCGGAAGCACCTTTGCTGATACACTTGTACTCATAGCTATATTCACTCTTGTGCATTCACAGACTCTCTGCCAAAGCTACTCGCGGTTCAGGCAAGTGACTCTTTGTTATGATACAGCCTATGGGCAGAGTTATTTTTTCAAAGTGGTGGGAATTTTCTCTTTTATTTTATACTATGCTTTGCAACATTTGTAGTATATCTTATACATCTTGTTCTTTACTCTAATAGATAACATTTGATAGTGGGGTAAATACAACCAACCTCATCTGGTTTCTTTATTTGACATGGTAATCAATTCAAAATCAGTGTGGTAAATGCAACTCCATTTGATAGAACTTGTCACAAGATAAATTAGCATACTGGTCTAAAATGAGTGGTTCATTCTAATGAGAAAATAGCACGGGACTCAGCGTTGCCTCGCAGACTATTCTGCATGAATTGGACTCAGTTTGCTAGTATTTTAAGTCTAGACAATTGCACTTAGAACCCAGATTTGCTCTTCAGCACACCATGTCTAAAATTTAACAAACTGGGCGCCCGACAATTGAGCAACACAATTCTATTAGTGTGGTGGAGACAAATCTGAAGTGAAAACTTCTTACAATATTCAGGCCCTTTTACAAAAAAAACAGTTGCAGACTTTTGGTTGATGATCTGGGAGCAGAGGCCAAGTGCTAGTGTAATGGTTACCAAAGCTATTGAGAACACTAAGGTAGTGTTATCACATTTTATAAAAAACCTTCATAGATACAATTAACATTTTATACAAATTGAATGTACACCTTGCTCTATAATTTTAGTCTCTTACAGGGTTGGTATTTCATAGCAATTTTTTGTATTTAGGGGTAAAGAGACTTATTGTAAGTTTGTAATACAAACATCCCCGGGTGAAACCTGTAGAAATCTCATACATCAATTGTACATATTCAAAATTAGTAACAAAATAGTATGCTAGATTTAGTATCTATAGTCACGCACACTACGTTTAGTTTACTTAGTTTATTTTGTAATTACGGTCAGTATTAATATATAACATAACAATGTACAGCGTGCACATTCAGTTGCAGCAGTATGTATCATAGAGAGTTCTAACCTTTGAGACAGAAGCATATCGTAACATTTTAATTTAACCTAAATGAATTTAGCTTACTAAACATGCACTAATGCTAAATTTAGGTATGTAAAATCCTACAATAAGCTTTAATTTTGTGCTAGCCTAAAGCTCTAACACCTATCAGCTTCTGGCTTCATTTTCACTTAATCGTTTTGCCGACCTCATTAAACCCCTTTTTAACCAACTTTTGCTACTAAGCTTGAGCAACGCTGTTTTGAATGCAAACTTTTGTATATTTGACCTTTTAATGGTTGTAAAAACCTTTTAAATACACCTATGTGCGTGAGACTTTAAATAAATAATCTTTATTATAATTTATTTTAATTTTAATTAATTAAAATTAATAATTTTAATTTATTATAATACTTTAATAAAAAAAACAATAAACATTTTACAGGCAAATACCTCTTAATTACCTAACAGCTACAAGCACTAAACAAGGTGGCCCAATGTCACCTGTTTTCTCCGTTTCACTGAGTGCGTCGCGTCACTGAGTGCGTTGGTGATGAATTCCACATGTTTTTTTCCTTTGGCCCGTTGCGTTGGCCCGTTGCGTTGGCCCATTGCGTGTCCTGACATTGATTGGACTGTCAGGTGCACTCGTAGAGAATTTTCCCAATTCGGGACCAATTGAGGACCCTTTTGGTGCTCTAGTTTATATTTCTTTAAATTCAATCAAGTCAGCCAATTTCAGAGACAGTTATACTTGTAAGCCTTAGTACTGGAAACAGTTAATTTAGAAACCTTAGAACTGGTAACAGTGTTTACTACAGAACAATGTTATCTAACAAAGATTGTTATAAGGAGACTAAGGTCACAAAATTTAATGTATGTATTTTTAATGTAATACATTTTCTTTGCTGCAAAGATACATGTTTCAACAGAGTTAATATTGGCAATTGGAAGACTATTAATGGAAAGGTTAGGTAACCACCAGCATTAGTTCCATGACTTTTATATTATACACTGTGTGCTTTTTTACACTATTGTGTTGTCCAGTTTATGTTTTATTAATTGATCAGTATTATGTAACATTTTAACCAAGTTTATGTGAAGTTATATTTTACATACTTCACGGTAGTGTAAACATAACAAAGACTAGCAGTGAAACTTATTCCTTCTTCAAGCAACAACAAGTAATCGTAAGCGGGACGTAAAAGTTTCCACAATGGCTATCAAAAAGAAATTTGAAAATTGATTTTTCTACCTTCGAATTGACATGACTGGAGCTGGTACATTTAAGGAGTAGAGCAAAAAGAAGGCAAAAACGTGTCAATGCTAATTAAGTTACTGTACACTCAATAACAAATAATAATTTTAATACGTAATGAACTGAAATTTTACTAGCCATTTAAGGAAAGTTGTCTAATCCAGACTATTGGTTCAAAGCGTTCATAACTTTAACTTTGTTACCAGTTTTATAAAGAAAATATTCCCAATTTTCACATGAAGAATCTTGAACTGAGAAAAGTCTGTCGTCATTTCATTTTTAGGAGTTGTGAAGTTTTTAGTGAACAGTGTATCGGCATCTTTTTTATTTCTACATAATATAGACACTGACTGTCAGATTCGGTTTTTGAGCAAAAATTTGTTAAGTTTGTATGGCGAAGTAGAATATTTATTCCAAAGACAAAAAACATCATTTTCTATGTAGTAATCCAAAAAAGTGGTAGCAGAGGGGCTTTGCAACCCGATGGTGTAGTGTATACCAAAGGTCAAGTCTGTCAGTACTTGTTCAGTGAACTCAATTTTTTTACTTTCAGACTAAATGTATGCAGTACTGGCCGCTAAAAGTAGGAGTTGCCAAGGAATTTGGTGAATTTTATGTCTCTCTAAAGAGTGTGAACTTGTACGCTGAAATCTCAATGAATCATCTAAAGGTTGCTAAGTTGAGTTCCATCTGCTAGCTATCAAATATGAAGTCATGAGGTTTAGTGTTTCCTGAGCATGTAGAAATTTGGTTCATCCAAACTGGGCCATTTTATGTGTTATCCTATTCTCTGTGTTTTGCGTGTCACTGGTACAGTTCAACATGTTAATAATTCCTTAAAACTTATACAATAAGTTATCAAATATATAAATATTCAAAATTTCTTTTGTGTCTAGTGAATGGTAAAGTCACCTTTTGTATTATGAAGTACTGTTTTGCGGAATTGTATGATATTCTTATGTCCAAGTAAAACCATCTCCTAATAAATTGAATCAAAATGTTTTTTTGTCTAGTAAACAGTGGTTTAGTAGTAAATAATAAAAACAATTATAAAAAGACACTTTTTGTTGCGCAAACTCGGTCAAATTTTATGAAGACTGTTTTTCCATATTAGAATAGAACAAGGATAACCATCACTCTCTTTAACTACTTGTCTTGGCCTAACCATGGTGTTCCTGATACTGAGATGATTGTTTCATTTCACCGGCTCATCAGTGCTAGGATCAGTATCAGTGAGACCCAACCTTTGCTTGTTCACTGCAGGTAAGATTTTATCCTTGAGGAGATTCATGGCAACTATGTGAACCAAAAAATTCAGTATAGCGGCTTGCAATTATCAGTTACGTTTTTCAAGAAACAAAAGCTTAGAATTATTATTACTTAATATATATTGGGTACTTTTAGCTGTTTGGAACTTTTTTGTTTATCTATTAGTGTTGAAAAGAATTTTCTGTCATTAAAAATGTGAAAGTAAAAGTAGGCTTTGTTGTTCAAATTACAAAACCTTATTCCTTTTTATTTTTTTTGTTTAATTTGCAACAAAAACATGTAATAAAAGTTTTTTCATCAAAGTTTTAAAGATTGATTTAATTTTCTGAGAAACTGTAACAAAGCTAAACATGCTATTTACTTTGACAATTTACTACTTCTTTGAGAAGTAGTAATTTTTCTGTGAAAACATGGTGTCTACGTGTCAAACTTTAGTCTCTGTGAAAATATGAGCGGCGTCCAATGGTAGGCTTTAGCAAAAAAGGAGTTACACTTACACTTTAAGGTTTATAAAATTGTGGCAGTAAAAACATTTTTGCATGTAATTACTTTCTTCTATTTGCAGACACAAAATACCTCCGACTTTCTGCAAGCAAAACTGAGTTTAACCACACTTAGTTTTGAGTTTTACTAATAGTTGCTCAATCAAAGCTTTTTTGTCGTTTGATTGATAATCAGAGTGAGGGAAAGATTAACAGCTTTCTACACGTAGTATTTTTTCTTTCACTACCCTAAAATGCCTTGTAAAAAAAACATAATATTAATTCTGGTCCAAAAGCTATCTTTGCGGAGAGCAGTCATTCTGACTGCATTATTTGGTATAAATAATTATCTGGCATTGAATAAACTCACAAAAATTACTCTGTGGTACATTCACTCACAACACAATGTATTATTTTAGTAAGATGTAATCTACCGCACCATGCTTCATCGTAGTAAGCTATGATTTGGTTGTATGAAGCATCATGTTATGTTTTTACCTACAGTTCACTAGATTATAAAAGTTGGATCTTGTTTTAAACCATCGCGCTGAAGACATTGTTATGTGTGGTTGTGGAGAAATTATGTTATGCATAACTAATCCAAATCCACACATAGCATCAGTGCTGAATTTGCTTGTCATATTATTCTATTTTGATGATGTTTAGTTTGTGCACTTTTACTTAGCTTGTGGGTGCTAATTTAGTTATTACTGGTTCAGGTATAGTGAAGGTGTTAAGCTATTGTAAGTAATGCTGATATTTACCAGTACAAGTTACTTCTTTATTCTATAAGTCAAACAATTAAAATACACAACTAACAAAATTCTAAAACAATAATATTAAAGACAAAACAATTAGAAGAGCTAATAAAAATTACATCCTTACTCGAACGATCGTCTGTGTTTGCTTGGCTCGGTCCATGCGGCTGTGAGTTTTGATAGTCAAACGAGAGTCATGAGGAGTCATAGGTAGAGAGTGTCGGGAGTTGAGATAGTGGCATAGAGGAGGCTCAGCTGGTGTAGGAGAAGGAGGCTCCATTGGTAGAGAAGAGAGAGAGGCTCCTCAGCAGGCAGATGGGAAAGCGTCCAAGGAGGCTCTCGGGAAGAGAGAGAGCCAGAGCTCAAGCGAGAGCCGGAGATAGAGATGGGGATTGAGGGAGAGAGATGCTGAGTCATAGGAGCTGTTCTCTTTTATAGATGTCTGCCATGTGGGATGGTTAGCCTGTGGGTGTAGGTTGAGTGTTAAAGTTCAATGCTTTCTGTCAGGCGTGTGAAGAAATCTTGTTCGCGTAAATCTTCAGCTGATGCACGTGATGTTGACATGTAGGGTGGAGCTCGTGAGTTACTCCTGGTGTCTAGGTCATGTTTGACAGGAGTGGCAGATCTGTATGTGACTCATTTGACTCGTCTCTAATGTTTCTCTGGTGGCTTTTTGATGATGGTGGTAGGTAGGTTTAATTGCTTCGACCTTCCTTTGGCACATTCTCCATCTGGTGTTGACGCAATTTCTATGATTGATTTCTTCCAAATTTGAAGTTTCTAATTTGCTTTTGACATTTTCTAATGTTTGAATATTTAATGCATTTTGGTGTCTTGCTGTTTGTATGAATTATATGCTTATCTTGTGGTCTGGCTACATTCTCTGTTGGTATCTTGTTTTTGCAGTATTTCCATACAACAACATGTCTAGGATCCTAGTTAGGCAATAATCAAATTTTGCTTCTAGAGTGCTGAACTCATGACCTGCTAATGCTAGACTAGCGTGCTACCAACTAGGCTAACTGTTTACTTTCAATATCGCAGTAAAGTTTTCACTACAACAAGAACAAATTTCTGTGCGATTTTAAACCTTTTGCATCACGGGAAAGTTTTGAGAGCAGATTTTCTATGGCATAGGCCTATTTAATGTAAAATTCCGGCCCCCTTTAAACAGTTCCATTTCAATTGGCAATCTTAAAAATTTTAAACTAGTTGGAAAAATTCAGAACTAGTTTTTAGTATACATGTTCTATGATCTATTTGACTATAAGCTCAACAATCTGTCTTCACAAGCATAAAGGACAATTATAGTTAATGAAAGAATTCATTGAGTTTCGTGAAACCTGTTGCCTCAAAATTAGAAATAATCTTGAAGATTGTTGTATTAAACGTTACTCTTTTTTAAAAAACCAAAATGAGTCCTCAAAGAAAATATAAAAGTAACTTTGTATTAACGGACCTTTTAAAACTAAACAACACAGCTATTTGGAAGTAAGCAACAATTTTGTGTTCATGACTTAAGCAAAGCGCCTGAATAAGACACGTCGTCGTTGAAAAATTCCTGCCCAAATGTGTTTTAGTGCTGGTGTTGGAAGAACTGCAACTTACATTTATTTTGACTACCTACTTAACCAGGCAGCAGCAAAAGGGGTTGGAGATGCTTTTGAGTGCGTGAGTGAAATGAGAACAAGAAGGCCTTGCATGATACAAACTGTGGTATGTTCAATGCTTCTGTACCTTAAAAGTAAGATAGAGCCATCCTTCATTAAATGTCTGAATGAAATAAAAACAGTCTGTTAACCTTGCAATGACATGTAGGGCTAAGTTCAAATTTTGTTAAGTAAAGGTTAGGGCAGCACCTCTTCAATACGATAACAGTTAATTTAAATTTGTTTGTTTGTTTTCCATGACCCATGAAAGGTAGCAGTTTACATTGCAAGATTAGTTTGTGTCCTAGTAAATGCATTTATTTTGCACAACAGATCAGAAGATTCAAGATTTAACTATTGCTTCCACCATTGACAATGAATTGAGTTGAAGGAATTAATAATTAGCTTTAGTTATGTATGTAATTTTCTTTAAAGATGCAGCCATTCATCATTCATATCTAAACACTACAGAATATGAACCGCTACATGATGCTCTCTATGAGTCACTATCAACTGCAAAGCTTTCCTGTCAATCAACATACATAGAAGTTAGAATGGCGAAGCACGTGTAGCAACCAGGAAGTGATGCTGACCTCATTTCAGCTGAGTCCCAGGTCTGTAAAACTTTGCAGAAGCAATATTTTAAGTACCAATTTTTAACTTTATATTTATATGAAAGCATTGATAAGGCGCCAAGTGAAGTAATACGTTGCCATAAACATGTAATGTATACAAAAATTGTATAATACATAAATTGAGTTAAATTTGTTCACAGTCGCTCCCAATTTTCAGAAAAATAAGTACCTTACAAAAAACGTTATATTGGTTCCTAATTTACTTACAAGAATTCCTCTGAGACAAGCAGCTCTTTTAATCTTTAAGTATTCCAATGAACTAATGTTGGTTATGACATTAAATCAGAGGCTGAAAACCCAAATGCCACAATATTTCTGAGCGCAGTTGCAATTCAGTATAGGTGTATTACAGCATGAAAAAAAATGGTTCTTTTGAGCATTCTTTTCTTCTCGGAAAGGACCCTGCAAATCCCCATAAAAATCGATTTTTTGATATACTCCCATGTATATGTCTGTACACTCTCACCATCCTAAGCATGTTTCACTATAATTGCGAGCTCACTTTTTATATCGGAATTGTTCTCTTTTGATTGCTGCAAGTTTTTGTAATTTTTCTAGCTGTGAGCTTAATACCATTCCTCACAAATGGAACCAATGGAAACTGCATAAATGCTAGCAACTCACCGCATGTTTTACCAAAAAGTATACCAATGGCTGATACACAAACTCTGCCTCATCAGGGATGGTAGCACCAAGTCCGGACTTTTCATATGTGCCCACAATGCTATAGAGCAACTCAAGACAGAGCAGATGGTCAATGTCTACACCCTAACTGTTATGGCTCAGCTAAGAAGACCTCAGTTCAACTCTACCATTGTAAGTAGTATCTTTCACATTCTGTCCATAGATTTGTCTCATGCTCACCAAAACATCATTGTTTCCCACAGTAATATCTCACACTTATCGATACCAGCTTTTCTCCGCAAAAAAGAAAAAATAGGTGTATAGAAAACTTTTTCAAGTATATCTACTAGAAAAAATTTAAGACCAAAAAACATAAACTGCTTTGTAAACATATTTTACTTATTTTTCAAAGCAGTTTTGAGCCGATTTCTGTCATTTTATTTAAGATCATTTTCTAATGTTAGCTATCTAGAAGAAATAACTCAGGAAATGAGACATAACTCCTAAAATGGTTTTACTAATTGTGAAACTTGCATTATTGTTGATATTATGACCAAGTTTGTATTTAATCAAAGTTTTAATAAAATTTATTCATTCTCCCATAAAAAATATTAATTTACTATTATTTTTGAAGAAGTCAATTATTAGATTCAATTAGTTTTGCTCAAATCTATTTTGTACTGAAAGTCCTATCTGGCCTATGTTTGACTATCAATCTATAACAACTTCCACCACCTTTTTCTACTTTTTCAATATCTTACAACAGCTGAGATAACAAAATGCATTTAACAACACCATCAACTGACTTGACAATCACAGTCTGATGTAACAATGCTAGTTACCTGATTTGACCACCAGCATTAATAAAGACTGCATTCAACCTCTCATTTTATTGAATAAATTTTGACACTAGTTAAGGGTGGTACTTATGCAGTTTGAACTTATCCCTACATCTGTGCATACTGTGTCGTATCATAACATATCGATAGTGTGATTTAATAAAGTTTAATAATATGCAAATTTCCCATGCTCAAATTTATCACGTATGTCTAAAGATCAGCGACTATGTTAAATAGAGTTACCAAATAAAGACATGCAAGTGTTTAATGACGATATATTTTTTGTATTCATCTTATAATTTTAAAACCGGAAAAAATCCTCATCATTGGTTTGGTCCTTTTCGTGGCAATTAATTTATAATTTATTTTATACTAAACCGGCCTATTATAAAGCTATGGAACATTTCACACTTATCTTGTCTGCAACGGAATAAAAGTTTTCGCTAGCAAATAAATATCAACCATGTTTTCCCTTCATTATGCTAATGTTGAACCATTCAATGAGAAATATAAGGGTATTCCTCAGACCAAGTTCACGGCACTGCAAACTAATCGGCGATATTGAAATATTTGTTCACTTCAATTTATTTTGTTACGGTTATTATGTCTGAATAAAAATTGACACAAACCTCAAAGGCTTGATATTTTTTCGATTTGAAGACAGATTGCTTATTGTTAAAAGTTGTAGTTTCATTTGTAAATAGCTTTTTTATGAGCACATTTTTATCTGACTTATCAGAAGTGTTTGAACTTTTGTCTTCAAAACAAAGTATTCTTTAAGAACAACCCTTTTAATGGACAACAATTTATTTTTACCAAGCCCAAGTAGTGTATAGCTGTATCAGTTAACTCACATATTTCTTATGTTTGTTATATGCAGTAAGACTGATAGTACCTCAATATTAATGCAACGTAGAGTATTGCATAGAGAGTATTCCGCATCCAAAATAGCTTTTAGTGTCACTCAGTTAGAGTCAGTGATGAATTGCTAACCTTTGTTTAACCATAACTGTAAAGTTGAGATATGTGTATGTAGGCAACCAAAAGCTGATATGCAACCCCACTGTTAGGTAATGGCAGTTGGAACAGCCCTCCAGTAGAGTTTGGTGCAAAGCACCAGCTGCCAAAGCCTACATAGTTTTAAAATCATGTGTTTGATATGAGAAATGAGCACATCTGTAATACTAAACAAGTTGAGAAAATAATAAAAATCAATGCCTCTTTCTTTTAGTACAAATGCTGAGTACCATTGGTTTGCTGTAATCTGATCTTAGCCTTTGTTGTAGACAATCAATTAGGATCACAATTTTGTCATGTTACATGAACATTACATCACTGCTTTGTACTTTATGCTGCTTTTATATTGAATGGCTATTGAATATTGACTATAATGGCATTAGCGTACTTGAATCAATGAAATAGAGCTATATTAGACATTGAAAATTACCAGTCTAAAAATTTTTAACCCTAAATTTAGTTATACTTAAAAACACACAAACTTTCTAACCATAACTTAGTTAGAGAGAGAGAGTTAGTGTAGCAGTACATCACTGGTTAGAATAATAGTTTAAACTCTTTTGGTAACGAAAATGGTTGTTAGGTTTTTCCAGTCAGCTGATAGGTGAGTTGTAAGTTTTACCCAAAACCCTGTCTTTCTTTAAACTGTTATAAATATAATGGAAAGTTTCATCCGTGCCGCAACGGTTGCTGGCTTTAGTGGTGAAAGCGCATAGTCAAGGAACACTCTGGTTCAAAGTAAAAGCAGTGATGTTGGAATGTAGCGCAGCACTTTTTTCTTTCAGCATTGTCAATATAATGAAAATTATGTTTTGTTAGCTTTCAGAATATCTCAAGAGTTTCATAGAAAATATAAAAATGTTCAATTTTGGTTTGTTGCCATGATCACTCTCATGTATCAGCTAGCTACACTTTGGCAAATTTCTGCAAAAACAAAAAGCTATTGTGAACATAGATTATTGGAGTAACCATAATGAAACTTGATTTATAGATAATTCACTAGCTGCAGTTGAAGAATTAAATTATAGAATTAGTTTATTTTAGGGTCCTAATTGCAATTACTCCCATCAAATAAATGTACCACTAAAATATTCCTGAAGCAATTAATGCATTGCGTCCAGCTCTGTAAATTGGAGCAAAATATTTGGCAGATAGCTGTTGATTAGCAACTTCACTGTCTTGTGGAGAGTAAAGGAGTGGAAAGTTTCTTTTACTGTTAGAATTTTACTAACACTGCTGAGGTCGCACCTTGATTAAATGCTTGCAGGTTAATAGAAAACAAAGTAGATGAAAAAGGCAAAAGTAAGGACAGCATTTTACTTTTTCAGTTTGGTCAAAGACATAGTCGTATAGGTTTTGGTGCATTGTTAAATGCATGTATTTGTGCAGTAGTTGTTTAGAGGTTGGTCACTTTTCCAAGCAATGTTTTTCTATGTTTTTTAAATTACCATTTTATGCGTATTAGCTGTACTAAAAAGAAAATTTGAAGGCGACTTTTGAAAAACCAAAATATTGTACGATATCTGAATAGGGTGGCCTAGTGGCTGCGTCTTTGACTTTCCAGTATAGGATTGGTGGTTATAGTCCTGCTTTATGCCGATCTGTCAGAAAAGCTCTCAGCAAGCGTTCGACTCTAAATTGCCAGTTTTTCTCTATCTAGACCATAACTTGGAGGCTCGGTGTACCTCTCTGACAATGTCGGCTCGTTGAAGATCCATTTCTGTCTTTTGCGCATTGGGCAAGTGAATTAGCTACCCGGCTCTGCCAGACTGATTGTGTTGCAAAGGCATCCCTTCGGGTTAATCTGACAGTTCCGGAAGTGGTAAATACTGAGAACTGAGGCACCTCTTCTGTACCATACTGCTCGACTCAAACATTCATCGCTAAGATGCAAATCCTGGTCGATTTGTGACCAACAGCCATATTATTATTATGTGAACAATTATGAGTCTTTGATTGCTATTAGATAAACTACCATGTGGTTTAATTTATTAACATGCTAATTTCTGCTAGAGATTCTCAACAGTGGGTTTAAAATTTGGTGTTGACTGTTTTGAAATTAAGATAAAGCTCTACAAAGTTCAGTGAATTACGTAAAGGGGTTTATTGTGAGGTAAAAGCAGTGTTTTCTGGCATGAAAAAATCTAGTAACTTTTGCTTTCTGACTGAAGTTCTGACTTGACTTATCTACCCAAATGAATGCTGATAAAATTTCATGTAAAAAACATTGTCAACTAGTGAAATGTAATATTTAGTAGCTTTTAGCTAGCACATACCGTGGTCTGAGAACATTTAGCTAAATAGTGTGTGAACTTTTACTAGGGCACAATTTTCTATGGTTATGTTCTGTGTTGTAAAATAACAGTCAAAAATAGTTTACTACCTTCTCATGAATGATAAAAAAATCATTATTCTTCATGTCATAGCCATAAGTGTTGTGGCTGTTTTCCAGGAAACTTTCTCTATCAACAAGTTTGTTCAATGTTTCCTATTTTGTGAAAGCAATCAAACTGTTGTTTAACTCGTCTTTGTCAAAGTTGTCCTCTTCCTGTAGTCTTGGTCCTTATAGCTGTATCAAGATTTTCTTAAACCATAACTACCACATACACGTTCTATCACTTTTTTTCTAGGTAAATAAGACACAGCGATTGCGATTTTTTGCTCAAAATAAAGATTGGTCCACTAACTTTCAAAATCGTGAAGGCCTTTTGAAGCGTTTCAATAATCGTCTCAGAAACAAAACAATCGGCACAGCAATTGCTCTGCCCATAAATATGTGACTTCACCTAGCTTGACCAAGTATAAACTTTGTGCACTGGAAACAAAGTAATTTAGTTAACTGTTTGTTACTGCAGTCTCTGCACTGGCTACCTTCACTTCGGTTTGTTGTTATATTTTATATAGAATCAAGTATAAACATTGTCAACACATAGTTTAGCGGCTTAAAAGCCACAAAAATATTGTCTCATCATGATACCTTGAACATTTTCATGTGATGTCACTATTTATTTAGATCAGTAGTTAAATGTGGTGCAACAAGCTATGCTATTGTTTGTGTATTTTATTCTAGAAACAACAAAAAAAGGTGTGGACAAATAAGCATGTTGATTTTCTTTAACAAAATCAAACAACACCAATTTTAGGCAGACCTGCATACGGTAGTTGTTAAACTTGAATAGTTATAACAATAACTAGATGAATATTAGTGTTATCATCTTTATAACCAGTAACTCATATTAACTCATATTATGAACATAACATCAGTAACTCATATTATGAAGATATTAGTTTGAGTCCCACACTCAATCAAAGGTAAGTGATTTATAATTAGGACCCATTAGCTCAGTGGTGCTATTAACACAATTCATTGAATTCTTATAGAACATAAGAAATCAAATGAAATTTTGTTGTATAAATTAAAAGAGTTGCAAAATGAAACGCAAAATAATCAAATCACACTGACACTGCACAATCTAGTCATCTATGTAAATAAACAGTTACCAAACAAAAAGGAATGAGATAAAAATAATACTTTTTACATCATAAAAATCATGCAAACTGTGTTTTTGCTAACTGTGTTTTTGCTAACACTGCTTTAGGTAGAGCCACTTGCGACACTGCATATGTGGTCTGCAGAATCCATTTTAGTTGTTTCATATGCAGGTTCACCATTTGCAAACTGAGTTGATGATGCGGTGTGCACTTTGTTGCTATCAGGATTATTCACTGCACTGTAGACATGCTCAGTCTGATCTTTTCTCATCATTTCATAAGCAGGTTCAGAGGCAACTGAATCATAAACAGTAACCTCTTCACTGCCAACTTGTACATTTGAGTATGCAGGATCTTCTGTTACTCCTTTATTTCCTGTAATTTAGTAAAAAAATATTTTTATAAGTATATTAGAGTGTAGCAGGAATTTAGTTGTTAACTTCATAAAGTGGTGACTTCAATATATTTAATGTAACCAGTTAGTATCATCTAATCACATCAACTGCTCATAGGTACAGGTTAGTAAATATGAAGTCACTAACTGTACGGAGCAAATGTTAGTTAACTCTAGCTACGTAATATTGATTAAGCTCATTAACTACCTTTATTTAATCAACCTGCCATCGAAACTAACTACCATTTTATTTAGTTGAAGCAAGTGTTAGTTGACTCTGTTTATGCAAGTCAGCTAATGATTTCTAACTACTCTGTTAAGCCTATTTAAAGCATAGTTTCCTTCAATTCTGAGAGATCTTTGTTTTTACTTAATAATAATTACTTTAATGTAATTTTCTTTTTTAGTACTGGTCTGATCGGGGGAAATTGCAAAAAACTTTAAACACATTAAATATAGTATAGGTTATTCTAGCTAAGGCAAACACTCATAATTATTGCATCAGAAGCGTACTGTTTTGCGTATATATGTATATTACTATAACATACAATGCTTAGTTTCAATATATTGTTTTCATTGCGATGAAGGAAATTTATAATATTTACATGATTTCCTTTGTTTTTTTTGCTTGCCAGCGTATTATATCTATTACGTTTTCAGGTTATTTTGCTTTTTATGTTACAACGATTTTTTTCTATTACTTTGCTTTATAATTTCATTTTTGTGTTTAACATTTTTGTGATTTTTTTGCATTTAGTTAACATGTATCGCATCAAATTGCCGTAAATTGAACTCATTTGTATTTTAGTGTTTTAGAACGCATTGCATTTAATTCTTTTCAAAATATTTTTTGCACCGTCTTACAGAAAACGTCTGCACTACACTGTGGGGTATACAATTACCAATAGCATTTACACTTTTTGAAAAAGAAAATATGTTGCACTAAACCAAAAGCATCTAGTCTTCTAACCAAATGCATTAAAACAGAACCTAGATGAAAACAGAAACTAGTAATTCAAATCACACACTAAGCAAAAGGTTTTTCAACAGTCTCTCGCATACCTTTAGCCAAGTCATCCTTTTCCAGCTTCTTTGAAATTGGTGACATCTTTTGTTTCTGGCCTTCCTGGAACTCTTTCTTCTTTCTTTGGACAAACATAACATAGATGATCAGCTTTATTATAATATATTGCATATAAATTAAATTTCTAAGTACAAAAAGCTTATCAGGTTTTCGCTACCTCCCGAATAAAATTTTGACATTTTATTTTCTGAAGTAACTCTGTAACAACACAGAGTATAAAAAAGATTTTAGTAAAATAAACACATATGTCGTGTAACAGCCCTTGAAATCTTCTCGCAATTGTAAAACATCTTCACACTGCATACAAATTAAAATGAAAATAGGGAATTAATTCGGGTACCTGTAAATAGTACCTAAATTAGTGCACTCAATAGATGTGAATGTAAAGCTCATAAGTTCATGTGATTTTTTTGCTTCTAAAGAAAATTAGCAAAACAAAGAGTTTACTAATATTGAAAAATATCACACTGATTACTATGGTAAATAAATGTGAAAACAAGACTCACTAATGCATGACGATATTTTACCTTAGACCAAGGATAATGAAGACAATAATAAGAGCAGTAAAAACTGTGACACCAACCGCCACTCCTGCTATCTCTCCAACAGACAGACCTGCTCTTGGTGCTGTAATTAGAATATATTATAAGTATTTTAAAATAATTAACAAATGGTTTCACTATAAAAAAACTTGTTTTTCACTAATTAATCTTTGTTACGTGTTTCAACTTGTTAGCGCTATATACATGTACAAGCCAAATGTCCACTGGGGTATAGCAACATAAAACCATATGTGAATAGGGCAATGAAAACTGTTAACCTTGGCTAAGTTTGCTAATTTTGTAATGAAAGTATTATGAAAATGGCTAACTTGAGTAAATTATGTTAGTAAGTAAGGCATGTCTATGTCTGTACTAATTAAAGCCCTGAGACAGCTTATTAATGTTGCGCTATGCTACGCTATGCGTTATGGTTTCTCAAGCAATTATGACCTTTAAACTTGCTAGTAGAAACCAATACTATTTTTGTAAGCCCTTCAAGGGTGCATATATTTTAATGATGTAATAGGTTAATCTTTTACAGTTAATCTTTTGTACGACCAGTTGGCTGTGTAGTCTAATGCAGAGTGTTCCATTTTTAAGAACTGCAACCTCCTAGTTCAATTCTGGCGCAAAACCGATATTTCATTCCTAATATTTTATTGGTGTAACTTATATGCAGACAACTACCAACCTACACTAAGAATAATATAGGTTAAATAACCAACAACAAGTGTAATATAAAACATTGACTTGGCAAATATCTGCGCTTTACTGGCTGTTCAAGTGTGCAGGTGTTTTCTGTCACAGTACAGCATTGAAAACATGTAATAATGCCTTAACAATTTGTTAGCATTTTGAATATTATTTACTTATATCATTCTATCGGCTGGTCAATCATTGCGAGTTCTTCAATAAATCCGGTGGCTGGCTTGCAAAATAATGTTAAACTCTGATGAACTACATATTTTAATGTTTTTTATAATATTAAATTTTTCGAGTAGCTCAGCAAATGAAATTCAATTCACATTAACTATTTATTGATTATTGAAAAAAATATTTATCTATGTTATCATTATCTACCGAATATTATCTACCGAATTGGTGCATAAACTCTAAACATACTATCTATATTTGCCTCGTCATAATAAAACCTGAAATTTTTTTAAAAGTTTTAGTACACCGTTTATAACGCATACACACAAATTTGCAGGATTGCCACCTAAGCATTTTATTGAACGAAAAATTGGTTTCACAAAACATGATCCACATATATATATATTTTTTTTCATTTCACAGTTGCACCTCTTTGTCGTATGGCACTTGGCTGACTAAAAACTGAAATATCATGTACCAAATGTGAAACTAGTTTCAACTAAGTCAAAAGTTTAATAGTTTTATTAACTACGGACTAAACAAGTAATAATAATCAAAGCTCTAAAAAATAATTGCTTAAAAATGTACTTACACAATATTTTAACAAATATTATACAACAATACTTTTATTTCTATTATTTGCAATTGTTTTTGTTGTTTGACATAGCCTGCTTCTGAGAAGCTTAAAAATTAGTATGGGCAAAGTTTGATCGTGGTCAAAACCCTCAAAAAAAGACGATCCAATGATCTCACTAGTTGTTATCGTTGTTTTAGTTAATATCGACTATTGTGTTCCAGTTACAATGTTACGTATTTCTATTCTTTCAGTTTCTGTGCTACTTTAAATGTCATAATTTACTCTCTAGTAAATGTTTTAACAGTGATCTGCCAAATTTAAAAACGATCTGCCTGTTTTAACAACTTTCGGCCGGTTTTAACTTTGCAAAATCCTTGGCAGTCAGACCACCTCAAAGCTAAAAAAATATCTGTGAAGGAAGTAAAATAGTATTATTTTCTTATACCATCTACTAATATGTTTTGCATGTTTATCTTTAGATTAATATTTTTTTAAGTGGCTGGTGTTAGTTATCAGACCAGATATTTAACACACAATCTGATTTCTTCGGAGATTTATTATTTTTTAATACAAACACATTAAGAAGTTATATGAACATATTCATCTTTCACTGACAAGTAATGAACACAATAATGATAGCTACTCACCGGTTAGTGTGAGGTAATCAGGATGAATTTGAACAAGTGGTTCATGGCCGCTCTAAAATAGACAGACTATGTATTTTTGTTATTCTTAAATCGTCATTGCTCTAACTTCAACTCAAACTATTAGTGAGTTTATTTAAACTAACGGAGTCATCTTATAGTGACATAACAGAAGCAAAAGCTATAATGAAATGACAAAACATGTCTCTAAATAATATAGAATCAAAAAATAATACTGATTGCTGAATAAAAAGTTCAACTTGTGCTTTCTTTTTTACATGTAACTATGTTTGGAATAACGTGTATGTATGTTATCTGCAACAGCCCTTCACTACTTTTCAAGCAGATATTTTGAGGTTTCAATGTTTTCTGAACAAAGTTTGGTTAGTGTATTACAAATTTTGTTGCAATACTTTGTTTGAATTTACACCAAAACAAACTAATTTGCAGTCTTACCTCAGCTTCCATTTTGACAGCCACATAAACAAAATACTCTGCACCTGCTTCAAGCTCAGCATTATAGAATTGTCCATATGTTTTCTCGTCTCCAATAGTGAACTTGTACTCATTCTGTACTTGATCAGCAGAAAGCTCAGCTGCGGTGTAGCAGTAACAGTCCTCTGAGTAAGCGTACACACTGTCTGCTGAGTCCTCGGTACAACCACAGTTTTCTGTAGCATTTTTATTTGTGACCTTAGTTCTTGTGGTCATCACCAAATACGACCTGAAAAAAAAAACAATGTACAAAGAACCAAAGCGAATTTCCGCCTGATGTCTTAAGTAGTTGTTTGAAGACAGAACTTGAATATTGAGTGGAGATATCCTTTTGAATCAGTTTATCAATATTGTAAAGCATAAAAACTTTTGCAGTCTCACTGATTTCAGATAGGCGTCAGACGATAAAAAAGTTTTTTTGGAACAAAAGTTAAATGATAACAACCATGAACCTCAAAACAGACCCCGTTTCCTGTTTATATTTCTGGCTGAAGCCTAAGTTCTTAAAATGTAGCTTTGTTGTTGTTTGTACTATCCTTGAATCTTATGAAAGCTATGCATAAGTTTGGATAATGCATGCAGATCATCATGTTGTGAAATCTCAAGTTATATTATAAAGAAAATTTGCTATAGGGTAAAGATTGTTTTAAGTGCATAACTTTACACCTGAGCTTTAATAATAAAAAGTATGGCATCCCAAATTTTAGCGCTAAATTCAAAACCATTTGATCATTCTATTTAGTTTTAAAATAAAACCGAGTAAACGCAAGTCCTTTTTATTGCAAACCAGTAAATTTGCATCATTATGTTAACAACTATAGAAAAATTATATTAGGCTAATTAACAGAACAGTTCTATAAGTATGATTTGATCTGACCAAGAAATATGTGAGCAATAAATAAAACAAACACTGGCACTGAATCTCAATCAGCTTTTTTAAACTTACATGAATTTCATTTTAATTAACTCTGTGTGAGACCCTCTGCAATAACGCTCGAAAATTAGGTTTTACTGCAAAGCTTATCACAATTATGCTTTTCATCATAGAAATATCTTTATATTGCAAATTTCTTTTTAAGTGGAAAAATGGTATCTCCTTAAACATTCTCTACATAACAAGATTATATATACATATATATATATATATATATATATATATATATATATATATATATATATATATATATATATATATATATATATATATATATGCAGTATATATATTTATTTAGATCAATGAGACTGATGAGCTGTACTAAGTTGATATCATTAAAATTGAAAACCAAAATATCCGTAAGATAACTTACCTGATATTCCCTCTCTCTACTTCTATTGGTTTCACTTTAATTGTTAGAGATATTCCTTTGCCCACTCTCTTAACTTTTTCTATCTTTGAATTATCAGAGTTGACCACTGGAAAATATTAAATCAGATACTTCAACAAATTACAGTTATACTTCTAATAGTAAAACTATTTTTAAATCATCAATCAAGATGAAATTTTTAATTCATTAATCAGACTAATTAAAAGTTTGACACACACTGACCACTGCCAAAAATCTAGATTTAGGATATTATAGAAACCTCTAAGTGTAGGTTAATAGGTGTACATATAGAAAAGGCTGGCAGATATTACCCTTGCGAGTTTCAAATACATGTTGGTAGTATGAAATTATTTTAGTCTAACATGTGAGTAACATGCAGTTATTTTGTATTGATATTTTAATACCATTTAATGCAGTAAATGTAACAAAAGTCTAAAATTAAAAACTAGAGAAATTATTTCATTGAATTAGTGTTACAATTAACCTCCTCCAGTCAAGATTCAGAAAGAAATGTTCAAGATCAATGAAACGGTATCCAACAAAAATCCACTATTTCTAAAGTCAAGGCTAAGGTCTATTCAGGAAACTATCTTGATTAAAAACTACAACTATTGCTTATAAATAACCAGCATTTAAATTTTGGTTGAGGATAACCACTTATAGTCTGAGAAAACCTCACAATAGCACAATCGCATTTATCATTTAAAATCGTAGCTATAATGCATACTAACCCTTTATTTTTGTGTAGATTATTGTCTGAAACATTATTCCTTGACCTACAGAGTTGACAGCTGATGCCTGGCATTCTACCAAAGTTGCTGATGGTATGTTACAAAACTCAACTGCTGCCTTTTGTCCAGGTTCGTATGGTAATTCTCTTGTCACTTTAAAGGGTTCATTGTAGCTACAGGTAACCTAAAATATAAAAGTGATGACAACATTCAAAATGATTTGCCACATACAATTGCAGATGAATACATCGGCAATTTGAAGACCAACTAGCACATTACAAATCAAATGTTTCTAATGGTAATTTTATGACCAGGATATTTGCATGTTAAACCAGAGCTTGATGAGAGTGATATGTGTTTTGGCTCATTCTGTATAAAAACTTCTAAAGGCAGCAAAATATAAATTATGTATTTGAATATAGAACCGAAAATAACACAAAAGTGTAAACAACATCAATATTTGAGTAAACACATCATATGACGGCTACATAAATTATCAAGTTTGATCAAATAACTTTTATGTCAGAACAAAATTGAGAAACGAACATGTAACAGAGTAATCATAAAAACTTTTATCATCACTTTACCTTGAAGTCATTCAAGTTAAGCTATGGAATCAGTTAGTAGTTTGAGTTAGCTTATAATTGAAATGATAAACATTTGGTAGATAATTTTCTGAAACTTTTTTTCACAAAGTTTAAACTAGACAAAATCAATTTTCGACCTTTTGACCATTGTTTTTTAAACCATTTGTTTTTATTTTAGACAGTGGAAAATAAACCTGTTGCAAATATCTAATTTGTTTATGTTAATATTTTTGATGTAAATCAAAATATATATTTGTTAAGTGAAATAATTTAAACAAATTTTAAAGTTCATCTTAAACTGAGTTTTGCTTGTAGGTAAAAGTGTATTTAGTTTTTGTAGAATTGAAAATTGTATTGTTTTCTTGTTTCAGTGATAAACCACAAATTCAAACTAGTAATTAGAAAATTTGAAAATACAAACATTCATGCATCAGTAATAGTTTCCTTTTGATTACATAACTTGAAACTGTTCCCTAGAAACACATTCAAAAAATTTCTAAGCCACAATGACTCTTTTGGAAACGGTTGATCTTACAGAATACACTTTTGGTTTCAGCTATTTTATAATTTATCTAAAGTACTCAAACAATTTTAGCTGTAAGTTACTATGCACTAGTTTAAATTTGAAACAAGAAACTCTGCTTATATTTTTGATCTTTTCTCAAAATGAGTATCCACATAATCCATTTTAATTAATTGCACTACCATAATTTCAAAGTGCTTTCACAACCTTCTTTCACAACCTACACAACCTACTTCATGTCCACATAATTAGTTTAACATCTCTTAAATTTTGGAAAAGTTTGTTACAGCTCATCCTTTAAACATCAATTTCCTCTATGATCAAGATTTTATGTGAACTCAGTTCAGTTTTCACCAATAAACAGCAGCTATCTATCCTTACCATATAGCTAAGGATTGCTCCATTAGGTCTCTCTGGCTTGTTTATAGTTATTGAGATGCAGCTTGAGTTGGATACAATTACTGCTGTGGGTTCTTCTGGAGACTCTGAAATGCATGAAACCTAACATGATGAGGAGTGTTCAACTTTCCATTAGACAAAATTATTTAAAAATATTGGTCAAATACATCATTTATGGATAAAGGAAGATTTTCCTCTTAGACTGCAGAATGAACGCTCATTTTAAGAATGCAAACAAATGGACTTTGACAGTCTATCAGTCTATCTACAAATACAAAACAAAATTATAATACTTGCTCTCAACATTGTGTTTATAGTTTTAGGTTAAATGATGTTAACACTAAGTAATTTAAATTTTCTCATGATAGTTTTAGAATAATGAAAGTTCTAACCAATATATAACCTGATTGCTATTTACTGCATGAAGAAGTATGGGCAAAAAGGAAATGTTCAAAGAAATTTTCCTGTCAAACTGTTGCATTCTCTTTATTGATTTGGTTGTTTTAACATTGATTCTCATATGGTTTTTCTATATCACGCCAAAATCTATAGTGCACACAGTTGATTAATGTTATAAACTTTAAAAGAAATAACATTTTGTTGATTAAACAGACAGGCATTTTATGCACTTGACTGCATATTTAACCAAAATGTGTCTTTATGTTAAACGGTTCGTTGCACAATAAATAAGATTTGATGTTTAATTTAGTATATTATTGTTAAGGATTCACTTACTGGTTTCAGCAGTGATGATAAACCTCTCTGTTTTACTGCTCATATTGGCATCGTTAGTTACTTCAATGGAGACAGAGTAGTTAGTATATGGGAGAGCACCTGGCACCATGATGCTACCAGCAGATGCATTGCTGACAGAGAAGACTTTGTGTTCTTTAGCCTCTGTGATGTTTATCAAGTAGAACCGGCTATATTGGCATCTGTGCTTAGATCCCTGACAAAATTATAAAGCTAGGCTCTATCATAAATTGTTTGTCTATGTGAAATAGGCACAATTACATCAAAGCAGAACAAAATTTACATTATCTGGTAATGCTGATTTTATAAATAGTGGTATTTATTGTGTAACATAGTATGGTATGAAGTGCATTGTTACGTTATAGTAGTGTAGGTACTAAGGGAGTTTCAGACAATTACAATTTGGACCACGCCTATGAATATATATATATATATATATGTATATATATATATATATATATATATATATATATATATGCTAACATTCTGCATACTTTATTTTAACTTTCCTACCTATGATCAATACTAGTAGTACTAACACCGTATACTTAAAACTGCTTACTTCAAGGTAGATGTTGATTGTCACTGTGTCATCGGAAGTTCCAATAGAGGTTAAAGAAAAGACTGGAGGAGACGGCTCTAGTAAAAATCAAATACTGCCTTGCACTAACTATTTACATATGCAATCAAAATTAAAGTCATTTTCACTTAAATACATCTCTCAGCATGTCAAGGTTTTTGTAGCAAACCATAGACTCACTATTATACGCTAGTGTATAAACAGAGTTACAGACAGTTAGTTTAGCAGGCTGTTAGTTTGGTAATCAAATGAGGCTCTTTATTGCCATGCTAAGGGAAAAGGCATTAACCAACTTAACGTCTTTTTTCTCAACAAACTCTATGTATTTAACATTTACAATGTTATCAAATTACTTACTTTCACATGTTACATGTACAATAATTTCTTCTGCTGGACCAGGACCAATTTTGGTGGCTGCTCGTAGACTGCAGTTAACACGGTTTTTTTGTTCATATCTGCAATCTTCAAGAGAGCTATCTGTAGTAGCTGTCCAGTCTGGATATGACTCACCATCTCTTGCACATTTATACTGCAAGTGCATATTCTGAGCATTTTTCATAACTGATGAAATACTTGTAATTATTGCATCAAAAACTATATAAAATCTTAGTATGGATAATCATTAATTTGGTGAATAATATGCTCAACCGTTTTAATAACCGCTGACAAACTATGGATTGCTTATTTTGCATATGCCAGTTTTTAGATTAAAATTCAATAAAAACTTTTTATAAAAATTTCAGACTGACCTCATATCTGGTAACAACCCCATTTGGTTGCAGAGGCTTCAACCACTCAATGATGACACAAGTCATATTCTCAGAGTATTTGTCTGTAATGACTGGCCCACTCCATGGCTCTTCAACAAACCAATTATTAAAGTTTATAGCAACCAAGGCCAAGCTAATCATGCTAACAGAATACTCATACAAATAAAACTGTTAGGTTATACAAAAAAGAGCTTAAAGACCCTGTGTAAACTATCTGTACCTTCAATGTTATGGCTTATCTCTGTTTATGGTTACAAGCGTGTGATATGACTCAAATGCTTAATTCAGCCTAATACTTTGATTTCCTACTCACCAAGTTCTCCTGTTCTCACAGATATGTAATATTCACTACGGAAGTCTTTGTCGTTAGTAGCTCTGATAGTAATATTATAGTCAGTCAGAGCATTGAGGTTGCGGATAACATTGTTTGTATAATAGCTCCCTTCTGGAATTTTATACTGCAGAGGATTTATAGAGGCGCAGTGTGCTTGAACGTTCTGAAATCGTCAAATATATGTTATCAGTAATAATCATCTAGTTTAAAACATATACAGGCTACATGAATTGTAGACAATAATGTATTTTATAGTACACCTATCTAAAGTTCACTAACCTAAAAAATTATGACAACATATATGGCGCAAGTCAAGTTTAGTGTTGTCTGCTAAGCTGAATTTCGTTGCAACAAAAGTTTTAATATATTAAATTTATACTTGTTCTTTGCATTAAGTAAATCAAAATGGTTAATTTAATTGGTATAGGAGTTATCTCACCTTGACAGTAACAGTTATTCTTCTCCTCTTTCTGGCGGAGTCATAAGTTTCAACCAGTGTAGGAGTTGCAGTAAAAGCAGGAGCTGGTAAATAATGGTTAATAGATACTTGAAGTTTAAATAGTCATCCATAAATAGACATAATTATGTAGCAATGAAGTCAGTTCATGTCAGCTTTATTACACCCATAGCGAAATACCAATTTTGCAGTTCAGCAACTTTGTATTTGAGTTCAGCAGTACTTTAGTTTGTCCTGCTATGACAATTTAAAAGATTGACAAAAAGAATTTGTATTGCAGAAGATTTAATCCAGGGACCTGCCCCTAGCCAATCAAGTTCTTTGCAAACTGAGCTTCTCGAGAATAATAGATTCTTCGGACGATACATGTGACTAAATATGTAGATGAAAACCAAATTACAGCTCTCTATTACGGTGTGGCATAATTTTATGCTTGCTCTCCCACAAAAACTAGTACTTAGTTCTCATTAGTACGCTTACTAAAAGTAGCCATTGGCAATATGCCAGGCCAAGGCAAGTGGCAAGCAACTACATCACCTCTCAGTGTTTATAGGCTGATTTCCATATTGTTTCCATGCCAGGAATATTGCTAGTTTAATATAAGAAAATTTTAGTTTTTGTCTGTGCATGCATGGCACCTAAATTTTAAAACTAAAATTCCTCTGTTCAATAAATTTGAACTCAAAACCTCAAGACCCGCTGACAGGCATTTATCCAGTACACTACATGTAAAAAAACCAAGTAACTTTTTTGTCCATTACAAACTCCACAGTTTTATTGTCCTTTGTTACTTAAAACATCATTGTGTCTGGGTCTACTGTAAGGCGCAACGAGAGTTGTTTTGGCAGGTAGTGTGTTTGGCTAACTGTGCTGGTGGTTTGGTAGTAAAATTGGACTGTCTCCGGTAGCCGGCCCTGTGTCTTAACACGTTTTACTTCCAGTAATTTTCCTCCATCCAAGCTTGGCATTATGATTTTGGATTTCCAGCAAGCAGCACATAGCTGATAATTAACAGACAGCTTTTCTGACCAGAACATTTTGACATTTATTGTTAATTGGTTTTATTGAACTACTAGAAATAGCTCTGTGAGTGTTCTTAAAGACAGCGAAAGGTTTGTGTGGATAATATTTCATATTTTATAAAATCTTTGGTTTTTGTGTGTTGTAGTAGAATAGCTTGTTGTAAATATGTGGCTCAATGGTAGAACTCATGGTTTTGGTGTTGACTGAATAAAACAGTAACAAGTGAATAAATCCCGACTTACAAACTTACAATACAATTGCAAGCTACAAACCTATTGTAAACCGCCATACTACACTCTCTGACTGGCTGTACTATGGAAAAAAATGTGGTGCATAGTCATTACACCTGTCATTATTACATGTCTTCATGCAAACCTTTTCAGCTAGCATAAAGCAAGCATTGTGTTCAAATTGGTGGCTAAAAATAAATGCTTAGGCTCATATAGGCAGCAAAACCAATGCAACTGGTATAGAGCTGGGGTAGTCATTGGAAAACACAGAAGTAAACAAAAACTTTTGTCTCAAAACTAGAATGGAATGTGATGTGTATGTTGATTAAAGATAAATTTACTATTGCAAAAAATGTTGTTTTCTGGGAAACGTCAGGCCTTGATTCAAAACTATAATCTACTATATAAATGGCAATCGTTGTGCGTGTGTGTGTGTGCGTGTTTGTGTGATTGAGTGTCCACATTGTAGAGTACCTTTCTTTTTCGGACTATTACCCGCTACTTAGTATCTTGGGCACATTAACGGGAATCTCTGGTTAGTACACGCCTCTATTATACATGTACATAACCTAATCATCATCTTTTCTACACAAAACGTCATATCCGGTTAGCGCATAGTAATTTACACGCATTTAATCTTCACTGCAAACGTTTACCGAGAAGGTAGGGTAAACGTTTGTTTCGTGCGGCCACTAGAAAAACGAAATTCTCACCTACTAAGTTTCCACATTGAAGAAGTAAGTGTTTCTTATTCAATGTTGTATTTTCTATGAATTGCCACACTTCCACTACATAATCCTTTCACTTGTGTCAAGTAAAAATTTAGCTATCGGCCTACTGCCAGCCATTTTGCCGATATTGCTTCATTATATTTTTTCAAGTTCAAACTCCATCTATAACATTTATTTTAGTTATATATTTCATTTTGCCAACACGTTAACAAGCACTGCTATTCAAAAAATTCATTGTGTCTATACTTTGTGCATTGTTAAAGCGATGTGAAGCTACAAAGCAAAACAATCCTCTAAAATGTTCCTTATTTAAAAAAAAAAACTATTAATTTCATTGCCATCAGAGTCAAAGCTGCTATTTAACCAATCCAGGTACAATTGCATTATCCAATTTCGCATTCAGGTACAATAAAATCATGGTGCTCTACAGATTATGACATGGGTCAACAGAATGTCGTTTTAACCATAGAACCACTCACATTTTCATGTAAAATATCTATACTTTTTGGAAAGTAGAGAAAATTCTTTATCTGATCATATCTTTTTATTGCAAAAATTAAAAATAATAAATATTGAAAGTAGCATAAAATAGCGGTTTTATTAGAATTTGTGATCTACGAAAACATTTCACTGATAAGGGTAGCATACAAATGTATAAAAGTACATACGATAACCAGCAATTAAAACATTGTAAAGTGTATAATATGCAACCTACAGTCTCTTCCATAGCTGTTAACTAATCTTTGTAACCACTCCGCTGGAAGTCTGCCATTTCTATCGCTGAGTTGAAGCCTATAATACGCATCCACTACTAGCTACTACGCGTTGTTACTAACTAATCGCGATGTTGAACTTTGAAGGCAAATTACTCGAAAATATTTCCTTTGGTCATAGCTGTTTGACCAGTCCAATGTCGGCAAACATGTCTGAAGGTCATGCTTAGCTTTGTAGATAGATTGTAACTGTAAGCAGGCTCTAAATATAGATGGGTGAGTAATGCGACTACGTAAAGCCTAAAAACCGACTGATGAACTTGGAAGGAATATACTTGAAGCCGCTATAGCAGGCATGCACCCGAAGTGGTTAAGTTGAAAAATCTCAAACAAAATTTTTAAATTAAATTTTAGGCTAATTTTATAGAGAAATCTTTGAACAACACTGTCAGTGCCATAAAAGTTCTAAAGATCGTTGGTTATGTTATCAACAAATAATAAAATTCAGTTACTAGCAATTGCCGGGAAAGTCGCAAAAATGTGCCTACGGCGGTCGACCATAACAAGTGCATGAATAAGTCTACTTCAGTGAAAAGGTTGAAAACGTTGGAATTGCCACTGCTTGTGATAGTAAACATATTCATTTCCTTCCACAGCTGAGTTACTTTTACTTTTTTCTACCTGTAGCTACGAGTACTACAGAACTACAGCTACTACAGAACTTGCATGGGCACTCCGAGCGTTGCGATAGGCGACGGGGAGAAGAAGGCGAGCAGCGTATATTACAAAAAAGGACACTATCTCATTCAATTTTAGAAATGCTTGAAGCAGTACAATGCCTCCCAAAAAGTCTACTGCCCAAACACATGAACAAATTGATTCCCGTAGAGAAAGAGACCGAATTTGCAAAGCTGCAGCTAGATGAACAGAAACTGCAAAGCAAACACAGCTGCGCCTACAACAAAACAGAATAGCTACTGCATCTGCTAGAAGTGCAGAAACCGCAGAGCAGATACAGCTACGCCTACAACAAAACAGAATAGCAGCTGCTATAAGAGCAGAGACCACTGTACAAACACAGGTACATCGATAGCAGGCCAGAATAGATCCTGCACCCGCTAGAAGTGCAGAGACTACTGAGCTGACACAGCAGTGACTCAAACAGCTCAGAGCAGCCGCTACATTGGCCAGACGTGCAGAAACCTTCGAGCAGATGCAACGGCGACCAGAACATGATGCACTAGCTACAACAGCTGATCGGCGAGCTGAATTTGAGAGCAGATGAAATGGCGACAACAGCAAGATGCACTAAATACAGCAGCTGCTACCAGGCGCCTTGTATGAACAGAAAACTTTGCACTGGACTACAGTCCGGCAACACAGTATAGGGCCGAATTTTGCTATAGGATGAATGTCCAAAAATGCTCCAGATTTAATGCCTTATGTTGAAAAGGCGAGAAGCCATATGTGTAGTTTATATAGTAGATTTTATTGGTAATAAATTTTGTCAACACAACCACATTACTGCTTCACAGTTTGTATATACCATGTCAACACACAGGCTATAGACAAAGAAATGGTGAATCATGATTAGTGTTTCAAGCATGTAGAAGTCTCAATCCAATAAATGCTGGCGATAGTTTAGCAGTGCAATAGCAAAATACTTTCTAGAATTTCTTAAAATGTGTAAAACCTTTCAATACTTCTAGTTTGGAGAACTTCAGTTTGCATAGCAAAGTCAATTTTATTATCAGTTCTGTGTACAAAATTAGGACAAATCCGATTTGATTGGTTCGACAGTGATGCATTGTAGACTAGCTGTAAAACACATTGCATATTTCCATTGGTCTCTCCAACATTATTGACATGTACCACTGCATATGGATATGCAGTCAGATCAGCACAGAACGTTCAGTAGATTGCATATTTGAAGCGGTTTTACAGTATGAAAGACAACTCTCAATAAAACTATTGATTTAAGTAAATCTGTTCCCGAACATGGGTAATGCAGCTAGTTTAAATATAATTCTCTATGTTTGCCATTTGTCTGTTTGTCTGTCTGTCTATGCGGCAAGTTACCTTGATTTAGCAATGACAGAATCATTTCACAGATGGTTTGACCTTGAAACCTCCAAGTTTGAAAACCCAAAATCAATACACACGAGTAAGAACAAACTGTGTGCAGGACATGTTGTTGATACAAGTTCAATCTAACAAACCTGATATAGAAAAAACCTCATGTTACATTCAGGTCCAAGCTAAATTTTATTATAGCAAGCACATGTTAAAAATACTGTCAAGCGTTGGCAATAGCATTTAATTCATTTTAAATATATTGTTTTACTTTTTTTTGTCGGATATGATATGATCAAAAAGATTAATTCATTTATGTTTTGTTTAGTCTAAATAGAAAAAGAAGTCATAGGAATTTGGAGAAATATCAATTGCATCATTTGCTACAGTAACACAATTACGTGACATGATTGCAAAAAAGTAAATTCGAAGACTCAAGTTTAACATACATGTCAAACCACTTGATGAGTAATCTGGGAAAAGAGTCATATAGACACTTTACTTTGAAACATTTAATAAAAACTAATATTTGGGTCCCATGATAAAATGAGTGATACCTCATTTGGTTTAGTTTACTTTAAAGTAGAGTTTAGAAAATTAATGAAGTTTGTGTGAAATTTTATAGCCTTTACGAGTCAACTTTTATTAATGCTCAAAGTTATAAAACACTGTAGACTTTAGCGGTACTCTGTATACGGCTTCGAAGGGTTTTTCAATCTAGCACGTCTTTTATTACCCCTCGACTTCTTTAGCTGCACATACAGGTGTAGTTGTCTTCTTTTTAAGAATTGCCCTAATGATCAGAATTTATACTGACCACTTCAGTATTTTCTGTTGTAAAGCATAAATAGTTCAGTAATTTTTTTTATTTGGTTGTACATACTAATATTAGAATCTGAGCTGTGAAAAAATTACCCAACTGATTAGCACATTACTGGTACAGCCGTGTAAGTTACCACTTAACATGTATCTATGTTTAATGCTTCAACAATTTTTAAAACAAGCATGAGTTTCACTAAGCCTAAATTTGCTCACCCGCACATAGAGTTGTAGTTGTCTTCTTCTGAGAATAACCCCAACCAGCAGAATTTTTAGCTCTGAGTTGACACTCTGCGTTGCTGTATGGTTGATATTCACATATAGTTGTTTCTACTGAGTTGCCAGCATCCTTCCAGTTACTATCACCATCATTACATTTATACTGCAATTATTCAATTGACTCTAAGTGAAACGATACCTAATATCACCTGTTATACGTTTCGAGCAGCAGCAAAGTTTAGAAGCAAGTATCCAGTTCTGAATAATAAAATATTATACATCGGTAAAAGTTTATTGAACGTGCACATATGATTCAACCACTCTAGCTAGTACCATTTATATAAATGATATATATATATAAATCTTAAAGTTTGTCATCTGTATGTATGTCCTTTGCTGTAGTTATTAAAATTTGAAAATTACAGCTCACATTTTGCTGAACTTGAACTCACAAAGAACACAACCAAATGCTAGTGTAATGCACTTGCTTAACCATGAGTCTACAAATAGTTTTGCGATTCAAGGTTTTTACCATATACTGTAAACATCCTTTTCTCAATTGCGGGCGCTGAATGACTAACGAATTGAAACTCTATTAACTCAATAGAATGCAATAATTATTTTGTGATTTTGTGTACTTCTACTTGTGTTTTTTTTTAAATGTTCCATTGCTAAGTTGCAGCCAAGGCTTTTTACATATAAAATAGTATTATCTTGAGTAGGAATAGGTTCTGCATTTTCTTTCCTATTGGTCGGACAAAAACAGTCTGATATCTCATTTTTACACTTGTACCAGTATTGAGAGGTACCAGTATCATCATAGTAAAAGTTTTGATGGATAGCTTCTGCTAGAAAGTAACCTTTTCTATACAAACACAAACTTCATTGCATGGACTGTTATTATTGTGGTAGATGGCGTCCCCCTGAAGCTGAGCCAAGCCGAGCTAAGCCAAACCCACGCCAGATCAAGCTGTGACAAAGCCGAGCCAATTTGAGCTGAGTCGAGCTCAGCCAAGTAGAACAAGAGGTTGGTCCTACCCACTATATAAGCCTAAACATTTGCCGTAGAGAGCAAAATTGTTCTGTGCCTGTTCATTGAATGTGCTTGAATATTCTTGTACTCTTATGCACAAAGCAAAAAATACATGTATAAACTCATGCTCTGAGTCTGGTACTAGTGGAGGATGTAAGGGTGGCACGAAACCTTTACATTAATAACAGAAAAAAATTTAAAAAAAATTAATTTTCAGTTATTTTGGTTTGTACTATTGCCAAATCATAATTAGATGTAATTGTAGCAAAACAGACTTTATTCTGCTATTACTTGCCAATTAACTCACATTTGAACTCTATTACTATTTTATTTAGCTTTCTAATTTATTAGACCTGCACAAAACATTTTTCTCATGACACACAGTTTAAAAGTTACAGCCGCTTGACAAAGTTGGAAAACTTTTACAGTCATTTTAATGCTATATCTTAATTAATTGAAACTGCTCACAACTCTTTTTTATGATATGAAGTTTGAAAGTTATAATTTTAATTGTTGTTATATGAAAAAAATTGTTGTGCAAAGAACTTTATCATCTGGGAAATGCCAGGCATTCCACTGGTTATGTATAAAAATCGTTAGTAATTTTCCGAAGTGTCATAGGAGATCTGAAGCTGTAATACTTTTAGTTTCTTAAAAAATGCTAACATTTGAGAGTGTGTAGAATTACTCATCATATTGTAATGATATGGTGATAATTCTAATGATAACTATAAATAATGTGACTGAGTTGTCAGCCTCACTAAAATTGCCATCATCAATGCACTGGTAGCGCTAAAACTTTATTTAAGTTTGTTCTCAAGATCCCCAGTCTTTGATTAGAACCTTTTTCAGCTCAAAACAATTAATTTCAAAAGACTGTTTTGACATCAGCAGTGAATTTTTGAAAATGTTATTTTAAGCGTTATATCTAGAACTCAATTACTTTAAGATAAACAAGACAATTAGTAGCCAACCTCTATGTACCTAATTAAACTAATCAAACAGCTTTGTTATTTTCTGAGATTCCAATTTGATTAAACTGAGCAAAATATTAAAAATTCGAAGTTTAAAGGTAACTTCTCTCTGATATATTGCATTATTTATAAAAAAATTGAATAAAGTTTTCTCCGGTATGTTAATCAAATTTATTGTGTCGTTTACTTTGTCAGACTAAACTTTGTGTTTTGTGCCACAATCTTTTAAATAATTAACCTAGTCAAAATGTTTAAACAAAAAAATAACTTATGCTAACTGCTTTGTTAAGGAAAACCTTTCACTGTTTTTGCATCTATGTATTGTTAAGACGAGTTTTGATTAACCCTTAAACTCTGGCCATTCTTTTTAATGTGTGTCAGTAACCCTTGGTAGTTTGTTCAACGATTCAAATTTTATATCTTAGTGTGCTCACAATACAATTATATTTGGTTAAAAAGACTAATATAAAAGTCGAGCAACCTAAAACAATTGTCATCAAACAAAAAAAGCTGTACTTTACCATTATTCAAGCTAAAACTAAAATGATTGATACAAATTTAGAAATTGTAAAAAACATTTACAGTCATATCATATTTATTGAGCACATGCACATAATCATTTCATGACTCAATATATACTGGAAAATTATAATTAGTATAATAAAATTCTATAATTGCATCAAAATCATTTATTACCATATCAATTTTTCCGCAATATTGTTGTAAAATGATTTTTTGTTAGAACCAAGGAAGTAGATAAATGTTTTTTGAAAACTCTCACACATAGAAGCGAAATTTCTGGTATAACACTACTTAGAAACAGCTCCTGTAAACAGAGACACAAGAACGCCGAACTTTTGATCACTAGAGATTTCGACACAAACCACGCAATGCCAATATAACGACTGTTAGGGTTCAATGTGCTAAGGTAGTATGGTAAAGGAAATAACATTACAAGCTGACTAGTACTAGCACCATGACGGCTAGGTTAAATGCTAGCACACTAATTAAAATATTAGCTTGTTTGTTTGTCTTCAGACTCATTCCGTTGCATTACTTCTTTCAATAACAATAAGCACAGTTCTTAACATTTCAAAAGCTGTTAGACATTTGTTACATATTACTGTAATATTTAAAATGCTATGAAGATCAAAAATATACATATATTCATATTTATTAAAAATGAGGAAGGTAATGATTAAAACTGCTTCAAAAAACCACACATGAATTTATGGGTATGAAATTTAAGGTATTTAGATAATTATTAGTTTGTTTGTTAAAACAATTTGACAATTGAAATGAAACATTGCCTTTCATTTCTAAGGTGCAACAAAGTTGTTACTATAAAATAAATATAGTTTAGAGTTTTGTTACGTTACAAACCCTACGATTCTATACAGCTTCAATCCTATACATTTTTTACTAAAAGATAATTTAGAGTTTTGGTTTGGTTACAGAGCCCTCGATTATTTTTGAATAAGTGAAACATATCATGTTAGTAACCATTTGCATTTAATTACGTCATGCTTTGTTGGTAGATAAAAACACTTTGTTCTCACTTTAGTTTAAAACAGATTAGTACCTGATACTGAGTGATGGTTCCTCCAGGAAACTCTGGTTCAACTCTGGTAAAGCTGGCACAATAAGGACTTGTAGCACTCAAAGTTGGTTGGATGGATACAAACTGTGGATCTACAAATAAGAACATATACATGCAATTAAGGAAAAAAAACCTTATTACAAACATAAAATTGATTATTGAGATTAAAATGCATCAGTGTGTACCAACACTTCCAATGACGTTAATTTCATGAAAAATTGTTACAAAACAAGTCTGACTGTAATTAGATATAAGTAATTTAACAGTAAATAACATAGATATGTTGTCAATAGCTACTTACATTATGTCCATCACAGTCTTATAATCGTATTATCATATTCAGTCTCTGGCGTTACTCTAGTTACTAAACTTACTCAGTGCTCCAGATGTTCCACTTTTACTCCTGAACCCAGAGAGACCAACACTATTTTCAGCTCTGACATCAAACTCATACTCCTCTACTCCATCAACATAGAATACTGCAGTTTGTGTCTCTTGCTTAGCTGATAGTGAGCCTCCATTTAGTTTGTAACGATAGTTCAGTTCATCTCTGCAGTTGGCTCTGGTTGGTGGCTAAAAGATGAATCAATTTTAATATTATTGCACTCGTTAAATAGTTCATTTGGGAAAGTACCAGCATCCCATTGAAAAAATAATGAAGAATAATCACATGTTCATTTAGTTTGTTTAAATTCAGTTGAAACCAATTTAAATGAATACATATAAAATTTGTTTATACTGTACATGTTCACGAAAAATAGACATAATGATGTTGTTTTAACTATATTTTGTAGAAAGCAATATTTATATATACATATGTATATATCCATGAAATTGGCACTGGTAGATGTCTAAAACGAATATTCAATGTTGATGTCGGTTTGTTTTCTAAACCATTGAGATTTAACGTTCTATTCATAAATAGCCAGCTATCAGAATATTCTTAAAAGTTAACCGATCTTTTCGCTAAATCTATCTTCTATATAAGAACATAGAGTTAACAAAAAACCATAGGTTAAATTTTAATTATACTTCAATAGCTATTTATAAATATAATATTAAATCTCATAGGTACTTAAATAATCTTAAAGCCTGTTTGAGGTAAATGTACTTTTCTTACCTGCCAGGATACAGTATACTTCCATCTCTGTCTACCACTATGCTGAGTCTTTGTAGGTGAGAAGGTAATTGTTTCAGGTAGTTCAGGAGCTACATAAATGAATATATGCAAAACTCAAAACAGTAATATTTCTTGCAGTATTTTAAAAGCTCGTTTGTACAGACACGTTTTATTAGCTAAGTTCAAAGAATGCTTAGCAATTATATCATTCAAAAAACTTAGAACAACCCAAAAAAAATCAGTAGTATTTAAACATGTAAATGAACTGCTGTAAAAAGTTCATCATTTTAAGTATAGCCTAATCAACTAAAAAGATACTCCCACAGATCTTTGTTGTAAGATATTTTATATTAATAACTTATACATGTAAATTTTGCATTTGCTGTAAAGCTGGATTGTAACACCTATAGAAGCAAGCTTAAAGGATCACTGCACAACTGTTCGCCTAAATCAGATATAAGAATACTAAAAAAAACAAAAAACAATTGACTTTGAATGTAATCAGATTGAGAAGATTCACCTTTTATGAACCAGTGTAATGCAGGTGTTTTGGTTGTGCCTACAGTACTGTACTTACCATTAACTCTTCTGTTTTGATAAGATAGCCTGTGGAAGAGCAATACAATTAGTGCTAATGAAAGCAGGTATGGAATGGTCTAAGAAGAAATGTAATTTTTACCAAAAAGTCATAACTAGCTATTCATTTGATACAGCAGCTGTAGAATCACGTATTTGAAGAATGCAACGGTCAGCATATAACTATTTATTATCAGTGTCTGCGTAAAGCAAATTAACCCCAAGTTATGAGTTATAGTAACATACTCAAAATCTAGGGCATGTGTAGTAAATAGATCAGCTATAAAAAATAACACTTCAACGGCTTAAATTTAAGTACAGAAAATAAGAAAACCATACATACAGATTTTCTACTAACCTAAATTAATATGTCCTGGGAAAAAGTTTTTATCGTAAGATGTATGCAAGTATTTTGATAAGGGGGTGGGTGTTTTTTCTGTCTACCCAAACTATTTCTATATTATCAATAGGATGTTTTTCGTAGAAAAAACCAGAATGTCTATGGATTTTCACAATTTGCAATTAATTTTGCAATATATGTTTATATATAAATATATATATTTATACTTATATGTAAATATACTGGCTCTGCGACCAAGCATTGGCCGAGTATTGAAAATCAGGTTATAAACAATGAGAGGTAATGAGAGTTGCTTGCCACTTGCTATTAGCCTGGCACATTGGCGATGGCTAATTTGAGTGAGCTTACTATTAATTATTAGCTACAATTTTCACATGGCGTTAAGCAATCGTCCTGTGTTGTGACCTGAAGCAGTAGAGTATTTGCCCCCATATAGCGACATATATGTCCTTGTGAATCTATCAAGCTCGTATAGTTAACTTAGTAGTGCATCCGACTGGCGAATATTAGGTTTGAGATAAAATATTCTGTGATACAGATTGTTTCTTCAAGAGTTGCAAAAGCTATTGTTAGACATATACAATGATGACCAGCCTTGAGAATTAGGTATATAGATTATGCTTCCTGCATATTCATGTATATATGCAGGAAACACAATACACCACACACTGAAAAGTATAATAACCTTAATAAACCATTTCATTAAGAATGAAACGATAAAACTACTATGGTAATAAATGTTCAGACAGGCAAGTTGAATCTGGCCTTCAGAACAAAACGTGTACTGACTCCGAAAAACAAATAGATGTACGTTAATTGACGTCATCTAACCCAGTTATGTTTGTGGGACTAAAAGGAAAGAACAAAATTGAGCGGTACCAAATGGTGTACAAAAAATGGGGTTTGAACAGCATAGACGGTAGCGTTTAAGAACAAAAATATTACCAATAACTATTTGAAACTTGAGCCTTTTACTGTTGTATGGTAATTTATGCGCAATCTATGGTCGACTGCCGTAGGCGCATTTTTGCGAATTTCTCAGCAAATGCGTTGTAACTTAATTTTCTTATTTGTTCACCATGCATATCTAACAATCTATATGACTTTTATAATACTGACAGTTTAGTCCGAAGAGTTTTCTACAAAACTAGCCTAAAATTACAAAGCAACTTTAAATTTTTGTGTTGGAATATACAAGTTAAAAACGAACATTTTTTTAACGTTAAAACTATTTTGTGTAGTTATGGCTTTCATAAGTACCTCCCGAGTTAGAAAACAGAGAATTTCTTCTGTTGATAACATTACATCCAATGCAAGTTTAGATTGTCATAATTATGCAGATAATTAAAGTAACAGCCTTGACTCTGATGGTGGTGAAAGTAAGGGTTTTGTGAGAGTGAAGAACATTGTAGAGGATCATATTAGCTTTATAGAGCTTTAAAGCTTCACATAGCTTTAGCAAAAGACAAAGTATAAATACATTGAATTTTTATGCATAGCATCATTTGTTAACGTGTTGGCAAAATAAGATGTATAAAAAACACTTTCTAGATAGATGTTGATTTTTAAAAAAGGCGCACACCTATCATAATGCAAAATCAGCATTTTTGGTAAAATGACTGGCAGTAGGCCAATAGTTAAACTTGTACATGAACGACAGTGAAAGGGTTGATATCTTTATGTAATAGACTGATATCACAATTTACTGAAATCGGTGTTACGGTGTTCTTTAAAATGGTTCAGAAATCTAAGTTCAAGGTTCTTAACAATTCCCAAAGAAATCTCCAGTATTTCTCAATTAAGCGACAATCATTTGATCTTTAGATCAAACTGTAGTTTAATTTGAATCTTGTCAAACAAATAAAAATATATTCTAGATTAGCTATACTAGTAACAATAACAATAATTACTACTATTATTGCAAATGCTTTTGGAAAGTTTTTCTTCTTTTACCACCTGCAAGTACATGTAAATACTCTGGCTTATTGATCATGTTGCAAAACCACTTGTTCACCACTTACAGAGATTGATTCAACTTTTATATCATATGCATCATGAATGATAAGTGTCAAATCCACAGACTTATCAAAAACATTAGCAAGAAACTTTAGATTTACGATTTTGTAACAAACCTGGCTAAATTTTTGTTTGCAAACAGATTGCAGAAGTGGATATGTATGTAGTTTTATGCTTTTATGTCTGTAACTAAATAGTTTCAAGGTTTCTTAAAACTAGTTGAATGTGAAAAAAAATTGCTGCATTGGTATTTTAATTATTCGATGTAAAAAATCTAAACTTTCATAGCTCAAGTTTTCTCAAATTCTCCTGACGCATTATTACCAAGGTAATATTTTTAAGGTGTGCAGGTTACATATTATTTAGGTAAGACAGCATACAAGCTAAAGCAATTCCCAAGCTGCTTATTCATATTACTAATGTGACCAACTGAGTGTCGCTAACCTGAGACGCAGATCTTTTATTTTGACTATAATTATCTGACTACATAAATAAGTACGCACTAGATTTTACCAAATAAAAAAATAATAACGTTGTGGTCTCTATGTACATTATATGGTTTTAGAAAGACCATTTTCTTCATAGTCTGTTACAATTTATTTTTAATATTTTGGTGTAGGGATATTATTTTACAGTTTATTCAGTTTTATAACCATTACTTCTGTCTTTAAAAAAACTTCCTAAATTTCAAGTATAATTGTTACATTTATGTTCTCTTAGACATAGTAACATAGAGTTAAACACGCTTGACTAATTTGTTTTTGCTTGATTTATAGGTATTATGGGGGATTTGTTGCATTGTTTTTTAAATTGGCATATTTATAAAAATAATGCTTCTATAGTCATAAATTACTGTCATCTCAATTTCCACTTGCTTGCTGGCGGATTTTTTGACTAACGAACAGAAATGTTCAACTTATGACATAAGTTGAAATTTTCTGAGCTACTTTGGCATATTAGTGCAATCAATTATACATTGTATAAATTATTGCACTAATATGCCAAAGTAGTTCATTTTTGTTGTCAATTTTTCATATTAATATTTTTGTTATTAACAGTAGCAATTTATTAGGACTAAAAGCCTTCTTTTTTATGCATTGTTTTTTCTCAAAAGCGTGTGATGAAGTTCTACACCTGTTCACCTGTATAATCAGTGAAACCTGGTCTAATCAACTTACATGTACTTTGTTAATTTATTTGCCTGGCTGCTACCACGACAGACAAATTTCGAGTACTTTTAAATGGTAAACCTGTCAAAAGAAAGCTTCAATAAGAGTGGCTTTGAAATATTGTAGTTGACAAAAGGCAGTATCTGAAGTTTCCTTTCTCTCTCGAGTCTGCTATAAAGCTTTTTGAGGTCACACGAACAAATGCTGATCAGTTTGATGAGTGCAAAGTAATATTTATTTGAGCTTCTGCAGAATGAGGCTATCAGAGTTGTGTTTTTCACTTTAGTTGTTTTCTTCTACTAACATTTCTTACAACAGGTACTTAGCTTACGTTTGCCAAATGTTCTCTTACTCTATGTATGTCATTTAAGATCCCCCGAAAAAATAAAAATTTTTTAAAAATATCTCATCAAGCACTAAATTCTAAGTTTTTTAACAGTTTAAAACCTGAACCTCATCTTTCTTACCCGCACAAAAAGTTGTAGCTGCAAACTCATTTGAAAATCCCCACCCCGCAGCATTTATGGCTCTAAGTTGACACTCTGTAACTGTATATGGTAAACTGTATATGGTACTGAATAAATATATTTTAGGTAATTTTATCAGCAGATACCGCAAAATTTGTGAACAGGAGGGCAAATGCTAAAACAATGAAACTAAAGATAAACTTGGTTCACTACAGGTCAAAGGAAATTGTACATTATATCACAAACGGGTCTATTTAAAAGATGCCACTGGTAGTTTTTTGAACGCTATGCTTCTTTTTAATTCGTTCATTAGTCCTCAAGGCAACACACCCATTATGTTAGTGAGGTTAAAAAATATACTTATCACCATTGAAAAACTATCATTTTGGTTTTTGGCTTTAACTGTTAACAACTGTGAGAAAAACTGGGTGGGCTGCCTGCACCTATGCGATTTTGCCATTTCAAAAGGACTTTGTAGAGAAAGGAGCATTTTTATAATCATATACTTTACAGTTTACTAGCAGTAATTCTGGCTATGCCTGGTATTCTTTAAATTTTGAATCAGCTAACATACAAGTGCCAAAAAATCTGATTTCCAGAAACGTGTGATTTTTTTGGAACAGATACGTTTTTAAAACCATATCACTTTGGTGACCTGTGCAAAGCAATGAAGCAGATGCGTGTGAAGTATTCACTAAATTGACTAGCAAAAATGTAGAAACACTCGCGGAGACACAGAATAAGTCAGATAATGCACACACGAGAAAAAACAAAAATATTCATTTAACTACATGTATATATGTTTATAAGTTACATATTAATTAAAATGAAGCAACTTAGGATTTTATAGCAAAAAATACAAAAAGGTGCAAAGTATTACAGTAAGCAAGTTATGGCATATGAACTACAGTGTAACGAATGTCAAATCAAAATATTTTTTCATTCTGGACAGTTTTCGTTTAAATGCCCATCTTTGTTTAGCAAATTGCACATATTTTTGGACAAGCCTACTTAGTGGCATTTCATAGAGCATGCATTGTAATGGGCATAATACATTGCAGTTTTTGTTAATTCAGGGAACATGTATTATTGTTCAAGTAATACAAATTATAAACAATTTTTACCACAGAAACTCTGGTGACACACTAAAAACTTGAGCCTTAAACAGACTTTAATTTGACCAGTTATAATAAAAGCTGATGAAGCAAAATTTAATGTCAAGCTGTGATGAGGCAATCATCTACATAGAACTCTTCTACAGAACACCACTTCTAACCTGCACAATCAGTAGATTGAGAAATAGTGGGAGTGTTTCTAGGACATTTGTATCCTTGAACCAAACAAGAAAGAGTAAAACTGTAAGAGGTTCCAGGATCCAGTTCAGAGAAGATAACACTCAGTCTTTGAAGGTTGTTGTTGTGATTAATAGTTTTAGTGCCTCCAGAATTACTTGCTTTCATTTCATATCTAAAAGAGTTCAAATACATGTAGGTCTTGTCACCAAGTTATCAACCAAGTGCTCAGTTAGTTCAATACTGCGCACAATGTTAGGTTTTTACCAAAATGCAGGTTCAGTGCAAAAATTTTTTAGCGTGCTGCTCAACTTGCATGAAGCAAAAGTCTTTCGTCAAATTTTGTAAATAATGCCGTATCAGCTTTCCTTTTGAGTAAAAATGCTACACTCACCAACTCATGTTGAAATCAAAGTGTAGTGCTATTTTTTAGAAACTCAGTACAACTGCGGAGCAAGGGTTGATTCTTTAGATATTAAATGATGCAGACATATCTTGTTGAGCTGGTGATAAACACACTCTAAGCAACAGCAGGCTAAATGCTACACATTAGTTATGTCATGAACTACGGTTTATATGGAAGTAAAAAGGTTTTTGGTACTAAGTTGATCATCTTTGTGTTTATTCTGTTAAGCTTACCCAGTCGGTGGGAGACCTCCTATCATAAGCTGAGCCCATTGTTCAAAGGATATTGCAATTGAATTAGAGGTTACTCCTTCCACTTTCGTATCAACATGCGCATCGCTGCTAAGTTGGGGAAGCTCTACAAAGTTATACAGCATGTTTCAATTCAGTCATAAATTACTATGGTACTGACAAAGATTCACAAATTCCAATTGCTGATTATTTCTTCACATTATTCCTGGACAGCGTCTGTAAAAATAGTTAAAATGACCATATTATTAAAAACCCCAATATTTTGCTAAGGCCTAGAAACAATTGAATTCATCACCATCTAAAAATCTAAGAATTTTTTCCCAAGGTTGTTTCGGAAATTTATTCCAAATAAGCATTAAGTTTTATGATCACTTCTGTTTGTTGTTTTTAAACAAGTTATCCAGTTCACGCTTCATAGTTCATATTTGATCAAATGTTGTTGATAAATCTTCTTTATAACCGGAAACAATTAAATTTGCTATTTTTTTATTGCATTGCATATAATGGCAAAAGCTTTATTTACTAAAATCTATTTAAGTGAAAATACTTCATTCCCATGTTCAGCCATTTCAACAACTGGTTGAATGTGTGTTGGATCCTGCGACCAACACGTAGAGGCGACCTGGGTCGGCTTACTCTACCGGTCTGCATTCACTATCCACAGGGGCTGTGTAAGGGTTGCCCGTGACCAACACGCGGAGGCGACTAGGTCGACTTACACCACCGGTCTACATCAACCACCTTACACCAGGAATTGCTCCCTGAGTGATATTATACTCGTTCGACAAGGTCGACCTGAGGTCGACGGGGTCGACAGTGTTTCTGTGGCTCTACGCCCAAAGCACAGTCCATAGACTGAGTCTTGGAGTAAAGTAAGTGCTCAGTGTGATTCTGTTATTGTGCAAAGTAACAGAAGAGTGTGGGTCCAAATGCAAAGCATGTATTGAACGATTTAACTGAGCCGAAGCTCGGCCTTAAATACAATCAAATATGTAAATGAGGTGGCAAGGGCCAGCCTCCTCTAGGGGCGTGACTACATAAAGGAACAAAAAAAGAGAACACAACTCTAACGACAATCAGAAAAAGGAGATGGTAACACACGTTTCCATCACACACGCCGCCCCTATAGACGACCACCGGCTATATAAAACCAAAAGAAAAGAAAAGAAAAAAAAGATACAAGAAATGTAAGAAAACACCAACTAGCTACAACATACAAAAACAAGAAGATATAATAACATGAGAGACACCAATTACTAAAACTTACCAAGAGAAATAATGATAAACAATGTCGATCGTATCTTCTAGGAGGTCGACATGCGGTTCGCCAGGTCCTCCAGACGACGAGCCGCCCGTCGGAGGTTGGAGGCCTCCTCCCGCAGGACGTCCACCGTGACCCGGGGTCGAATGTCCCCCAGCCGGCTCTGGACGCTGCCTATCGTGGTCAATTTTCTGGGAGCTTGAACCGGTCGTTCCAACTTGGGCGGACTGCACCACTTCTTCTTCGGGGGAGAGGGGAGAGGTGCCTGGGGCCCTCTTCGCGTAGGCGGCTTGGCTTTAATTGGCCCGTAGGGTGTGGGCTTTTCGAAGGATGGAGGATTAATTAGTTGGACCTTCTGGCTCCATGCCGGGTAACTAGCGCGGTCGACTTCGTAGATAGTAATACCTTTTCCGCCGTGAGCCTTCCGTACCTCTGCATCTTTAATTCGAGCCTGATGTTTCGAAATGGTATCTCTGGACGTGGAGTTTCTCCCACACTTACAGAAGAAGCGTGTGAAATGTTGGGCTATATGTATTCTGCGCCGTCTTATTCCTTTGGGGAAGCTCTACAAAGTTACACAGCATGTTTCAATTCAGTCATAAATTACTATAGTACTGACAAAGATTCACAATTTCCAATTGCTGATTATTTCTTGAAATTATTCCTGTACAGCGTCTGTGAAAATAGTTAAAATGACCATATCATTAAAAACCTCAATATTTTGCTAAGGCCTAGAAACAATTGAATTAACACCACCTAAAACTCAAAGCATTTTTTCCTAAATTCGTTCCAGAAATTTATTCCAGATGAGCATTAAGTGTTATGATCACTTTCGTTTGTTGTTTTTAAACAAGTTATCCAGTTTACACTTCATAGTTCATATTTTATCAAATATTGTAGATAAATCTTGTTTGTAACCACAAACAATTAAATTTGCTATATTTTTTATTGCATAGCATATAATGGCAAAAGCTTCATTCACCAAAACAAATTTAAGTGAAAATACTTCACTCCCTCGTTCAGCCATTTCAACAACTGGTTGAATGTCATTATATACTCAAAATAGTAATTTTAGGTTGTACTAACCATGACCATAGACTTCTACTTGTCTCAGCTCTATCCAGGTGTTGGCTGTACTAAATATACTGAACTGTCTGGTAAGGGGATTGATGGGGTCACTGTAACACGACCGGATATACTCATCTCCTAATGCTGACTCGCTGTACATGCAGATATTCCAGTTAGCAGTGCTGTTAATATTTGGGCTGGAGATTGTACTTGTCGGATTAGTAAGGAAATAGACTTGCTTCATTCGACTTGCTATGATGTGAAAATAAATTTTAATTTGCTAAAATTCATAAAAAACATAATTTTCACACTGGTGTATGTAAAGGTCTAGCAACTACTAGTTAAATAAGAATACTGAATCATTGAATGCATTTAACCTTTAATACTTTCAGGCAGCTACAGATGCTTAAGTTCTGATTTTAGTTCAATTCTTGTGTTGCATTATATTTCTAATAATTCAGGTAGGTTTCAGACATTTAAATTCAGCTACTAAACAGAAATCAGCAAATGAGTAACTTAAGGTCTGCCTTTGATTAATTTAAGTGAAGAAGTTGATAATTAGCTTGACGAAAAACCTTAGCTTTTTAAATAAATGTTTAATCAGAGTCATACGTGGCTTGGCGTTTTGGTTCTTCTTTTTTAAAAGGATTACAGTACAAGGTAATAAACAGTTCATAATAACTTGCACCCCTAAAACCTGGCAAACAGCTATGGTAATGCTAGCAGTTAAGCAATTTAAACATTTGCAGTTTTTCCAAAGGAATTTTTCTGGTAGTGAAACGATCTGCACAAACATATATGTAGGTGTTCTACTCAGTATAAAGAACAGGCTGCTCAACAGACCTTTACCAAGTGGAGCTGTTCAAGGCAGGCAGGAATACAATACAAAGTACAATAAAGAAATTAATGTGATCACTTTTATATCTCCGTTTTGCAACCAAAGCTTCAAAGATACTGAGCAAAAATAGTCTGGGACAGATATACTAAATTAGTTGGTGATTCTATGTAATTTAAGAAAGTGGATTCGGCCACTATTCATCTTCAGAAACAATATATTAAAACTGAACATCCTGGTAAGAATCGTGCTTGCTTTAACCGTTTATAACAACAAAGCAAACTATTTTAGACAGGATCTCTCTTCCCAAAATAAAATTTATGCTTAAATACTTACAACAAGGGCCACCATCACAGTTTCCATTCCTGACAAAAACCTTTACTTCTCTAAAAAGTATTTGTCTCCCCAAATTAACCTTCCACCAGCTGTTTGTACTTTTTTGAGTTGAAGAATATTTAGTTAGATCACGATCAACTGCATTATAAGCTGGTTTGGAGCCAACAGAAGAAGATTGAGAGCAGTCTCTACCGCTTGAATAACTGTAATCTAAAACCAAGTGATATAAAGTAATGCTATGCTTACAGTAAGAATGATAATAATGTCTGAAGGTTCATTATAGTTAAACATTAGTCTTTGTGTTACCTGGTTTTTTATTGAGATATTATAGGCTGAATTCAACTCTTTGTAACAATGATATCTAAATAACAAAAATGCCTCTCTGATCCTTCATATCTTTTTGCGTGGCGGAAAACTATGACTTTGAAAACAAAATTTATTTTGAAGTACATTATTAATTATGAAATATGTTATGAGAAAATACAAACTCATAGAGTAGAAGCAACGATACATAATGCAAACCATAGTAAGAACTACATGGTTTTTAATATTTGAGCATTTTAATATATACTTGAATATATGTTAAATATAGATTCATGATACTAGATATATTTTGATGTCATATATATGATAGCTAAAGTTTTCACATCTTATGTTTGTTATACACGATGCATAAAAACTAAAAAAAGTATTATTGTTGTTGCAAAGTGCTATTATATCTGCATTTCTCATACATGTATATATATATATATATATATATATATATATTAGCTGTATTACCCGTCTACATGAGCAGATTCACGGGCAGCATAAGATTTATTGAGAGTTGTCTTTCATACTGTAAAACAACTCCAAATATGCAGTCTACTGAAATTGTTGCCCTGAATATGCATACACATATTATGATGTCAATAATGATTGGGGAAAACAATAAAAATCTACAATGTGTTTTACAGCTAGACGCATGTAAAATCTAGTAAATATTCTAGATTCATGTGTCTAGATCCATGCATACGTTCATACTCGTCTATGGCCTGACCTGTCATACCCGTCCATGGCCCATCTACCCGCCTTGGCTGACCAGTCTATACCCGCCTCGCAGTTGACTATTGCGTTTTTGCATTCGTCTCGCCATCAATCGCCTCGCATTCATCCGGCCCGCATCTGCCTCGCAATCAATAGCCTTGCACTCAATTGCTTTGCAGTCAATCGCTTTGCAATTAATTGCCTCGCACTCGCAACCAATCGCCTCGCAATAATCGCCTCGCACTCGAAATCAATCGCCTCGCACTCGCAATCGATCACCTCGCACTCGCAATCAATCACCTCGCAATCAATCACCTTGCAATCAATCGCCTAGCACTCAATCGCTTTGCAATCAATTGCCTCACACTCGCCAACTCATCCGGAAAGCCGCGCCTGGATACACTCGCTGCACTCGGGGCGAAAAAGGTCTTCCACGCATCCCGGAGTGACGCCACGGCCCCAAACCGCTAGCTGCATAACCCGTCCATGTGAACAGATTCATGTACAGCAAGAGGTTTATTGAGAGTGGTCTTCTATACTGTAAAACAACTCCAAATATGTAGTTTACTGAATTTTTAGCCCTGATCACACTACGCATACACATATGCAGTCATATAGGTCAATAATGTAGTGGAGAACAATGCAAATCTGCCATACGTTTTACAGCTAGTCTACAATGCATCAGTCTCAAACCACTCAAATCGGAGTTGCCCTATTTGTGTACAGAGAACTGATAATGAAATTGACATCGCTAGGCAAACTGAAGTTATTCAAACTGGCAGTATTGAAAAGTTTTGCATCTTTTAAAAAATTATACAAAATATATTGCTATCGCCAGCATTTATTGAATGGAGACTTCTACATTCTTAAAACACTAATCATAGCTCACCAGTTTTTCGTCTATAGCCTGTGTTTTGACATGGTATATACAAACAGTAATGAGGTTGTTTTGATAAAATTTATAAGTATAACAGCACAGACAGTATGATGTCAGGGCAGATACAGCATTAGCACTTTACAATAGTAGAACAAAGCGCCGACATGATAGCCTTTGTATGAGATAAAATAAGGAAAAGAAATGCATGAAAAGATATATATACTGAAAAATATGTTAGAAAATGCTGCATGTGGTATAGCAGAACATGAAGGACATAAAACAATAACACAATATTAGTTCAACGCAACACTTGCGGATAGACAACATTTTTGGTTTTTCTGTCGGGTGTATGAAGAAACAGTTCTCGGCGTGTGCCTACCTTTGAGCAGGCGACGTATAGCTGGTCATGGCTGATGCAGGGTGACAGTAAGTCGATAGCAGCTGCTTTCTTTCTTTTCACAATAGCGTATCGCAACCCTCGGAGTACTCTGTGAAAGTTCTGTAATAGTAAGTTACGGTAGACCTACTCGTTTTAAACTGATGGTAAGTTTAACTCACCGATGCTTGTAGATTTGTATTTGTAGAATTGTGGTTACTCATATTAATGCCGATGCCATGGCCATGGTCTTGTTGAATGATACTTTACTTGACTCGCTGATATAGTCTCTAATAAAGTGTGTATATTTATAATCTCTAAATCAACATCCCGTCACTTTTGAAGTATGTTATTACATATAATGTTTGTGTTTATGTGTGCTGATCTTGTAGATGATGGTTTGCGCGTGATAATATAATGTTTGGTAGTTGTGATAATAGATTGAAGAAATCCATCCTTCGTATCTGGTTAAATGCGGTTAATATAAATGATTGTCATGCAATTTACTGTACATAATCGCTCAGATAGGACGGCTTCTTGATTAGTCGTCCAGACCTATCGATCCTTGGGATATCTGGGGTATCTTGTTCGGGTACGATACTCTGTTCCACTCTCTTCTTTCCTTGTGGGTGATTGCTTGCTTGTCTTTCAGGTGGCGCATTCTGTTTAGGAGAGGGTGTCTTCTCTGGTACTGCTTGTATAGCCACTCGATTTCTCCGGATGATATGTCCACCCTCATTCTGCAGTAAGTACGATCGATCGAATAGGGGTTCTAGTACCGATGCCGGTTTCCATCTCTGGGCTCGGTCATTCACTGTCCGGATTAGTGCCGACTGACCATGTTTTAGAGGATCTAGGTCGTGATTTCTTTTGTTGTAGCTTGTAGCTATCCGCAGTTGCTGGATGTCTCTTGCTTGTGCCACTTCCTCTCCTGACTGTATCTTGGGCCTGTAACTCTCTTCGGGTTGCACTAGCGGGGTCCTCAACTTTCTCGAGTATAATCGTTCGCTGGGACTACAGAAGTCTATGTTGTGAGATGCTCTCCACTCCAGCAATGCCTTCCAAAGATCTGCCGCTGTCTTGTATAAATGCTTGACTATCCTGACTGCCGACTCTGCCTTCCCATTGCTTTGGGCGTGTGTCGGTGATGAAGTGGTGTGTTTAAATTGCCAGTCTTCAGCAAACCTTTTAAATTCGTTGCTCGCATAATATGGAGCATTGTCACTCTGTACCCAGATGGGAATGCCGTGTCTGGCAAAGATTGCTTTGCACGCCTGTATGACTGTTTCGGCTGTCTCATCTTCCAATTTGGCCACCTCGATGTAGTCTGACATATAATCCACCACAACTAAATGTGGCTTTCCTTGGTGATATAGTATGTCTGTCCCCACTTTAGCAAACGGCGTCACCGGAACGTCATGCATTCTGATAGTTTCTCTTTGGTTCTTTGGTTTGTTCAGCTGACATGGTCTGCATGCTTTGGCTGTCTTCTGTATGTTCTCGGCCATGCCGACCAGTAGAATATGTCCTTAGCTCTTCTCATCATGCTTTCTGCTGCTTGATGAGCACCATGTAGTGCTTCACATATCTCTTCCACCATGTTCTTTGGTACTACAAGCCGCATGCCTCTGTATACCAGCTGTCCACGCACTGCCAGTTCCTCCTGAAATGTCCAATAGTTTTGCAGTTCTTTGATACAGTGATCACGTCGTTTGGGCCATCCTTCTAGTATAGTTTTCACTATATGTATATATGTCGGGTCTTCAGCTCTTCTGACTTTCATTCTGTCCAGTCTTACATCTGTCATATCGGTGTATGCGGTGGGATCGCTTTTTTCAAGTCCCATTAGAAATACTTCCGATTTGTTGTTTTGAGAGGCTGTGTCATCTTCCATATTTAGCGTTGCCTTTGATAACATGTCAGCCACCACCTGTTCGTGTCCCGGGTAGTATTCTAGCTCCAGGCCATACATCTGTAAAGACAACAACATCTTTTGCAGTCTTAGTGGGGACTTGTCCATCTCTTTTTTGAAGATTGTCTCCAGAGATCGATGATCTGACAACACAGTTATGTCTTTTTTTCCATATATATATTGGTCGAATTTCGTGCATGCAAATATAACAGCCAAACATTCTAGCTCTAGGGGATGATATTTCTCTTCTGTCCCATTCAATGTTCTTGACGCAAAGCTAACTGGTCTGCCCTCCTGCAGGAGTACGGCTCCCAGTCCTTGGGTGGAGGCATCACATTCTATCACGGCCGGTTTGTTGGGATCATAATATCTAAGTAGTGTGTCTTCAGACAACGTAGCTACCAGTTTGTCCCACGCCTTCTGTTCTACTGCTGTGAGTTTATATTCAGCACTTTCCTTCGCTATATCTCTTAGGGGCTCTGCCATTTCTGACAAGTGAGGTATGAATTTTGCCAGATAGTTTATTGTTCCCAGGAATCGCTTAACATCCTGCTTGTCTTTTGGATATGGCACATCTCGCAATCCTTGGATTTTGGAAGGATCACGTTTGACGCCCTCCATCGTTAGCAGGTGGCCCATGTATTTGATTTTAGACAAGTGTAGCTTCATCTTGTCTCGATTTATTTTAACTCCTTTCTCCTTGAGTCTATCTAGCACTTTCACTAACTTTTCATCGTGATCTTGACGTGCTTCTGCAACGGTGTCACCAACTCCATATAACAGTATGTCATCAGCTATAACTTCTGTTCCATCTAGACCATCCAGCACCATGTGCAATCGTCGCTGATATTCTTCAGGCGCTGAACTTGGTCCAAATGATAAGCGGTTCCAACAGTATCTCCCCAGTGGCGTCCAGAATGTCGTGAGCTTTCCGGACTTCTCAGCTAATTTCACTTGAAGAAAGCCATCTTTGGCATCTAACAGTGAGAAGCATCTCGCTTTTGTCAGCTTTGGCAGCACTTCCTCCAATGTGGGTATAGGGTAGTGGTTTCTCACTATGGCTTTGTTCAAGTCCTTTAGGTCTAGACATGGTCGTATTTTTCCGTTTGGTGTTCGAAAGGCCACTGATGAAGAAATCCAATCTGTGGGCTCATCCACTCTTGACACTACTCCTGCCTTCTCCAGCTCTTTGATCTTGTCAATGATGTCCTCTTTTAACATTACTGGTGTTCGTCTAGGTTGGTGTTGTGCTGGATTGACTGAGTCATCCATTCGGATCTCATATTCCCCCGGCATCTCCCCCAGTCCTGTAAAAACTTCTTTGTAGTGCTGAGTTATCCACTCCATGTTAACTTTCTGTTGCATTGTCTTGACTTCAGCTGTCGTATGTATTAGGCCTGATTGCAGACATGTCTCCAATCCGACAATTGGTATCTGGGACGTTTTGGGTGACACTACATCAAATTCCATGATTTTGAGTCCATCAAACGTTAGTAGCACCTTTCCTTCACTGCGTATTTCGGTGTCATCATATGTCACAAAGGTGACAGTGCTAGGCTTCATGGTTGGCCTGCCCAGCTTCTGATAATAGTCCGATGTAATAATATTTGTCGCTGCTGCTGTAACTAACTGACATCTGACTTCTCTGCCATCCAGATTCAGTTTAGCTATCAGCTTCTTGCCATCCTTGATTACCGTGACTGCAATGAGTTCATCATACTCTTGGGTAGGTTCTCCCATTGTCATACACTGGTCTCCAGTTTTCAGATCCCGAGCTTTCTGCATGCATGCGGCTTCGAAATGGTTCTTTTTTTCACAATATTTGCATTGCTTACCCCTTGCTGGACAATTAGATGCTTCTCTTCTGTGGTTTCGTCCACAAAATTTGCATGATAATTGGTCTTTTCTCTCATTGTCTCGTCGCTCAGGCTCTGTGCTCTGTCTCGTCCCTGTTGGTTTGTCATTGCGCACATACAGCTTGTGAACTCCTTCATTTAGTTCCTTTCCAACCTCTTTCATATGCTCTGTTAGCGCTGTATATTCTCTTCCTATTTTGATAGCATTGACTAGCGTTAGTCCTCCCTCGATTGCTTTCGTTAACAGCTTGTCGCGCAGCTTTTTCTCATCCACACTTTCCACAAAGCATGACATGTCAGATCGTCTGTCAGTTCACCGAGCACACATTTTCGTGCTTGTGTGCGTAATTTTGTATCAAATTCTTCTATCGATAGGCCATCTTGTTTCATGCACAGCAACCTTTGCCTAGATATGAAACTTTCATCTTGGGGCTCACAAAATTTGTTGTTTTTGGCTAGCACTTTTGCGTAATCTAGCCTGTCTGTCCCAGTGAGCGGAAAATTTTCATAAATATCATTCCCACGCTCACCTATAACCCTCAACAGTATATTTACTTTTACCCTACCCTCCGCTTCATTTTTTTCTGTTGCTTCTAAAAATTGCTCAAATTCTCTTTTGAATTTTCTCCATCCTTCTACCAGGTTACCATCTTTCAGCTGCTCAGGTACAAATAGTCGTTCCATGTTTCCTTAGGTTCGTTCTTCTGACACCATATAAACTGATGGTAGGTTTAATTTACCGATGCTTGTAGATTTGTATTTGTAGAATTGTAGTTACTCATATTAATGCCGATGCCATGGCCATGGTCTTGTTGAATAATACTTTACTTGACTCGCTGATATAGTCTCTAATAAAATGTGTATATTTATAATCTCTAAGTCAACCCTCGTAGCTGGAAAAAAATTTGTAACTAGGCTGCTGAAGGAAATGAACATGACCCACTATCACGAACAGCGGCAAATCCAACGTTATTAAGTAGTGGAGAATACAACATCGTATAAGAAACACTTACCTTTTTGATGTGGAAAGTAGGTGAGAAATGCGTTTTTCCAGTGGCTCCAAAAACAAACGTTTACGTTGACCTTCTCGGTACACTTTGGCAGTAAATATTAATTGCATGTAAATAACTACTCGTTAATTTATTTTATTTAATGAATAGTACATTTGCATAGCTAAATAGACACCTTTGTATAGGCCGCAGAACTCAGGAAGGTGCTTTTTAACACGGCAGAAAATTTGCCGTTTAAAAAGCGTGCTAACCGGGGATTTCGGTTAATGCGCTCGAGCTGTGAAAGAAAAACAACAGAATCGCCACACCTTTATATAATCCACTTGGCTCAAATCGTCAGAGAAAAGTAGCGGCTAATAGTCCATATTACGATACTTAGTATTCATATTGGTTTGGTTGGCTTCGTTCGACCGAATGGAAAAAGAAAGACCTCTCTATAATTTATTTACTGTTACTACACATATTAATTCAGTTCGCTTCGTACGACCGAAATTCATACGACGATAAAAGAAAAGACCGCTCTATAAGGCGGACAATCAATCAATCACACACACAGACAACGATTGCTGTTTATATAGTAGATATATACATGTATATATATATGTATACATTGAAATGTATCATACTTAGAACTAAAATCAGAGTGCTCACCATAGGATGAAATGATACAAATTAGAAAATTAAATGGTTCACTTATCTTTTCAGCTACTAACAGTTTTTTGCTAGTGCATTCTTCAGGCTGTAGATTTCAACTGGAACAAGATGGTGACCTTTCAAACGCCCCACTCTCTCACGTGATTGGCGGATTTTGTCGCGCTCTGATTCACTTATTACTAAAATTGCAGAGAATATAACTCTTAGAATGAGGGCAAGATGAAGCAATTTCTGTTCTTTTATCAAGTGTAGACATGTCAGGTTTTTTAATAATGTAATATTTTTCAGAAATACAGTACATAAATGGCACCTTTCCCTTACTTTACTGTAGGATTTAGCGTGTTTTAGTATAGTAGTGTCTCGGTATTTTAGTGCCCATATGTTTTTGTTCAGTTCTGTAGCATTTCTTTTGAGCTATTAGTTATACTGCTTTTATCGTTACGGTATCTAGGTTTAAAGTCGGTTTCACAAAATCTGACGTAGGTCTCAGCAGTGTTGCTGTATAGTCTTGTCACTTGTGCTTGGTAAACTAGGCTCTTCTGAAAGCAGTTTTGGTTGAGCGGGCAATCTGATTTTGTTTCTCAGTTGCATTTTTTGATTTTGGTAGTGGGCGGATCTGAAAGTAGCTTTTTGTTTTGGTATTATATTTTGTTTTTGATGTTAAGCATAATAGATTAGCTCAATTTCAGGGTATTTTTGTTAAATAGTTTATGTAGAGAGTTTGTCTTTCGGAAGCACTTGTTGCTCAAACTCAAGAATCTTTTTCCTAAGTTAGTTTTCCCACTTGAATTAAATGGTGGGTTATACCAAGTTATGGTTAGTTGTCTACTTTTTCATTTTATTTTGTCAGTTGAGCTTGTATTTTTGTATAAAAAGACAAAGTAAACAACGAACCATAACTTGGTAAAACCCACCTTTAATTCAAGTGTGAAAACTAACGTAGGAAAAAGAATCCTGATTTTGATCAACATGTGCTTCCAAAAAAAACCCTCTACCTAAAATATTTAACAAAAATACCCTGAAATTAAGCTATTCTATTATGCCTAACATCAAAAACAAATTATAATACCATAACAACAGGCTCCTTTCAAATCCGCCAAATACCAAAATCAAAAAACGCAACTACCGAACAAAATCTGACTGCCCGCTTAACCAAAACTCCCCTAAGAAGAGCATACTTTTCTAAGCACAGGTGACAAGACTAGACAGCAACACTGCTGAGACCTACATCAAACTTTTTGAAACCGATTTTAAAAATAGATACCTTATACATAAAAGCAGGATAAATAATAGCTCAAAAAGAAATGCTACACAACTGAGCAAACACATATGGGCGCTAAAAGACCGAGCCATTACCTTCAAACTTGACGGGATTATACTAAAACATGCTAAATCCCACAGTAACTTAAGGAAAAGGTGCAATTTATGTATTTCTGTAAAATATTACATTATTAAAAAACCTGATGTGTTAACACTTAATAAAAGAACAGAAATTGCCTCATCTTGCCCTCATTCTAAGAGTTAAATTCTCTGCAATTTTAGTAAAAATTTAATCAGAGCGCGACAAAATCCACCAATCACGTGAAAGAGTGAGATGTTCGAAAAGTCACCATCTTGTTTTAGTTGAAGTCTACAGCCTGAAGAACGCACTAGCAGGAAACTATCTGTAGCTGAAAAGATTAGTGAACTATAAAGTATTAAGCTTTCTAATTTATATACATATTTATATAAAAATTGTTTCCTCACCCCAGTTAGCCCACATGGGTAACTCTTGCTCTAACTCAGGTCTCCTACCCTAGGCCTGGGAGTTTGAGCACTCAACCCTTTTTGAACAAGTGACCCATTTTTCACTACCTTATCCTGGTCCAGCTACAGGCAGCGAGGTTTTTGATTGACCGGGCAACATTTGAGCCAGCATGGCTTTAGTTATTGCACTCATCATAGAGTATGTAGAAAATATACAGGCAAGGGTTTTGTCTAAGAACCTGCCAAAAGGGTGCAGTTGTTGGGGTTTGAACGTAGGACCCATTGATCACTGTTCCAACACCTTACCAACTGTGCCATCTGTCCTGTATATGTATATATATATATATATATATATATATATATATATATATATATATATATATATATATATATATATATATATATATATACATGTATATATATACAGTATATATATGTATATACTGTGAATATATACATATATGTATATATATACATATATATGTACAATTACAAATACGATTCTACTGCGTTATAAATCAGTATCTTCAGTAATGCTAAAATAAAACAGCTTTACAAGAAATTGGAGCGAATAGTACTGCCACAATTTTAGTAGCAGCCTGATGATTGACAGAAATCATGAAACTGCCAGTCGCTGCCAAGATAAATGCAAGTATTTTATATAACTAGTATATAAATATAACAGTTAACAGTTATATAACAGTTATATATATATATATGGAACAGATTATAATTTTAGTAATTTTTGATAATATATATACTATGTAGTTGTTATATGTATGTATAAATATATATAAGTAAATATATACCTATATACATATATATAGATAAATATATATATATATATATACATGAGTATATATATATACAGAAAATATATATGTTATATTTATATATATAAATATATATCTATCTATATATTTATATATATATATATATATATATATATATATATATATATATATATATATATATATATATATATATATATAACATTATGTACTTTAAAGTACATAATGTCAAAACACAGGCTATAGACGAAGAAGTGGTGAGCCATGATTAGTGTTTCAAGCATGCAGAAGTCTCAATTCAATAAATACTGGCGATAGCTAAGCAGTGCAATAGCAAAATATTTTTTAGAATTTTTTAAAATATGTAAAACTTTTCAATACTGCCAGTTTGAAGAACGTCAGTTTGCCTAGCATTGTCAATTTTATTATCAGTTCTGTGTACAAAATTAGGACAATTCTGATTTGAGTGGTTCGAGACTGATGCATTGTAGACTACCTGTGAAACACATTGCATATCTCCAATGGGCTCTCCAACATTATTGACATGTACAACTGCATATGTGTATGCAGCCATATCAGCACAAAATTTTCAATAGATTGCATATTTTGAGTTGTTTTACAGTATGAAAGACAACTCTCAATAAAACTATTGCTTTACGTAAATATGTTCCCGAACACAGGTAATGCAGCTAGTTTTTATATAAATATATATCTATATATAACATTATGTATTTTAAAGTGAGCATCACTTCGCTACATTCAAATTTCAAATTGTTTCCATGTATTCTATTGGAGGGTTATTTGGTGATTATAATTCTTATTTTTGATGCTAATCCCAAAGTTTTATGTTAAAAAAATTAAATCATTGTTTTGTTTATATCTTTGCTTGAATATTATCAAAAGTTGTTACTTTTGACAAAAGTTCAATAAAAGAGTTAAAAATTAAAGCTACACTGTAACTCAGGATTATTGCATCATAAATAAAGAAAACAAAATAAAATGTGCCTCTAGGTAAAAAACTAAACTTCAAAATTTTTCAAGTCAACCATCTAAACAAATTTTACGAGTTTAAAACTGTGATATTGCTTGTTTAATTCGTTTTGTGTTGAATATTTTTAATGGAAAACTAAAACTGACAAAGGTTAACCTCACTGAATTTCCATTTTACAAAGCTCACAGTTCAGAATGATTTCCAAGTTGAGCTCAGAAATGAAAGGCAATGTAACATTTTTATACTTTACTAGCTGCATTACCCGTGTTCGGAAACAGATTTACTTGAAGCAACAGTTTTATTGAGAGTTGTCTTTCATACCGTAAAACAACTTCAAATATGCAATCTACTGAAATTTTTGTGCTGATCTGACTGCATACACATATGCAGTTGTACATGTCAATAATGTTAGAGAGCCCATTGGAGATATGCAATGTGTTTTACAGCTAGTCTACAACGCATCAGTCTCGAACTACTCAAATCGGCATTGTCCTAATTTTGTACACAGAACTGATAATGAAATTGACATTGCTAGGCAAACTGACGCTGTTCAAACTGGCAGTATTGAAAAGTTTTACATATTATTATATATATATATTAATATTACAGAAATTATAAAAAATATTTTGCTGTTGCACTGCTTAGCTATCGCCAGCTTTTATTGAATTGAGAATTTTGCATGTTTGAAACACTAATCATGACTCACCAGTTCTTGGTTTATAGCCTGTGTTTTGACATGGTATATACAAACTGTGCAGCAGTAATGTGGTTGTTGATAAAATTTATTATCAATAAAATCTACTACATAAACTACATATATGGCCTCTCGCCTTTTCAACGTAAGGCGTTACATCCGGATCATTTTTGGACACTCGTCCCATAAAAAAAATTCAACCCTATACTGTGTTGCATGACTGTAGTCAAGCGCGAAGTTTTCTGTCCATACACAGCACCTGGTAGCAGATGCTGTAGTTAGTGCATCTCGCTGTTGTCGCCGTTTCATCCGCTCCAAAAATTCAGCTTGGTGAGCAGCTGTTGTAGCTAGTGCATCATTTTCTTGTCGCCGCTGCGTCCGCTCGGAGGTTTCAGCACGTCTGGCTGATGTAGCGGCTGCTCTGAGCCGTTTGAGTTACTGCTGGGGTCGGTCTAGTAGTCTCTGCACTTCTAGTGGCTGCAGCATCTATTCTGGCCTGCTCTCGATGTACCCGTGTTTGTTCGGCGGTTTCTGCTCTTCTAGCAGCTGCAGCAGCAGTTCCGTTTCGTTGTGGGCGTAGCTGCGTTTGCTCTGCAGTTTCTGCTCGTCTTGCTGCTGTTTCGCAAATTCGATCTCTCTCTATGGGAATCAATCTGTTTTTGCGTTTGGGCAATAGGCTTTTTGGAAGGCATTGTACTGTTCCAAGCATTTCTAACATTGAATGAGATGGTGTGCTTTTTGTAATATACAAAAAGCTCGCTTTCTTCTCACCGCTGCCTATCGCCAGGCTCGGAGTGCCCGTGCAGGTTCTGTAGTTTCTGTAATTCTCGTAGCTGGTAAAAAAAGTAAAAGTAACTCAGCTGCGGAAGGAAATGAACATGTTTATTATCACAAACAGTGGCAAATCCAACGTTTTCAACCCTTTCACTGAAGTAGACTCCCTCATGCGTTTTTTATGGTCGACCGCCATAGAGACATTTTTGCGACTTTCCCAGCAGTTGCTAGTAACTGAATTTTATTATTCGTTGATAACCTAACCAACGATTTTTAAAACTTGTATGAAGTGACAGTGTTGTCCAAAGATTTCTCTATAAAATTAGCCCAAAATTTAATTTTAAATCTTTGTTTGTGAATTTCCAACTTAACCCCTTCGGGTGCATTCACCGCTATAGCGGCTTCGAGTATATTCTTCTCAAGTTCATTAGCCAGTTTTTAGGCTTTGCGTAGTTGCATTACTCATCTATCTATATTTAGAGCCTGCTTACAGTTACACTCTATCTACAAAGCTAAGCATGACCTTTAGAGATGTTTGCAGACATCGGACTAGTCAAACAGCTATGGTCAAATGTAAGAATTTCGAGTATTTTTGGTTCAAAGTTCAACATTTCGATCAGTTAGTAACAACGCGTAGTAGTGAGTAGTTGATGCGTATAGGCTTCAATTCAGCAATAGAAATGGCAGACTTCCAGTAGAGTGGTGACGAAGATAAGTTAACAGCTATGGAAGAGACTGTAGATTGCATTGTATTATACACAGTATGTTTTAATTGTTTGTTATTATATATAGTTTTATACATTTTCATGCTACCCTTATTAGTCAAAAATGTTCGTAGAACACGAATTTTAATAAAACCGCTATTTCATGCTACTTTCAATATTTATTATTTTTAATTTTTGAAATAAAGATAATACGATCAGATACAGAATTTTCTTTGCTTTCCAAAAGTATAGGTGTTCTATGTAAAAATGTAAGTGCTTCTACGGTTAAAATGACTTTTGTTGACCCATGCCATAATCTGTAGAGCATCATGATTTAATTGTACCTGAACGCGAAATTGGATTATGCAATTGTACCCGAAGTAGTTAAAAACAACCATTTTTGTGTATGTTTTGAAAATTCCATTGAGTTAGAAATCAATCACTTATGTTGATGACATAGCTGATTCAGATTTTTGTGATTAGACATATAATTAGCAATAACATAGTAAATAGCAATAACATACAGCAATACTAACCTTTTCGATGTAGAAATTTAGTAGGTAAAACGCAGTAGCAATACCCGTCCAAGTTTTGTAGTAGCTGTAGTACTCGTAGCTGGAACAGAATAAAAGTAACTCGAAACGAAGTGAACATGTTTACTATCACAAGCAGTGGCAAATCCAACGTTTCAAACCCTTTCACTGAAGTAGACTCATTTATGCGTTTTCTATGGTCGACCGCCGTAGACACATTTTGCAATTTTACCAGCAATTGCTAGTAACTGAATTTTATTATTCGTTGATAACATAACCAACGGTCTTTAGGACTTTTATAGTAGTGACAGTGTTGTTCAAAGATTTCTCTATAAAATTAGCTTAAAATTTAATTTTAACTCTTCGTTCGAGAATTTCTAACTTAAAAACGAAGATTTTTTGTGTGAGTTCATTAAATGCGTCCGAGTTAAAAAACAAATAACTACTTATGTTGATGACACATGAAAGATAATTAAAATGCACAAAATATAGATACAATGATTTTTTGTATAGCAGTGCTTGTTAACATGTTGGCAAAATGAAATATATAACCAAAACAAACAGTATAGATGGAGTTTGAAATTGAAAAAAATATCGTACAGATATTAAGCAATATCGGCAAAATGGCTGGCAGTAGGCCGATAGCTAAATTTGTACACGGACGCAAGTGAAAGGTTTATGTAGTGGAAGTGTGGCAATTCATATACAATACAACATTGATTAAGAAATACCTACCTTTTTTATGTAGAAATGTAGTAGGTGAGAACTGCGTTTTCCCGTGACCGCAAGAAATCAACGTTCGTGTGACTTTCTCATTACACGTTGGCAGTAAATATTAATCGCATGTAAATTACTATTCATTAATTTATTTTATTTAATGATTAGTACATTTGTATAGCTGTATAGGCTGCCGAACTCAGAACGGTGCTATTCCACACGGCCACAATTTTGCTGTTCCGAACACGCCAATGTGTTGGGCGCCGTAAAGAGGCGCGCTAACCAGATATGGCGTGCTCTGTGTAAAACTATGAATAGGTTATGTATAGTAGAGGCGTGTAGTAACCGGAGAATCCCGTTAACGTGACCTAGATACCTAGTAGCGGCTAATAGTCGGAAAAGTACGGTACTCTATAAGGCGGACACTCAATCACACACACACACGCACGCACGCACGCACACACAACGATTGACGTTTATATAGTAGATTACTTAACTTATAATTATAATTGTATATCCTAATCAATTCTTATTTAATTTAGTAGTAACAATTAATTTATTACTTACTTTTCTCTAGTGTTGTTATTAATCTTAAGATCCACTGCTAATGAGTTTAGATTTTATATATATTTGGCTACCTAGTTATATACAGATAACTAAATGGGTCTATAACAAATAGTTTAATAAATACGATAGTCCACGATAAAGTTTCTAATTTGTTCACAAATTTTGTTTCAATCAAGCAATACAAAGAATTTAGGAAATATAACAAAGACTGAACATAGAAAGATAGAAAGTGATAGAGAGAGAAAGAGAAAAAATGAGCAAACAAAAAAGAGAAAGAGAGAAAGACAAAAATAAACTAGAGAGAGAAATATAACACGGGCGAGAGGAAAAAATAAGGGGGTAAAGAGGCAGAGAATGATAAAGGGAGATTAGAAAAAGAGAGGAAGAGCAATGTATTGCTTTCAGGTCGGTGGGAGCAATTTTGGCATATAGCATGTCAGCACCTTTATGATTCTGAAGTGTTGAGCACACAGACTGTCAAATTTGAAATTTGAGAATTTTTTTTGTTGAGGTCATCTAGAGAAAAAATTGTATAACAAGAGTACAAAAAAGTTCATCTCCGCCATCATAAGGTGGAGAAATTGAAAGAATTAGAAACCAGTCCCCGGCACGCACTGTACCTCTATACTTGGTTTGAATTGTAGCAAACTAGACATAATGGCTTTGCTAAGATGTTTGATTGTTTAAACCATACAGTTATCTGATCCTACCAAACACTTTGATTACGAGAAAAACTACGAGTAAGAACACTTATAAATTTTTAACGGTATCTTATAGCTGGGGATATTCAAAAAGAGAAGATTTTATTGTACCATGCTTTTTCATGAATTCCATATATCAGCTTCAACTTGCATGACCATCTAGTAAGCATAATCCTTTTTTGTTTTCGGGAAAATAAAATATATAATTTTGTAATTCATTACAAAGAAATAACATACAATAGCGCAAACACAGTAAATCGTAATTTCATTTGTCAATGAAAAGATCATTAGCATAGGTTAAGTGTTTATAGAGAACTATTGCTAAGTAATAAGGGGTATATATTAGCAAAGTGTATAACAAAAGTTTTGGTAAAGTTTAAACTCTTACGTCTTACATCAGTCAGTCTAGGTAAGAAGTCGCCCTAGTGTTTTTTTTCATATGAAATTTCAAAAGAGCAGCCAGTAACTATTTTGTCATTAATGAATAAATAAGTTATACCTGATGACCATTTGAACAGATATATTTCTGCGCTGATGTAATTGATTTCATTGGTAAATTTTTTTAAATAGGAAAAGTTTCTACTTTGCATGACAGTTTAACTGTGCAACTGCTTCAAATACAAATCAGCCAGCAGATAAATTGTACAGTGCAATTTCAAACCTGAATATTTATAACCCTTTTTATTCATATTGATGAAATTAATCATAGTTTTATTCCATATTGAGCCATAAGAGCTGAAAGGAAAAAATCCCCTGTCATACAGCCCACGACCAAAGTAATACTGAAAAAAATAAAGGTTACTGATGGTTTAGAATGCAATATTAGCGGCCAAATGGCACTGCAGTCCAAAATGATAACTGCAATGGTAGCTGTAATGTACGGGGTGTGGGTGTTATTATATACAACAAACAGCAATAATGAAAGGGAAAAATTATATGTTTATATCTCTCCCCCTGCAATAGGAAAATGCAATATTAGCCAATGGTAGATGTAAAATGCACTGATATTATTAGAATAACCAAAACTATTAATATATTATTAATAGAAAACCAATGCACAATTTTGTTCACAAATTCAAACGTCATAGCTAACAATATCAAGAAGTTGTGATATTTATATAGATTTTCAGAAATTCTATTTAAAAGTGTTTGGTAATGAAAAACGGCAATAATGAAAGGAAAAGATTATATGTCTATATCTCTCCCCCTGCAATAGGAGAAATGCAATATTAGAAGTAAAATGCACTGTTATTATTAGAATAACCAATATTATTAATATAGTAATACAGTAATAATAAAAAACCAATGCACAATTTTGTTTACATTTCAAAACGTCATAGCTAACAATATCAATAACTTGTGATATTTATAAAGATTTTTAGAAAATCTATTTAACAAAACTATTTAGAAAAAATAATAACAGTAACAATTTTGCCCAACAACGAACACTATAATTATACTTCGATCGTGTAGACTCAAATGCTTATTCTTTTAATTAAATCTTATAAAATCAGATAAGTTTTCTTATAATTAAATATTGTAATAATTTCATAAAAATTGTTTGAAAAATTTTCATCGTCATTTCCTTTACTTTAACTGCTTTAGACATCAGTTAGAATACCAAACTACTCAAATTGTCCAAAATGTCAGTTACTTATAAATTGGCAAAAAAGGAACGATGACCTTTTAATACTTCTAGGTTTACTCCAGAAACCTTCGGCACTTTGACAATGCTATAGACTAGTAAACTTTGCACGTTTTTTTGTGAAATGCGCACGGCTTAATGGTTTTATTGTCTGTCGCTCGACGTTTCCTTTGCCGATCCTAATTTGGATAAAAATAAGGCTTGGCAAGTTTCAATAACGATTTTAGACTGAAATCATCTGTCTATTTAGTTATAATCCGATCAGATGGGTAAGAATAATATATATGTACAGTACATATATATATATTATGTATATATATTATATATATATATACATGTATATATAAATTATACCTATATTAGTTGTAGTAAATATATAATATACAAATTATAATTTTTTGAGTATAATAAGTATATTTTATTATACCTTATATTTCATGTATACAGTAGGAAAAAAATATTAGGAAGAAATTAAATTTTCAGTAAATGCGCTAAAAATCTGTTTTTTGCAATGCAATACTCTGACGCGATTTGACTAAAATGAAAAGTGGTACAAAATGCTATAAATGGGCTCAGTGTTTTATTCATGTGGTTTAATGTAACAGAGAATATACATGCAACTCCCAGCATATCTGCAATTAGAAAACCCCTCATTCTTTTAATTCAATGTGCTCAAGTGTGGTTGGCATATTGTGAAGTATTTATAGTAAGCATAGTTTGCATCTTTTCGTTTTGTTTGTATAGAGTTGTGCTTGAGCAAGTATTATTCATCTTATATTGTATGCTGAATTCCTGTCGTTTAAATTCCAAATGTGCTGGCTCAGTACTGTGTGGTTCTGTTTGTTTTTGTGGTCCAACATGGTTTTATGATTGCTATATCTGGTTTTAAATCTGTTGAGCAAAGTTCCATGCTGGTTGCTACATGGTTGTCTCGATGATAATTCACTGTTGTCTTGTATATTACATTTTTAGCTTGGCATTTTTCTTCGAAAGTGCAATTACTATCTTTCCTGCAATGGTAACTTTTTTGATTGGGTTATTTTCGATAGTTTTTGTAGGTTTTTTGTTGCTTGCATCAAAGATTGCATTCATGTTTGGCATTAACAAGTAGCGTAGTTCTAAGGTTGTCTGGTGAATATTGTCTGTAGCAGGTGTTTCTTTGGGAAGCATGTCATGACTATGTTTAAGAATTTTTTGCCCAAATTGGTTACAACGTTGGTGCTGGAGGGCAAGGGGAGGTGCTGTTCCGCTATCTTTCTTTGTCTCTTAGGTTTTTTGGATTTTTTCATGTTGTTGTCACATTGTAGTTTGTAGTTTTATTCACTTTTATTCACATCTTTTTTTATAAAATAATTTGATTTGGGGTTAAAGACGACATATTTGATCAATTTTTTAGGAATTTTTTCGGGCAGTCCCCTGATATGGGATACACACATCAATAAGCTAAATAAGCAGCTACCATTTATGTCAGAGCTAATTAATAGTTGTTGTAAATTTTTACCTAGAAGTATTTTGAAACTGATATACAACGTGTTTGTTAATTCAAAAATTAGTTACCGTCTTGAGTCATGAGAGAATGCTCCATTTTTTGTTAATAAAATACCAAAATCACAATAATTTTAATGTGCATAATATTTAATAAACTGCCACTAACTTCATTTTGGTTCATGGTTGGTCAGGTTTCTGCCTGTTGATAAACTTTATCAGTATATAACTCTTTTGATAGTTCATTTAAATTTTTATTCAAGTGATGAAAAAAACAAGAATAATTCACACTATAGTACCAGATTTCTAGAAACCAAACTACCTTTACCATTATTTTATACTGCTTCAGGTAAAAAAAACAATCGCATACAGAGTACCATCGAGATGGAACAGTCTTTCAATAGACTCACGAGAAACCTCTGCATTTACTAGTTCTAGAGTTACTGTTAAAAGACATTTGTTAAGCCTAGATTAATTCAGACCTGCTGTTTTAGCTTGGCAGTTTCTGTGGGCCAGGCGCCACAACTAGCTGCAGAGCTACCACGCATGTGGACCTCATCAAGCCTTAACAAGCATCAACTCAGCTTTCAATTATTTAGATTTACCTAATCAATATTATAACTATATCTTAATTTATGCCTAATGTTATATTTCTACTAATTGATGAAACAAAATACACACACACAAACACACTTTTGCTGAGTGCTTCTTGGTAAGGTTGCACTTTACGGCTAATATTATTGTTCATTTGATGATAATGCGTTAGATTGTCTGTCATTCTTGCCTGATAAGATTTTTAATATAAAAGGTGGATGGTTGTAATTTTTGTGCACATGAAGTAATGTATAACTTAGCTTTTGGAAAGAATTGAAGTTGCTATCTTTTAGGTTTAAGGTTGCAACCATAAAGTTTCCTAATTTTTTTGTTTTAATAAAAGTTTTAGTAAATTTCAAGTTGCTGCTGTAAGTTTCCTGTGTAATGCTTTTTTTCACAATCAAACGCGAGCGAAACAAGTGGGTTTAGGAGCTTTATGACAAATGAATATGTACACACAACTCCTGAAAAGTATTCACCAACAGCCATACCCAAACCCATGTACCGAAATACCATCAAAAGATTTAACCATTTTTCCTTGGAGTCGTTTAAGTATAATAATGATACAAAACACCTATACCCCTATTTAAATTTGTAACCAAGTCTTTGAAAAATGTCGAAAATACCCTAAAACTTACCCATCTGATTGTATGATAAATAACTAGAGAGATTCATTTGGACTAACATCGCCATTAAAATGTTACAAGTCTTTTTTTCTTTCTAATTTAAGACCGGCCAAAAAAAACATCCATAAAGACGTGTAACATATATTAGAAAAACGTGAATTTAACCAGCCTATGGCATTGTCCAATGACTGAAGGTTTCTGTAATAAACATAGACTGTTGGTTTTACCTTCAGTAAATCGTAACATTGTGACATTGCAATATTGAGTTACTTGTACGAAAATGTGGTACACAGTTTATCAGCGTATGTTTTTTTGTTTGTCCAACTACCAAAGGTTTCACTAAATTATCTTGAACATTAGCCAAATTTCTTTACATCTTATGTACAAGCTAAGACCAATCTACAATGCCCCTTTATGATAAGAGCATTTCTTTATTTTGCCCTAGTTTGCAGAAAACTTGCAGACGCACGTGAATATTATGCTTGCTCTATGTTACATATCGCTGTCAAAACCATTCTACATTAAACACGACTAACTTTCAAACTGTGTATAATACACAGCAGCTTGCCATTTCACTTATAGTATTGCCTTTTCATATTGCAGTGGGAGAGATATAAACATATAATCTTTTTCCTTCCATTATTGCTATTTGTTGTACATAATAACACCCACATCCAGTACATTACAGCTACCGTTGCGGCTATCATTGCAGTTCCCCTATTGCAATGCAGTGCCATTTGACTGCTAATATTGTATCAATCAACCAGCAGTACCCTTTCTTTTTTCTATTATCCCTTTTGTCACGGGCTGTATGACAGGGGAGTTTCTAGTGTAATAGTATACCCGTTATTGAAGGGTAAAATAAACAAAGTCAAAAATAATAAATGTTTGCTGTTGTTTTGGGTACTAATTTTCTTTTAGGTTTTCAGTGTAGATTTCTCTTTTTATGTGCTTTTGCACCTGATTTTAGCCATGAAATGTACATATATAATATATATATATATATATATATTTGTAGTAAATTGTATATATGTTATTTATATTTATGTATATATACAATTTACTAAAAATCTACTAATTAATAGATAGGTATATTTATTTCTGTGCATACATATACAAACATGTGTATATATATATATATATATATATATATATATATATATATATATATATATATATATATATATATATATATATATCTATGTATATGTATGTATATTTGCCTTTATGGACTATTGTTCTTTATACTTTTTAAGTCTCGGTTGATGACTCAAATCCATAAGGCACATTAACAAAACGTGACTCTAGAACTTTATCTAGAGCTTACATATTTATTTTACAAAGTTTATTGTACAATTTAGGCTTCACAAATTGTGATAACTACGTAACATTTTTTATTGTTTGTTTAGACTTGGCATACACAAGCTTCAATGCCAGGAAATTTAAAATGTGAATACCAGAGCAAGTTGTCACATCAATAATAGTATTTACGATGTATAACTAATGTGTATAATAAAGAAAAAGTGTGAAGGCTCACCCTCTTATTTCTGCAATGCAAAATCGATATAAAATTAAAATAAAATCCCATTCTTTGAATTTAAATTTTTACTTTCAAATCAATAATGTGACTTTACTTTATTAAACTATTATTTTATCTTTTAAAATTATATTCATTTTAAATTGTACCATAGATATGGAACAAACCTGCTTTTTTGCTGTTACATGTTAAATATGACAGCAAAATGCATTTCTGTTTAAATAGATACAGCTCAACATGCAGCCATGGCATAGGTGCATCACCTTTGCCTTATGTTTTGACATACAAAATTGTACTGTTTAAAAAGTATAAAATCCTCTGCGGGCTTCCAATAATTTTAAGATTTCAGCTGTAATTTTAATAGTCATTAGGTACTTTGAGTAAAAATTAACCCTTTTGTAAGTTTTTGCACAATGAAATACGGATAGAGATCAATTGGCAATCACCAACTTTCATCAGTTGTCTCTTAGTGATAGAAGATTGTTTGCATGTTCGAATAATTACTTATAGTAGATTTAGTAGATCAACTGGTGGTTTTAGTCTGCCCAATACAGGGCTATTCATTTACTGTCTACACGTGTTACTCTGAGTGTTATCAGTGTTATCAGTGAGTTTAGAAGTAAGACATAGTTTTAGTATTGTTTTTTTCAACTAAAAGTTTCAAAAACAGTAGAAATTGACTATATTGTCGTTACGGAATACAAAAATTATACCTAATGACCAGGTAAATGGATATATTACTACTCCACAATAATTTTGTTTATGTAGTTTTTACGGAAATAAAATCATGCACACAGATTGAAGTTGTTTCCTCGTGCTACTTGATGGAGAGGCCACTCCCTATAATACTCTTGTTTTTTCTCTGTGCAAACCTCTTTTAATTTACTGTTTCCTGTTCTCGCTGTATTTAACTGTTTAAACAAATACAAGACTATGAGATCCTAATCTTAATTAACTAGTAACTTTCTACAGATTATGAACCCAGGAACGTTATATTTGCTGTGTAACTAGTTAGATTAGTCATCTGTGATCATTATGGACAAAAATGGAGTGTAGACAAACTTTCTAGCAGCAACTATGCCACATGGAAGTTTAAGATCAAACATCTGCTGATTGCTAAGGAGCTTTTTAGATATATTGATGAAACTAAATTTGTTCCTGCAAGCACAGCTGATTGGGCTGTGAAAGCTACCTATAATAAGAACTCGAGCAAGGCACTATCTGGTATTGTGCTTGCAGTTGGTGATGAGCTGCTCTACCTTATAACTGAATGTTAAACGACCAAGGAGGCGTGGGGCAAACTGTCTAAACATTTTAAGAGAGACACTCTAGCTAATCAAATGTTTTTGAAGAAGCACTACTTTTGCTCAATAATGTCTGGAAGCACAGCAATTGAAGGTCATCTAAAAAGTATGAAATATCTCATGAATTGGCTAGCTGCTATTAAATCACGTATTGCTGAAGAGGACCAAATTTTAACCCATCTAGGCTTCTTTTCAGAGAGTTATTAAACTGTAGTTATTGCTCTCAGAACGCAAAAAGATGCGTCATCGCAAGAAGTTGTTCAACAAACTCTTCGAAACAAAGAACAAAAATGAAAAGAACATAGCTCTGTATCAGCCTCTAGTAAAATAAATGCCGCCGCCAACCTTGATACTGCTCTCTCAGGTACCAGATCACAAGTTAGACGCCAGGTCACCTGCTGGTACTGTATTAAAACTGGCCATGTTCAATATTTTTGTAGAGAGAGAAACAGTGAGAAAAAAGATGCAGAAATCAAAGAAGTTCCACACCAAGCTAAGCATGCAGCAGATAACTATCCTGGCGCGAGTGAGTCAGCTTTCTTGGCTGGTCTGGGTAGTGACTCCACCGATAAAATTAATCAACGCTGGCTGATAGATTCAGACGCTACAAAGCACATGGCTCCTTATAAACGCTTGCTCAACGAGTTTTCTCAATTTGACAAACCTCATAAATTAGAAGTAGCTGATGGAAGCTCTTTAGACGCCATTGAAATAGGAAACATCAAAGTGTCAACACGGCTTGGCCGTAGAGTAATTCGCAAAGCTACGTTATATGATGTTCTGTACATACCAGATGTAAGCGCAAAGCTGTTCTCTGTTTGTGCTGTGGCCTCTGAGGGCTTGATTGTTCAATTTTGACATAGTCGATGTTAGTGTAAAACTAACGATAACAAGTATGTGGCTGAGCAACACTCATAGATAAACTGTATTACCTGGATATAGAAACTTCAAATGACTGTGCACACATCACTTCTCACAGCGGTGAGCTATGACATCAACACTTTGGTCATGTTTATTAAGCCGCTATACATCATATGAACAGGGAACAACTGGTGAGTGGCGCAAACCTCTTTGGTATAAAACTAAGTTTGTGTGAACCATGTGTGAATTGAAAAAATTCGAAAAAAATCCTTTAAGCCCAATAGCGACATCAAGTCTACAGTTGTCCTTAAACTTGTACACACAAATGTGCGTGGTCCTATGCAAACACAATCCATAGGAGGTAGTAAATACTTTGTTACTTTTATCGATGATTACAGTAAATGTATTCATACGTATTTTATATGATATAAGTTTGATGTATATTCTAGAATCGGTGAGTTTGCAGCATTAGTACCCAACCCAACCAGAAAATCAATTCGCACAATACGCTCTGATCAGGGTGGCGAGTGTATCTCTACAAAATTCGAAAACTATCTAAAATCCCAAGGTATCCGTCATGAACTGACTGTTAGACATACTTCAGAGCAAAATGGTGTGCCCAAACGATATAACAGAACTGTATGTAGATTTGCTCATGCTATGATCATAAACGCAAATCTTCACAAATCACTATGGGATGAGGCTGTTGCCACCACTGTTTATTTAAGACACATAATTCTGACTCGCATACACAAAACGCCTACAACACCTTATCAGATATGGTATGGTAAGAAACCTGATATAGATCACCTTTGATATTGGGCTGAATGGCATTCGTAGAAAGCTCAACGAAAAAGCTGAATCCGTGACATTTGTGGGCTATAGTGTAAGGTTAAAAGGCGATCGCTTGTACGACCATCAATCTAATTCAGTGGTTGTGAGAAGGGATGTTATGTTCAATGAACACAGTTGGGTATCACAGATGTATCGTGTATGCTACCTGCATCATGTAACTCAGCGGCAGGTCCAAGGGCGGACAACCCTGCTACGGTAATAGTAAATTTTTTCAGTGCTGAAAAAACTCAGCTTCGCCGATCTGACCGCCTTCGCAAGTCACCACAACACCTAGGTATGGACACCGCTTGCCATGTTAATGAGATTGTCGAACCATTGAACTTTATCAAATTCAAAAAGTGTGAGCACCGAGATGAACGGTTAGCTGGAGCTGAGATTGAGTATGATGCTCTCATGATCAATGAAACATGAACACTCATAGAGCTGCCTTAACAACGTAAATCAATTGGATGCAAGTGGGTATTAAAGGCGAAGTACATTGCCGATGGTGAAGTCGATCGTTTCAAAGCTCGCCTTGTAGCGAAAGGGTATGCGCCAAAGGCTGGCATCGATTATGATGAAACATACTCTTTAGGAGTTTGACACTCATCTCTCAGAGCTGCTCTTGCTCAGGCCGTAGATCGAGGTATGCTAGTGCATCATATAGACATTGTTACGACATTCGTAAATGGCAAACTTGAGGAAGAAATTTATATGAGTCAGCCACCAAAGTTTGAGAAGACAGGAGAAAAACGCCTAGTCTGTAAGCTCAGTAAGTCATTGTACGGTTTAAAGCAGTCGCCAAAGTGTTGGAACATTGTGTTAAATAACTTTCTCAAATCTATTGGTTTCAGTAGTTCAAATGCTGATCATTGTGTGTATGTCCGCAACATACGAAAACTGAAAAGCATCATTGCTGTATACATCGATGACCAAATTATTATGTCAGATACTGCATGTGAGATGAGCAAGATTAAACAAGCGTTAGCCTCAGAGTATCACATGAAATATTCTGGAAGTTTGCACCACTGCCTGAGAATTTCCATCCGCCAAAGTGAAACCGCCATCACGCTAAGTCAAAAACATTACATCGAACAAGTTCTACGCCAATATAGAATGAAAAATGCTAACTTGGTGTCTACATTGATGACTACCGATGTAAAGTTCATGAAACACAATGGTTGAAAGCTAGCAAATGCAGGTAGTGTACCAATTGATGGTAGGTAGTATTTTGCATGCGGCATCTGCCGCTCGTCCTTATATATCTCATGCGGGGGAGTGTTATCTAGGTACAACTCAACACCAACCGAAACGCACATGACAGCTGTAAAACAGGTACTCCGATATCTCAAAGGCAGTACAGATATCTGTCTTCACATTGAAAAATATAACATTGGGGAGCTGTTTGGGTATACATATGATAGTTGGGCGGACACTTGTGATAACCGACACTCAACCTTCGGAATCGTATTCATGCACAGCCTTACACCTGTTATCTGGTTCAGTGAATCGCCGACTGTTGTTACTGTATCTGCCGCGGAAGCAGAATATGTAGCGCTGTATGATGCTACAAGAGAGGCCACATGGCTTTGTCAGCTATACAACACTGTCACCAACTGCCCTACTCCAGCAATTAATGTTTATGTTGACAACCAGTCAACTACCACAATAGCAAACTCAGGTTCAAACACGAAACAAACTAAGCCCATTGACATAAAGTATCACTTCTGTAGAGCAGCTAACACAAACAGTTACATAGTAACTTCTTATTGCCTGACTGAGCAAAACATAGCGGACATTTTCACAAAACCGCTCACTCATTCCAATTTGAAAAGCTCCATAAACTACTCGTTCGTTGACAATAATAATTTACTCGTTGATTACGAGTATCAATTATTTTCCTCTGGTATTTGTAAAAACTAGGTAAGAGTATCGTTTATGTAGTTTTTATAGGAATCATATTATGTACACAGCTTTAAGTTGTTTCCTCATGTTAATCAATAGAGGGGCAACTCCCTATAAAACTCTTGTTTTTTGTCTGTGCAAACCTCTTTTACTTTACTGTTCTCTGTTGTCTCTGTAATTAATGGTTTGAACAAATACAACATTATGAGAGCCCAATCTTAATTAACTAGAAATTTTCTACATATAATGCAATTGGTTGGAAAAAGGTCTTAAGTATGAAAAACTACTTATGTATACATGTCACATTCTAACAGTACAAATCTTCTTAATGCAAACTGCTAAATGAGGGGATAACTTGCTCAGTGCCATCTGAAACAGCAAATTAATTATAGGCCATTATTTATTTGTGTTGATGAAATTGTTATTAATCTCTCTCGCTATCATACATTATGACAACTGTAAGTATGTGCAAAATTTTGTTTAAAATGCTTGCTAGTTTATCAATTAAAAAGTTCCAATTATAAAAAACAGGTAAAGAAATCCATGTGAACAAATTATAACAGTTAAAATTTAGATGTTTCAAGTAACTGCTTCATAGCTTTTACTCAGCAGGATATTAGCAATTTGTAGAGGATGCACATTTCTTGCCAATATTTTTAAGAGCCAACTTATAGAACTACTAAACTGTTTATTCATAGCTGATTAATTTAGTAAGGTTCTTTTAAAAAGATCAAACGTGCTTTATCATATTATTTATTGTTACCAACTTTAACTTACTGTTGTTCATAAGAATATTTGGTTTTTCTCACTTCATTTTTGTCCAGGTAAATGATCTTTATCATAAAATAGTCTTTATTTAAGGGCTGCAACACATTATTTATCACATAGTTATGAAGCTTCATACTTACCTCTTATCTCTACCTCTGCAAGAGCCAGACCCTCCACATGAGTGTTTAATATAGCAACATTCTGTCCTTCTATTGGTGGGTTAAAATTGAGAGTAGCCACTTCCGGATAATAAGGATCCTGGTAAGAGACTCTTGTCCAGTCTCCTGATGTTAGTGCAGGGTCTGATGGTTGAGCCTTGTTAGAAGTCAGAATACTCACCTTTCTCAACCTCGCGCCTGTAACACACAACTTTAAATATTGAGAGTGAATCACAGAAAGTAAATTGAGAGGCAGAACCTTTAAGGTAAACTAGTTTCATGTACAGCTGAGTTACCTAGGTAGAGCAACAACAAATTATTTTAATTGATTATAAAAGGTTTGCTGTTCGCTATTACTACCATTGAAACAGTAACAAATTATGCTGTTATCTAAATTTCGCAAAAAGAACTTAGGAAACATTGTGCTATCTTGTCATTAATAACGCACAAGTAGTTTGGTACCATTTTAGCACTTCAAATGAGTCTGTGGTATGAGTGTCCAAATAATGAAAATAAGCCAACTATTTTACGATAAAAAACCATTTGTCTTTATAAAAAAAGCTGTGAAAGCAGCAAACAACTGGACGTGCAAATATAAATTTATTTTAGAGCATCAGTTCTGGCAACTTGTCACACATTTCAATCTTGTCACTCACTCCTGAAGTCTTTGGCGTTAATGCGTGATGCCAAAAAATATAACTAGTCATCTTAGATAAAAAAATTAAAATTAAGACCAAAATTCGTGTTTAGCAACTAAATTGAGGAAAAGTAGTTCGAGAATAAAAGCATTTGCGTATAATGGTGGAATACTATATAACAAGATTTGTTGACAATGATAGAAAAAAGTGTATCTGCAGTCAATATTTTCATACATAGTATTTTTGTTTGAAATTAATAGCACTTTATGAAACAGTAAAATTTGAATTTGACATTTCGTAATTTAATCACTGCGGACTGATAAACCTACTAAATAAATTAAACTTCCGGAAATGATTAGGATAAAAGAGCTTTTCCTGTACATATACATAGCAACCTGTAGATATTGACTGACCAGCAAATTATACGCATGACAAAATTACGCACTAAAGTACGGCTAATGAATTGTGTCTCAAAAATTAAAACATTTTTTTGAAAGTTAATTTTTATCTAGCAAAAATAGATCACTGAATAAAATAATGTAAGACTGTTAAAGCATTGTATATCAGCAGTATTTTCAACATATTGTAGCAACAATTTTATTTTTTGTCAAAAAAGATAATAAATCTAAATAGTATCAATCATTTTGCTGTCAATTCTGAGCAGAGCAGCGTAAAAACAGGAAACACAAATATAGAGTGCATACAGAAAAAAAACCTGAACGCAAAAAGTGCTCACAAGAAGGAAACACAGACAAATTTTAATATATTTATTTTTTTGTGTCAGAGTTAGACACTTACAGCCACATTTTACCGTATAAAATGATACAAAATATTTCATTTAACGAAGGTAGCCAACTTATGATTAGAAAAACTTTTTTGAGCAATAATTTCGAAATTTGATGTAGTTTTTAACAGAGGTAAACCTTTTTTTAAACCTATAACTTGCTCTTCAAAATGTGATAAGTGTAAGAAGCAAGCTCAGCATTTTAATAATATTATACATTTAATTAAATTACCTGATTTATTGTTTGATTCTAGGCCAAGTTTAATTATTTTAAAATAGGGTCACGGAAGGTTTACAAAATGTTTAATTATCGCATTCACCTATCTTTAAACTGAGTTTCTCTTACAGCGGCTAAAATATGTCTGATCCAAAAAATCCAGGAATGGAGTTGTATACATTGGCATATTTGCACTTTAGTAAACCCCATTGCAGTGTTTGTTGTAAAAAAATTTCTCACATTTTTTCAAACACTCTCAGGTTGCTACAAACACACATTCTGTCAAGGTCGGTCTGGTTTTTTGGCAATTTTATAAAAAATCAATTGTCATGTCTAATCAATTGGAGCAGCGTATTTGCCTTAATTTTTGTGTGAAATTAGGGTAAACAAATGGTTCAAGTGTTAAGTATTGTTTTTGGAAATGGTGTTTTGAAAAAACACAAGTTTTTATATGGCAAAAACAGTTCCATGAAGTTGGAGACAGCACTGAAGATGGTGCAAGGTCTGGAAGACAAGCCTTGCCAAAAACTTGCTTGTCAATCAACAATGTAAGGTCACTAGTCATTGCAGATTTTAGTTTGCCAACCATTAGAGAGATATCTCTAGCGACCGGAGTTGGTTTTAGAAATGTTCAAACTATTTTAACTAATTACTTGAACATAAGAACAGTCCTAGAAAGGTTTTTGCCTGGCTTTCTAACTGATGACCAAAGGGAGCTCAAACTGCACGCTAGCACCAGTTTTAAGGAAGCTTTAAAGAATGGTCAAAACTTCTTTTGAAAGTAATAACTGAGGATGAGTCTTAGGTGTATGATTACAACCCTAATTCCTAAAAGTTATTTAAAATTTTACAATAATTTAAAAAATAAGCAGTAGAAGTTTCCAGGCTCTATAATAAAGAAAGGCAAATATGTTTCGGTCAGATGTAAAGACAATTCTGATTCCGATTTTTGGTATTCATGGAGTGGTACGCCATTAGTGCTTACCACAAAGTACTCCCATTATTCAGTATCTTTATATTGACATTACGAGATGTCTTAGTTAAATAGCTAGGCGCAAAAGACCTAAACTGTAGTGCACAGGTTTATAGGTGCACAATGACAACGCACTCGCCAATACTGGATTTTCTGTGAAACAGTATTGCAGTAAAACTAAAGGAATGCTTTACTGCATACTCTATGTTCACCAGTTTTTTTTTCCTTCTGACTTTTAGCTGTTTTCTAAGTTACGACTTTCTTTGGAAAGAACAAAATTTAGTAGTATAGAATTGATTCAAAATGCAACATACAATAGAGCTAAACAGCATCAATGTTGATAGCTCTCAGCACTGCATGGCATAATGCAAAAGATGTGGAACAAGTGTATCGGTATCCCGGGAATTAATTTGAAGGGGACTTAGTTGATAGGTAAATTGAAGCAACAAGATTGAGCTATAGTTCCATTCCTTAAAGTAATGAATCAGACCTCAAATGTATGTCATTTTTAGAAAAGCAATATAACTTTTGTAATTAACAACCCAACCACATTATTAACAGTTATAATGATTTGAACCCCTACATTACCTAAATGAAAATAGTTTCAAACTATTCTATTGGGTTTTCAAACTCCTCTAACATTAAATATTATCTACACAAAAATATTTCAAAGTACTTTGCTATTTTCTAGAAAAAACATAACATCATCCGTCTCTCACAATCTATATAGTTTCTCAACCAAAACCTATTTTATTGTGGTTGGATCTGCAACCTGAATATATTTAGAAAACATGTTTAGTACCCTCAAAGGTGGTTTTATTTTTTCCTTGCCCAACTGAAAACTAAAATCTAAAAACTATTGCAAGCTTTTATTTTTAAAGACAGCATAGCATTACTAATATGAAACAAAATGCATATGCGGAACCATCATTTTTCCTTCCAAAAATGTTTAACGCAACCAACACAGTAAAACCTATTTTAATCATAATATAAAGTGCTAAAGAATAGCATTTATTTTAGCTAACTACACATTACAATGTTGAAATAGAACCAAATAAACCACCCAAAAGATTTTTTAGAGAAAACACTTATTATCAATTGATAACGCTTGATGGTGAAATTATCAAATTAATTTTTATTATAATAGGAGCCGTGTCTATCCACATGTTTGTTTGGAGAAACACTGAATATGTTAGGAAAAGATATCATCTCCTGAAGAAATCAAACTCAGATATTTCATCTTGCTGCAACTATGGTAAAAGCAAGGAAAATACAAGCCTATAATATTACTAAAGAATAATTGCACATATAGTTATTACAGCTGACATCCACTCATTGCGTACTGGACTACCAGTGCACTAGTATTAGTGGTTGCTGCATGTAAAATTTGATCAGCATGTTAAGCAGGACAGCAAAAATAAGAGAAAGTAATTTTTACATGCTTAATAGTAGCTTACAAATTTTTGGTGGCATTACTCTATTGTGAAACTGCAAACTGGTAAATATTGATGTTGTTACAACTGTGTTACCAGTTTTTACCAACACCATGTAGGTATGGCTTTTTGCTATAATAAGAGCCATGTATGTCCATCCGTTCATTTGTGGAGCGCTAATATCATTATGAAAAAGCGTACTGCTAGGATATGGAACTCGGGCACTCGTACTCCTGAACTCCATATCACTGTGTCAAGCACCGACCGACTTCTTACATCTTACAATTATTTTGCAATTTTTTATTACACATGAGAGTCATATCTCTCAGGAGTCATCGATTCATGATACGTGAAATATTTCAAGACGCTCGAGTTTGCATGATTGCTCATCTATATAATTGGAGAATATTTTACCAGAAATGTTAAAAACGGCTTAAATATTCACTTGCAGTTGTGCCCTTACAAGAAGTGCTGGCAGATACAGATAAATTTAACTTTTAAGCAAATTTTTTTTTCACATAAGAAAACTTAGTTGTCGTTGTCTTAGGAAAAACAAGTTTGTGATTTTTAAGTAACTGTTTGACAGAGCCAAAAGAATTAAAATATTAAAAGAGGCAAAAAATTATTTGAATTACAGCAGTTTTTGTTCACTGAATATTTTTAAGCTACCTCTCTGAAAACTAAAATATTGTCTTTGATCATTTGACAAACAAAATCATATTCACATGGGTTATTGAGAGAACGAGTAATAAAAACATTCTAAAAGAATTTCTTGCAAAAACTTGTTCACTTCTATTTACCTTATTTTTTACTAAAAAAGAGCTAATAAATATTTAATAGAATTACCATATGGTTCAGGTTTGTTATACAGTGTTATGCTGCCAATGCTGTACTTAGCACCCAAGTCCACTGTCCACCAGTTGACTGATTTATTAGCTGCTGTATGGGAGAAGTCTGAAGTGTCACCATTAACTGCATTGCTGGCTGGGTAAACCTCGTTAGGTTTATATTCACCACTCTGCCTGGCTGGTTTATTCAGGGCTAGATTTACTTCTCCTGAAATACCAGTAAATAAAATTGAAATAAAGAAAGTCAGTTTGTGTAGCGGTTAAAATTTATGGAAGAATATCTGGTCTCTGTAACCCATGTTTACTTATGAAATGATGCTGCACCCTCTGTCAATCAAGAGTTAATTTATTTCAGTCAAGCCTGGTTTCCAAATGACAGCGCAAGGCGCGCAACAAGGCACACGACGTCGTGCGTAGACCAGCTGTGAGATGGAAACATCAACGCATGACGATCGCGTGACGTGCGTACGCTGATCGCAAGGATCCAACAGAATGGATCATTGCGATGGGTTCGCACAATGATGTATCCCACAATACACCGCTAGACCTTTTGAACCTATCCCACAATTCAAACGGAGGGCTCTTCTTCCGAAGAAATTGGTCTCCTGTACGATAGAGTAAGCCTGGTTTTCATATGACAGTGAAATTTCGCAACGGAAGGCGGTTTTTTCAAAAAATATCTGTCTCTCCTACGAAAAAGTAAAGAAATTATCCACCCTGTCCAAAGCAAGCATGGCGCCTACGTGCGATATGAAAACACTGCATCGCAGCCTAAGAAATGCATTGCGCGCAATCACTGCGCTGTCATATGGAAACCTGGCTTAAAAGCAACAGCTAATTTCTATACTAGCAGTAAGCTGTGACTGCAAGCAACGTAACATCTAACCAAAAGATAATTAGTGGAACGTGTTCAATATGAAGCTAATAGTTAACTGCCTACACATTTCAATAAACTATAAAAAAGTATTCAATTTGCTCCTGAGTTTGAATATTATTGTAAATATAATACCGTTGCAGCATTTTAGCATGGCAAGTGAATAATATATATTTGTTCAAAGCATAAATTTATTTCAAACTTGCACACCCATGTTACCCTAAAACATTTAATTATATGTAAGACTAACTCGCACCATCTTCCAACAAACATGCAACAAATACACTGTAAATAGGAGTCATCAGATGTAGCAAACTTACCTTCTGCAGGAGGAATATGTACAGACAGCAGTAAAGTGAGCTCTAACAAAAACAACATATCAGAGCAATTCATTCCAACTTTTAACTCATAGCAGGATTTAGCTAAGACTGAGGTAGTGAACTAACTTCCTCCTTAACTAAATACAACTTACATAACATGCTCAGGCATCGAAAGCTCAATTTTCTTAGACAAACAAAACACCTTTATTTTTTGTTCATGACTATTAATGTAGAGCTCATTCATACCTGTCGGAGCGTGTCAATGGTAATCATCCAATGAACCTAAACAAAGAAACTAAGTTGGAATATTTAACAAAGCAGTAATATTGTTTAGCTATTGCATCCTTAGCACACGTACCAACAATTGTATATAAAAACTATGACTATTTGTTTCCAAACTATCATGGTACTAGCTAACAAATCAGTGGAATATCAACATGCTAAGCAATTGCTTACTGAGTTATTATAAACAACTGCTAAATTGTTAGTTATGAACAAGTGAAAAATCAAGTAATTTTTAAAGTTGCTAAAGAACCGCCCGAACCTTATGACCAAATACATCTTCTAACAATCTCTTTACAAATATCTCTTCAACGCTTTTCTGGATAGTAGAAGCTTTTCTTAAATATTTATAACTGTTTAATAAACATATTCTTTGTCTGCTGAATTTTAAAACTATTGTAAATTATGTTTAATGTTTTTTTAAGAAAGTGTTATGTTAAAACTTGCCACTGAGTGATTTGCGACACTGCTACAGAAGTTAATACAGTAAACCAGTAGTACAGTTGCCAGCACTGTTTATAACACATGCCATCTAGAACAGAAAACATATGAAACACCATTTAAAATTAAAAGTAGTGATTTTAGCTTGAGAAACAATCAACTGCAATGCTGGTACATCATTCGCATAAACAAAAATTAAGAAACTCAACTAATAGAATCAAAAGCTGGAAGTTTTGTAAGATATCGACCATGCCAAATGACATCATTACATCAGTGCAGGAACTTGGTGGATGTTTTGTGATATATTATAATTGAATAAACTGTTTTCTTTGTATTGGTACATTTGGACACGTAATTTCATTTGTATAAATAATAAATATTGTAAAAATCTGATGTAAAATTACTAATATTCTATATAGTTCCTATTTAATGTTTCTTCACAAAGATTTATATTTTTTCATTACATGCCAAGTTAAGTTTGTTGCCCAACAGGAAATAGCTCCAACTCCAATATTTTGGTGGAGCTTATTTGCTTTTGATAAATACTGATGCATTTTGCAGGTGTCTGTAACAAAGAGGAGGGTAGCATAGTTTTATATAATCTTAATCTAGTTCTATAATTAAATAGATCTTTTTAATTAGCAATTAGATTATATAGACTCTATAAGGATGCATGATTTTCTTGTAACTCAGCAGACAAGGGTTACTCAAACAAGGGTAGCAGTTCATACAAGCGTGAGACGTTGCTGATCTTCAGCTCAACTACTGCCTCGAAATAAAGCACAGAAAGATAATGAACATGTAGATAGAAAATATTAGAGTAAGTTGAAAAAATTACAAGTGGTATGTAAGACAATGGTATAGGCCTTGTAAACTCCTTGCTAAAAGACACTTTCCCAGATTGAATGTCACAGCAACATTGAAAGCTCGCTGCCATTGATGTTCCTATTAAGGAGGAAGTGAGAGCTTGAGAGTAGCAAAGCAGTGCAGACTAGCTCACCCACTTAACACTGAACTGCAAGCGGTGAAAGAAAACAAAGCAATGAAAAGAAACTATGACAGCTCGTGCATACTTAGCGATATCGAATATCCTGGAGCAAATAATCGGTGGTAATGTATACAGTACATGACTGACATTTCAACATGAAGAAATATATTGCAAGGAACAACTGAATAAATAATTATGATGCGATACATTTGAAAGTGATGGTGTATTTCGGTTAATCACAAACATGTTTCACCAAAACTCTGTCACCAAAATAAAATCAACAGAAAGGGCAAATAGAGCAGCAAACCACAGCGAGTAATGTGAAGGCAAAATATAATGCAAAATATGTGTTGATTATTGCACCTTTGCTCATTTTCTGTTACGAGTAACCAAGTACCAGCTCTAGGGTAAAGAACATGCTATTGCTAGACAGCGCATCCAGGCTGCCATAAATTAGTAGTATGGTATGTGTATCTTCATTTTTTCTTCATTTTAATTTCCTATAGTCAATATGTAAACTTCAGGAGATATTGTGGTTGTTACAAGCATCACAGAAAAGCTCAATGAGCTGTCATCTAGTTTAATCAGCTATTATTTCAATAATCATTGTACTTGTCATTACACTTTTTGATATTCTCTATTCCTAGCTTACTAAGTGCTTGTTTGACAAGCTGAGGGTCGAGCGGAATAGAAATTTCCTGTTTTACTAACTATGTCACTGGTGAGACATATTTTCCTCTGGTAAATATGTTGGAGCACTTATCAACGAGTTAAGTGACCACTTTGTGCTTTATGGCTGTATAGCGGTTGATCACCATCTGACCAATTAGAGTTCACACTTGTGGTAGAGTTTGTGACTAATTGGTAAGTAACTGTTTGACTTGGAGGAGTTTGCAAGTCTGATTGTTAGTATGGACATTGCTGAAAATCATGTACTTTTAATGCTAGAGAAGAATCTAATGTTAGCATCTTGAAAATGTGAACTGTTGCTAAGAAGTTATTTATGGATCTCAATATATGGTAGTACATTTCAGGAATTTCTATGAATATGGAAACACTTCTTAGTGCAAAGCCATATTCACCATTGCAGTATTAACAACTTTTTTTCTGCAACTAAACCGGTGTTTCGTGTCAGGTGAAATACATACAAGTTCTGTTACCCGTATTTTGGAGAAGACTGTTTTGCCTTGCGTGTCGCTACAGGTGAAGAAGATGTAATTTTTAAAAAACGTCTCTACATAACAGAACTTGGCATTGATTTTTGGCAGCCAACGCCACTTTTAGAATAGCATATTTTGCAGGGTTAGCGAGCTGGACAAAAGTTTCAATTGGTACAGAAAAACCGTTACGTCGGAGCATGATCATTTCTTAGAGTAAGGAGGCTACTGCCATCAGCCATGGTAGCTGTTACTTTCTCTGTGTATTAAAGTTCTTGATCGTAATCAGGAGTTTCGTTGTAGATTATCCTACATATTATTTTGTTACTAACTTCCGTGCCTAGAAGACAGTTAACAAATTTTGCACAATCAGATTTTCCAAAACAACCATAGGAGGCAGAATGACCAGGTTCCTAGAATAGTATGCCCTCAGTGTTCCTCTTTGCCTATTCATCCAAGTCTACAACTAAATATTTTTCATTGAATTGTTTGTCTTGAAGAGCTGATAAGATAAATGTTAATAACACTTTCTACAACATCCTATGTTGCTCACTAAATATCGTCTGTGCTATCTTGAACCACCCTACCAGTTTAAACTGGTCTCAGTGTTTCAATGCCACATAAATCACATTTCCTATCAATGGAACTTTTAGAATGCAAACTAGAGTAGTAGAGTGTGGCAAAAGCTGAAACATTGTTCGCTGGCCTGATAGCCGCTCTTTGTAACAAATCAGGTATTGGAAGCAAACTCTTTTTGAATGAACACAACACCCCTGCAATGCAATGGCAAGGTTAATATGATCCCATAAGTTGCATAGGCATCGCCACACTATTGTCGAAATTTTTTCTTAATATAGTTTATTTTATACTTGCAAAAGCAGGTAAAAAATATTTTTATTAGGATTTCCCTCACAAAACTTTACATGGAGTCTCTTTTTAGAACCATGCAGCAGTCAAAAAATGGCTGTTTTTTAATTTGTTAGGATGGATAGTTTTATTTAAACCATGGTTATACAACTTCTCTAGAGAACTTTTTTCCTTGCCTGTGCTATGATAGACAGCTTGCCTTTTAGAATCGAGTTTCGTACAAAACAGCTTGACTCACCGAAAACGGTTTTGCGAGTGTGATTTTGAATCAATCATTATTCTGTGACTGCAATTGGGTCAATAAGCGTACGCCTTATCAGTTTGTTTTGAGTCAATGCAGAATTTGAGGCATCTATTAATGGCCTTGCAAAAATCCGAGTTTGGTTTTGTTCTTAGGTGGAAATCTTTGAGAGCTTTGGCTTTACTTGGAGAGACAGTTGATATGATTTGATTAACTGATTCTACAAGTTTTTCCGGAATGTGCGTTTATAAAGCCTGCCTTCGTATGTGGTCAGCTTGACATGATGCCGAGTGTTGCTCTTTTTTTAATACAAGTAATATAAAAACAAAACTTACACTCTCAAAATCTGAAAAAGAAAACTATTTTACCATGATGCAAAATATAACATACAATGTGAAGCTATTACAGTTTATGCACAACTTTTGTCAAAATTGAGCCAAATTTTGAGCCAATTTTGTTTAATCTATAATCTGTCAATTAATTTCTGCTGCCTTCGCTAGGTCTGTTTATTTGCATTATAACTTTTGACTTGAGTTGTTGTTGCTATCTTCAGTCTCATTTTCTAAAAGCTGTTTTTTTTATTCTCAGTCATATTGTAATAATGCTTCTGACACCACTGCCTGTTCTTAATCCCACTTCCTTTCTACGTTTTGCATAGCATGTGGAATCTGTTTTTGATGAAGGTGGCATGTTTCTTGAAGAGTTCATATAATTGGTATGTTAGTTGCACCAGTAGGGTGTTTTATCATATAGCTTTTAAAGCTATAATAGTATTTTATTCCAGAGTTGATCCAAATAACATAATTTTTTTTATCGATCAATAAGAATTATGAGCGAATATCAATAATTAATCAAGTGGTTTAATTCAAATAAGATGACATCAATGAACAAATTGTTCATTCAATAAATGTATTTATACTTACTGAATAATATTTAAAATGAAGTTTTTATTATCTCCAGTAACAAAAGATTAATTAATAAACTTTTTTATGAGTTGTTGAATTTTAAACCGAGGTGTCAAGTGTCCTATTTTACTAGAAAATTGCCTGAATGGATGTAATTATTATCATTTTTGCGAGTGAGCTATTATGATTGCAACAAAATTTAATGGTCACTATGGCACGGTTTTGCAGGCGTTAATAAAAGTAACGCACCCGCTTAGAGATTCAAATGCTTGTGAGCTATATTTAAACTGTAACAAAAGGTGTTTCTATATACTTTAGGAACATTTTGAATTTTTTTATTTTAGCTTCACACATAGAACAGGAATGATAAAACTGAATAATATTTTTGAATGCATTACTACCGCAACCTCAATGACCAATAAAAGTTTACTTTAATTTCAGTTTAAGTTAATATTATTCATATTGTATTTTTAACATAAAATGTGAGGACTATGCAAATGAAGAACTTTTATTAAAAATCGCATGTCAACGTATATTTTTGCCAAAGTTTTAATAGGAGGTTCTAAAATCTTGCAATTATTATTATAATAGTAATCTTATATGTATACAATTGATAGGAGCACCTACCCAAAAACAGTGTGAAAATTTTCACAGTCATTTTATTGCAAACATGAAGCATTCTGTAAGCTAATAAAGAGTGATGGTTAAGAAGCCCGTCAGGAAAAAAATTCATTGATTAAACTGACGGCATTGTGGTACTGAGGGTCAGCATAAAAAGATTTATAACTTATTGATTTAAGCTAGTATAGTAGTAACCTATTTACCTATTTAATTCAAAAATTTTAAGTCTCAGCACTTTGCTTCTAGTCAGACAGTCTTTGGCCACAGGGGGTTGAGTTTTAGTGCTTTCAGAACCAATGCAGCTGACATTGATCAATTCATCTAAGATCTTTGTCAAATCCTTTTAAATCTTTACAACTTCATATCATGGCAATATGTGTTCATTCTCTTCAATTATGTTTAGAGAGTTTTGAAATGCATTTCAAAACATTCACGGCTTCAAAAAGTAATAATTCAGATTTTAAGATTTTCAGATGTTTGCTGCAAGCAAAATATATCAGCCTGAAGATAAATTGTCTAGATGGCTGATGTACATCTATTTAGCGCTCTCCCATATTTCGAAGCAATATTATACCAGCTTTATGCGGCAGTTTCCGATGTAAAAACTGTACTAATGAATAGTTCCGTGTTTACGAGCCTGTAGAGCCATGATTACTCAGCTGCTAAAAAGTTAAGTGAGATTGAGATTACATTGACATGTTTTCATCAAAAATAACTAAAGAATGCAGGCTATTATTCATGCTAAGTAAATCAAACAAAGGATTATATTGAAACTGCACTGGCCTTTGGTGCCACAATGTTTGTTCTCTTAATGAATGCAATGAAAGCATTGAAAAGCAATCACTAAGAAAAGTAAAAGTAGCTCACTAAGAATAAACGTCAACTCATTCACCTGAAAACGTGACAATCTTTAGTATGGTTCACTTAGCTAGATTTAGTTTAAATTGACGTGATTCAAGATAAAGGCTTTTGTTATCCTAACCGTTTTACTCAAACTAAACATTCTTTGGAGGAAAATTATAGAAGCTAGTGCAGCAAAGCTGCTATAATGCGAAGTTAAAATTTTGCTAGCAATTAGTTCCCTGTTTACGGCGCTGTGGAGCAGTGCATAAACAGTTGCTAAAGAGTCAAGTGAGATTGAGATTTCATTGACAAGTTTTCAACGAAAATAACCAAAGATTGCTGTTATTCTTCATGCTAATTAAATCAAACAAAAGATGATATTGAAGCTGCACTAAACTTTGTTCTACATTGTTTGTTCTTTTTATGATATCAATAAAAGTAATCTGAAATCACTGAAGATAAAGCCACCTCATTTAGCTGAACAGCTGTTGAACTTAAGCATGGTTTACTTAGCTAGTTTTTGTTCAGATTGCTGTACTTCAAGATGAAGGCTTTCATAATCCTTGCAGGTTTACTCAAGTTAAACATACTTTATATTGAAGGTAAGCTGACAGAACTTCAGTAACTTGTCGAAAATGATTTTATCTACTAAAGCATTGTAAATACATATTAATAGGTCAGATCGACTCAACATAAGTTTTGCTCCAAAAGTATGAGATAGGAGACTGCTTAACTCCTACATTTTAAGCAGGTTAAATTAATTAAATGTATAAAAATCTGCCAAAAGTCTAATGTACTGACCTGAATAAAATAATTATAACCTCCTATTCCTGGTATAACATGTAGATAAATTGGTCTGATCGCCTGTACAACTAGTTTTTCATAAAGACGTTGAAATTTTAAATCATTTAGTAAATCCGTTAGTGACGCATTCATTGCAGGCAAAGTGAACCTAGCAGCAGGAAAGATAGCGAGTCAGAGTGGAACATTAAGAACTTATTCAGCTGACCAAGCTGTAAATGGAGCAACAAATGATTTCTCCTACACAGCACAAAACCAAGAAGTAAACTGGTGGACCGTAGATCTTGGTGCAAAGTACAGCACTGGCGGAATAAAGATCTTCGACAGAGACGGATTCTGTAAAGAATCTATGCTCATAATTTTTGTGCTAAAGGTTTTTAAATGTTAAATATAGCTTCTCAGCTAGTTTGTGGTTTTATTTTTATTTTTGAATTCTCACAGCTAGTTTAAACCTTGTGGTTTAAAAGAGCTACTTGCTAGAATTTACCCGCTGCTTGAGATGCGGATGTTAATTTTGAATTCAATTCATTAGCTCAGTACAATCTTAAAATGGCCACAGAACTGCAAGCATAGATTATATAGTGTTTTATTTGAAGCATTCAATGTCTAACTCTATAAACAACATCTCGTGATTTGTTCTTATGAAATTCATTTTGTTGGTTGAAACTCTGGCTCCTTGCAATATACACGCTGTTCAAAATAAACCTAGAATTGTGTTTATGAGAATATGCTAACGGCCTTATAGATCAATAAAATATGCAATATCTTCTTTATTGTTGGACTCATTGAAAGATTAAAAGGTCAATGCTGACTTAATGAGAAATAGATAACTTTGATGCATGTTTACGTCTGGAAGTTTGTATCTGTAATAGCCAAACCAGGGAAAACTGAAAGCACTCTAAACTCATCTGAATTTAAATGCCGACCACATTTTTTGAAAAAAATAACTTGAACTTATATTTTTTACTTGCTTTTGAATGAAATAAACAGTGAGCCTTAAGAAAAACTGCAGTGCTAAAAATTAATAGATTCGCAAAAAGCCCACAATTGGTTTTATTAATAATTTGTGCAGTTTACCACTGAAAATACAACTGACAATTTGCACATTTTATGTTTTCTTCTTAGCATTTCTTTTAAGCTTTATAAATAAAATTAAACTTATGCTAAAGAAGAGCAGAAATTAAATTAAATTTTCAACAAAGCGGTTTAAGTAAAAATTTATATGCAGCTGTCATTGTGAAAATGATAGTAATAGCGTTTTAACTTATTTACCAATTTTAACAATAGTGGTCCTAAATGGGAAATATACTTTCATATTCAATTCAAATACTCTTTACAGTTACAAACAAAATTCACCATGGTTCAGTTGGGACTAATGTGCACCACTAATGGCGCATCACAATATACCAACTTATAGTGTGCTGCATAGTGTGCTGCACTGTATGTGTGCTTGAGTGCGTGTTTATTGCATCGTAGTGAGATAATATATCAAAGCACAAAAAATAACTCAATGCTTGCAAAAGGAACTGCCAGGTTTAAACTCGGGGACAAAATCATATGGTAGCATTTAAAGTTACTAAAAAACTGTTTCAGTCAACAGCACATATGTTCTCTTTTTTTAAATTAAAAAACAATTTTATGAGTTATAAAGCCGTTTTTCAATCAGAATTTAGTTCTAACAATTCTTAAAATTGTTGTTTCAAGTAGTACAAGTAGTTTTTAGTTAAACAAATTTTTAATTGCATTTGCGAAATTAAACAATGTACACGCATACGTTGTGTGAGTATGATGTTAATTTTGAAAAAAGCAAAAACTACTTTCCATATGATAAATTTAATTGTATAAGAACAATTTGAACATTTTATTGTTTAACATTTGGTAAGATTTTAGAACGGTTGCAATTCGCAGCGCATCATCAGCAAAACTGTAGCTACAAATTTCGCTGGCTGAGTTCTCAAACCAGTCATGTGGGACATAAAGCCAAATTCACAAAATGGATTACAAGTTTGAACAATTCCTAACAAAGATGAAAATAAATAAATAAAATATTTTTTATTCTATCAGTAGTCATTGTCGCTAAAACTCATTTTCATAATATTATTAGACTAGTTGGTTCACAAACTAGTTTAGAAGTTAGAGCGCAAAGCAGCCAACTGGTATAGCCTATCATTGAAGCATAACAATCTGTCTGAAAATGCAAAAGTTCATTAAATTACATCGGTTTATAGTATACAAATATAGTATTTGCTTTCTTTAAATGAACAACCAGATAGTTTTAAAACATTAAAGTACATAAGCACAAGTTTATGATAGTAAACTGAGACTATTTTAGGCGTGATTTCATGTAAGATTTGTCTGTTTCTGCCTTAAAAGGAAGCATTGACTGGAAATCTGTCACTTTTGGTTCAGTTAACGTTATCACCCTTTTGTTTTCTGGAGCATTGGTTAATCTGATCTCAGATAAGTGTCCTCTCGAAAGGGTTCTACTCATAACAAAACTCAATGTTAGAGTAGGCTTATTCCAGTGCTTACCATGAGAAACCTTTTGAGGCTTTGCTGCACGGTAAACAAGCTTATTCACTTTTGTGTAGCGCACCAGATTGTAATGCCCTGTTTTTGTCATTTCATTTTACTTTTTGATGTGCTTTTCTTTCAAAGATGGCCTTTCATAAATTTTTATTGTTTCGTTTTACGTATATGTCATGTGGTAGTAAAGCTCTTTCTATCACGCTCTGACCAAAATCGATTTTCTGTATTGATCTGTGTCCAGACTCGCAATATTTCTGCGTTATCTACACGGGTGTGTCATGATTTTGCACCAACTGCTGCAAAGTATAATACATGACACTTTTGCTGTTCTGCGGGATGCAGCTATCAGACCACAAGATAACATTTTGAGTGCTGGGATGGTCAGACATTGCTTTCTCTAAAATAGCAATCAGCGCATTTGCTATATCATTACTATTTTGACCTGACAGGGTCTCACTCAAAATACTATTGTAGGTTTTCCTAATACTCTGAATAATCACTTTAAAATTATACGTTATGAGCTTTCTCTTGTAAAACCAAAAAGAAACCTGGCATTTCAGCAATGCAAACATAGTCTTTAAGTCAAAGGATATCACCAATACGTTTGTCTCAGCTACTTTTCAATATTTTCGTTTCTTCTCGCTGATTGCCATAACCGGATTCTTGTGAGATGGTTACCTTTTTACCTCTTCTTCGTTTACAGAAACGTGGGCTTTTTTTTGCTCATATAGTTCGCACTATTTGCATTGATCTGTCTCGAGTTTATGAAAGTCCATATTTAACCTCTCATTAAAAACTTTTCTGTTTTTCTACTTCAGACCTGGATCTTTTTGATTGTTTATTTGTTTTTTAATAATACAACTTGAACATTTCAGCTGTTAATAGATCTGGGTCCAAATGCTCTTTCTTGGAATCTGCTTCTGGAATTAATCCAATTCTATCTATGAAAAACTTTTGATGTGATTTTCTATGTCTAAAAGAGAATTTACAGAATTTTTTGTTCCATAAAATGGACGTTTGTATTCATGAACATCAGGTAGATTTGTGACTGGATCTCTTTTTCTGCCATTAAAGCCGAATCCTCTTAGTTTATCAATATGTAATGTTTTTACATTAAAGTTTATGCAGACTTGAAAGTCATGTCCATGAACAGTCAAGTAATATTTGATGAAGCAGGTTTTGGTACTTTTGTAGTCTTTTTGCTTTCTAGAGTTGGTTGGTTCTATTTATAGTGGTGGTTGGAAAAATTTTATGCAGGCCATTTCATTCTTGTTTCCAGAATGAATCGTAAACTTTGTCTCAATTTTGTTGAGTTAATTTTTGTTTGCACTTGAACTTGCATCTGCAACGATCTACTTCTTTCATTGTTTGCCTAAGAATAGCTATACCCTTTTTCCGCCTAAGATTAGCTTTTTGTCTGAAACCAAAACTACAAGGGAAAAGGGAATTTCCTCAGCAAAAAACTTTACTAATAACTGATAAAAATAAAACAAATCATCTTAACCGGATTAGTAATGAATTTTTTAAATTGTGTCAAGATTTTACGAACACCCTGTATACAGTTTGCATTGAACAAACCAGTTGAGGGGTTAGAGCTCTAAGAAGATTGTGGAATAAAACCATTTAGCTGATTTGTATAACTGATATCTCAGAGCAAAACAAAAACTTGGAAAATAAAATTTGTCCATATGTTTGTAACCCTGTAAACACCCAAAAAAATATAATTATCTCATTTTTTTTCATTTTTGCAGTTACCTCATTTGAGAACTGAGACAGCGATTTGTGTCTTGTTAAAGATCCAATGTTTACTGATATTTAGCTCAATGATAAAGAGATATGAAGGAGAATACCAGCCACTAAATGCTTCTTGCAACACAGTTTAAGCTACATACCAAAGTTATGGAAATCTAGACTAAAGTACGATATAGAATTGTGAAAGTTGGATAAGTTCTGGTAAAAAGGTTTAACCTGTTCTATTGAAAAGTAACAGTTTGCAGATAATCCCAGGGATATTTAAATGTCTAAACAATAATTATCCAGATTCCTTATCTTTTGTTATGTAACCAATTATAGAAATACAAGTATATGCTAGGTGATAAGAGAGGACTTCTATGATATTCTATGAGGGTGTCAGGCTGGCTTACTGGTATCATCCTTGATTGTTATACATGGGGTTGGTGGTTCGAGCCCTGCTTAATGCCAATCTGACAAAAAGCTCTCAGCATGCTTTCAACCCTAACTTGCTGGACTTTTCTAGACCTTAACTTGGAGGCCTCGTGTACCACACTGACAATGTGGGCACGTTGAAGATCTATCTCTGTCCTTGACACATTGGACAAGTGAAATGGCTACCTGGCTCTGTCAGACTGGACGTGTTGCAAAAATGTATCCGTTCAGGTGAATCTGATAGTTCCAGAAAAAGCTATTGATAAATGTTAGGACCACCCAAGGTAGCTTATAAAAAAACCTAGTTCTGGCGGTGTGTTTCTCTACTAAAGAACACTACCAAGCATTGTCTCTACATGACAGAACCATGCCATTATTCTATGATATTGTTACAGATGAGCGGTTAGAGAAAGTGAGTATTCTAACCTCTAACAATACTAACCCATCAGACCCATCTCTATCATCTGATGACTGGACCAGAATCAACTATAGAGAGCAAGCATATCCTGCTGCTTTGACTCACAACTTTGACCCTCTAGTACAAGGACAGCATGTCACTATTCTCAACACTCATGAGAGAGGTTTAGCACTGGCAGAAGTTGAAATATATGGTATTGTTTTTGTCTACAATAAAACTGTACCTAATAACATCGGCTGTCCTGGTCTGGCACAGTAATTGTGTAGTAACATAATGTTAAGTTGTGGGTACAAATTATATAAACTGATAATAAGCGATTTAAATGCCTATTGCTATATGAATATTGTAATGCTTACATTTAAATTTTTTAATTTTTTAATAAACCCATTAGATATTGCTATGATCTCCATCCGGCTTTCGCTAAAGTTAAACCTGACATCCTTTAATTTGCTGTTAGTAGTACTAGTAGCAACCACTCTATACAATTGCCACTTTAGAACAGTTTTTCTAACAACACAAAAAGTTTCAACTCATTTTAGATTGCTTCAATTATATTTTTATAAGTCTACCTACTTTAAACTGATATGGTAATTTTGCAACAAGATGTTTTGGTTTAAATTATCAAATATATATAATACTTTTGTTTAGAGAAGGGTTGTCTGTACTATGCAATCCTAACAAACATTTTTATATATGTACAATGAATAGTCATCACTGAGGATGTGTTTTAGCAAAAAAATGATAGATAAAAACTTGTTAAGAAAAAATGGGTAGTCATAATGTTGCCAATTGAACATCTTTGAACTGAGTATTTTAAAAGATGGTCTCATGAACTGTGAGGGATGATCTCACATCACTAAAAATGATGTGAGGGAATCAGTTTACTCAGCTAAATTTAAACCAGACTGAAACAGGTTTACAGTGTGCTGCATGAATTTAATTGCATCTTACTCAAAGTTTTTCCTTTTCTAGCGGCACAAAGTATCAAAACCTTTTTTTCTATTTGCAAGACATTTAAGCGTGCAAATATCTTTCTCCTAATTGATTTGTATTAAAGGATTGCTTGCTATGTTCCTCAGCACACGTGTATATCATAGAATTGTTCATTTTGAGGTAAATTCTTTCAAAAGCAGATATTGTAGAGGTTTTGTGCAGCCTTCATTTTCCTCCACTAATACAAGACTCGGTGCATGAGTTTATACATATATTTTCTGCTTAGTTCATAAGTTGCACAATAATACTCAAGCAGCAGGCAATGCACAGGCCCAGAACAGTGAGCTCCGCCTCCGTTCTCTTTGGCTGGAACCGGCATGGCTTTGCCCGGCTCGGCTCAGCCCAGCTTGGTTTTGACTCAGCACGGCTCTAGCTTGGCTTGGCTTTGGGCTTGGCTTGGCTTGGCTGGGTTTGACAAATTGTAAGGGTACGCCATCCACTACAAACTCTCCTCCATTGGTGACTCAGATCTCCAATTTATGTCCTGAGGGAGCGCGAGTTGGGCCGGAGTCTCATGTTGGCGGGCTCCATAGTGGAGGCGATCTACCTCCTTCAGCAGCAGCTTGCACTCCCGGCCCTCCAAGTGTCCTTGCCATAACACCATCTGCATTGTTTTGACAGCCCTCATTCACTCCTGGCCATTTTGTGCCAATAACCAGGCCCAACTGCGCTGTGTCTGCAGGAGGATCTGCCTAGCTGGAGTCTGTCTCACTATCTCGGCCAGCGTGCATGACCCGGTGGAATTCAAGGTCGTCCGACTTCTCCTGGTCGAGGCTAGGCGGACTCGGGTTGAGGGGGTACAGCTGAGTCCTGGCCTGCTGGACTTCTTTTTGCGAGCTATGGCACGTCCTTACTCTAGTAGTGAGAGTTCAGGTAGCCATCGTCAGAGATCCCCACCTGTTCTCCTGACAGAAAAGCTCCCGGGAGTCCTGGTTTACCAGATGTACCACCGGCTCTACTCCTCCCTGTTGGTGAATAGCGGGGTGTAATAGCATTTGGTCTCTCAACACAGGATGCCAGTCATAGGGGCACACAAACACGGCGTAATGTTGTAAGACATGAATGAGGATTTGACAGGTGCTGGTTGTTAACTGGCGGATCCAGCAACTCCTGTCCTTCAACTGTTCCTCTGCCTGTGAGACCGTTCGGGAAAACAGGTATTTGATAGTCCTTACCATCGATTTTTTCTGCGGCCTGGTTTCCTCTGGCTCCTGCTCTCTTACGTCGTGCTTTCTCTAATGGTACCAGCTCTGGAAGAAGAGGACAACTCTGGTGAGAGGAGGCTGACTCATCTCTTCTTAGTGCGCACAGCAGCTACCCGGCACTCCTCTTCCACCTCTTCTGGCATGGCCTCGTTGAGCAAATCCTTCACTGTCTCCTCGGTTAGGGTTGCATCTAACAATGCCTCTCCTCCTTCCTCGATAATTTATAATACGGCAGCGTCCAGTTGTCATGTCATATCTAGCTCCCGGTCGTCCCGCCTTGTAGGCCATCACATTTGCCGGTATTGGCCTTTCCATTCCTTCTCCAGCTTCTGTCAAGCTAAATGCAACTGAAGTCAGTAATTCCCGTAGTGATGTGTTGCCTTCGCTATCCATCTTTTCCAGCGCCACGATGCCGTCTAGAGAAAATGAGTCCTTTAAAAGGAAAGCTTTGGTTGCGTCCGTGAGAACCGTTTTACAACTTTCCCACGCAACCTCTGAACTGTTTTTCGGCAATTCCATAGAATAACATACACCATCTCCATACCGTTCTGGCTTCCTAGCTTTCCAGGCTGGCCTCAGATTTTGCTGAACTGGAGTTGATTGGTTTTTGGGGTTGATGAGATCTGGTTTTGTGTTCTCTTCTGTCTCCATTGGGTATGCTTCAAGTTCTCCCGGAACTTTTTCCGGTGTGGCCGGATTGAGTTTTTCAGAACTCAGAGGGCGTCTTTGGCTTTCTCCTTTCTTCGGTCCGGCCGGACTTTCTCCTGGAGTTATCTCATGCCTTCAATTTTCTGCAGCCTTTAGTAGCAGCTTTTCCCAGATGGGAGGTGGCATTATGGGTGCAAGGTCTATTCTGACCTCCTCCTAACTTCTCTGGGCCCCGCTGGGTCGAGCTCCTATCATATTAGGACCCCTCCTTGACACCAGGGTGACAGAGGCTTGCCCCAACCTTTTATGGCAGGAATTATAAGGTTTCAGCCTTCCTTTGCTCTGAATAGAAGACTTGCCCTGTCATTTAACCAGATATGTGTCGTTACCCCAATCCTTTTGGACCTGGTATGGTCCCACGAACCTCGCCTGCAGCTTGGGATTTTCTCCCAATCTGTCGCGTTTACTCGTTAGCCACACTCTGTCTCCTGCGGTGTACATTAGTGGCTCTTCCTGGTCCTCCTGTTTCACTTCCATCTGAATTTGCTGTAGCGCCTCATGCACCATCTGCAGCCTCCGCTGCGCCTTAAGGGCGTGCTCGTGGGCAAGAAAGAACTTGGGTGGTGGTAGTGGCTTTCCAGCTCTTCTGGCAACCTCAGCTCCTGTCCCAACATCAACATGTTGGCTGTCTTTTTGGTTGCGGAGTGGGGGTGCCTCGGCATGCCCTCATTAGCTGGAAAAGCAGCAGGTCCTACATATCCTGTTCCCGGGCCAGGAGTATTGCCCTCAAGGAGTTTTTTATTCCCCGATTGTTCCGTTCAACGATTCTGTTGGCCTGTGGGTGATAAGGAGTCGTGCTTGGTTTCTCCACGTTCCAGAGTTGGAACAGTTTGCCCATCAGTTAGCTCTCAAACTGCGCCCCCTGGTCTGTGTAGATCTTCTTGGGTAACCCCAAGTAGCAAAAAACCTGCTCATTCAGCGCGTTTGCAACCACCGGGGCCGTGGCGTCAGGTAGTGCCAGTGCGTCCTGCCATCGGATGAAGTGGTCGGTGAGGACCAGCACTCAGTTATTCCCCTTAGGCGTGACGGAAAATGGCCCCACCAGGTCCATGGCCACTTTCTGCCAGGGTCGTCCAGCGTAGAGCCTTCTTTTCTCCCAGCCGTCTTTGTCCTTCCATGCTTTGCAGCCGGGCACACCTCACAACTCTTGATGAGCCGTCTGGCTGTGACTGGCCATATATACAGCCTGACGTGCATCCTTGAAAGCTTCATGAAGTATTGCAGCCAAATGGATAAAAATATTATGGGAACTCAGAGAAATTCTTGCTTGATTTCATTTGTTATCTAAAATCATTTAATGAGTCTTTACTTTAACCCAACCATGCCTGTGTTTCATAATGCAGTGTTCAAATCAAGTTGGTTAATTTAGTTGCCCATCTCAATTTTTGCAGCATGCTCCACAGCCCATCTTGTGCAGCAGTTTCAAAGCTTTCTGTAAGATCTATAAATACTGTGAACAGCTCCATGTTTAGTTGAAAAAACTACTCAAGATTTGACAAAGATGGAAGGTCGTGATTATGATGCTTTTGTTTTTTTAACACACTTCTAGTGTTTGCTAAATAAATTTTGTAATGGACAGAAAGATGAATTCTTAATATTTGCTGCATTTCCTCATGTTGCCTTTTTTGAATATGGATAAAATGTTTTCGTCTTACTAGTTCTCAGATGCTAGCACAGATTTTCATGTATGTACAAACGTATCATCTAGCTTTTCTTGCCTACATAGTCCACCAAGCTTGTAAACCTTTGCAAAAATACCAGAGCTATCAGTTGATTATTTTCATGAAGTGGATAGCCACTTAGAGCTCACATATACTTGGGATATTGTCCAGCTATTTGTCTGCAGTGACCACTGGGAGTTGTGCAATTACATCTTTATCTAAGGTTTTAAGCATATTCAACAACTGCTAAAAGTGCTGGGTAAAGTGCACCTATGTCTTATTAATGTGTTTCACTATGTTAGTTCTATCTTAAGCAAAGGTTATGCTATTCCTTTTCTCTGAAGCCCGTAAATCTCATAAGTCATTGTTAAAGCCTTCAAAGTCTGGGTGCATTACTAGTGGGTTTTATGTAGCACCTTCTTTATGAGTCATTCAAATGTGGAGGGTGCTTACTTGTATGTCAAATCACATGGTGGATGTTACGTGTGTCACAATCTGCTCTCGGTGGCAAAAGCTGTTTTGATGCTTGCACCCTCACTCACTCTTTGTTACCAGTGACCGAACCTTAGCATGAAGGTACAGAAGATGCTACTGCCAGACAGCGCACCCAGGCTGTCATTCAGTTTTGGTGAGGTGTATAATTTTTTATGTGTTACTATCATAAAGCCATCATATTGTATGTCAACTGTATGCATAGGATGTGTGTAAGCAACTGGCAAACATAACTAGCACAAACATAGCTAGCATAAGTAATATTATAATAATATGATAAGCTGACTCAGCTACTGTAGAGCTGGTAAAGTCATTATTGTTTAATGTGAGCACACACTGTGACATTTTCCTTTTTTAGTTGTTGTTACAATTCAAACTGCTCTAAAATATCAGAAGTCAGACACTTATAGAAAAATAACATATCTGCATAACAGTTTAAAATAATAGAAGTTGATTGCAAAACACAATTGTACAATATCTGATTTTCGGTAGAACATGACTCTTAGTCCAAAACCACACAAAAACAAAACATGATTTTTTTTTAAACAAAAAATCACAAAAATCTGGTGGATGTAGCTTACAATAATTTGTCCTAATCAAGAGAGGCCTAAACGAGTGGGTGGTTTGGACACTTTTCTAGACATAGTGACAACTGAGGAAAAGCTTGAACTCATTTGATTAGATTTGGTTGCACATGTCGATGCTCAACATAACTGGGGACAACAGCTAGCTGACTTTGCTGAGCAGACTGGACCGGAACCAAAGTTCTATCAGAATTAGTAATTTCAACCAGTTTCTTTTGTTTATCAATGTTATCATTAATCAAGGTTTTATCGGAATTAGTACTTTCAACGAGTCACTGTTGTTTATTTATGTGATCATTAATCAAGGTTTTATTACGGGCATGAGAAGATCAGATGGGTCTCAGAGTCTTTATGTTGCGCCGGTAAACTTTGCCATTTGCTAATTTGATGTAGTAACTTCGAGGCGTTTCTGCGTGTTCAACAATAACACCTTCTGCCCCCTTCTATGACCTAGTTTGCACCGAACTTTCATTCCTACGCAAAACTCAGTGGAAAGGGTAGATGTGTTGTTTTGAAATATAGCTTTTGATTGTCTTTTAACAAAGCTATTGTGTATTTCCTTTAGACATAGTCCTTGGGGCTTGATTTGGTGGGGTAGGCAATATAATTGTCCTCTTAAATTTTGAGCCTGTGGCAAAACTGCTGGGGATGGCAGTTGGTCACCCAATAGAGTTGACTGTAATGTGGCTAAAACATCACACAAAGTCTGAGCAGATATCAATGCCTTTCTGAGGCTGTTTTTGATCATTTGATTCATGCGTTTGGCCAACCATTTAAAGCGTGAATGATAAGGAGAGGAACTTATGTGTTTAACGTCATTATCCTCAATGAAGCATTTAAATTCATAAGACGTGAAAAATGACGCATTGCTACTGACCAAGTTTCAGGCCGACTAAAATCGTTGAACGGTCTTTTTAGTAAATTTATGACTTCTAAAGACCGATAAGTTTTTAATTGATAGCAGGCTGGCCACTTCGAGTATCGATCTACTCTTACCAAATAGTCATTGCCATTGAGGTGAAAAATATCCATACTAACTGACTGCATAGGGTATTCTGGGATAGCATATGGTTCATGGTATACCGACTGTTCGATCTCATATATTCTTGACAAACAGACTATGATTCTACCAAATTTTTAATCTGACCTAAATAGCCTGGCCAATAAACTGCACCTTTGGCTCACTCAGTACATTTACTAATTCCCATGTGATCAGCATGTATTTGGTCCCACACCGCTTTCCTCATTGCTATAGGAATAGCAATCTGGGCCCGGCACAGTAGCAGGTCATTATGCAATGTGAGATCATATTTTACATTCCAGTAAGGTTTTAGTGGCTCAAGGCAAGCATGTTTAGTCATTGGCCAACCGTGCTCTATGTATGACGCTAGTATCTGCATTGTGGGACCTAGTTTGGTTGCCTGACTCAACTTATCCATGAACAGAGGTTGCGTGATAATGCCTGTGGTTATTGAATCAATCTGATCATGATCTATTGCTTCAAGTTTATTAGCCTCAGCACTGTGGCAAGGGAGAAATGCATGTGACATTGTATCAGTCAAAATTAGGTTTCCAACTGGTTTATGAATTAAAGTGTAATCGTATCCTTGATTACATAGTCTCATACGCATCAATCTAGGGCTAAGCTCATTTAAACCCTTTTTCATAATTCCAATTAGTGTGAAGATGATCTGTTTCTACCATGACATGCTGCCCGTATATATACTGATGAATTCGCCTCAGACCAAATTGAATCGCGAGGTACTCCTTCACAATTTGTGCATATTTTTCTGAGTTTCCGTAAGGGAGTAACTGGCATATTATATTGGTTGGCCTGCATGAATTATTACTGCTTCCATGCCAAACTGACTGGCAACAACTGATAGAGTAACTGGCAACTCCGAATCAAACATTTTTAGCGATGGGCTAATTGATATGAGGATATTTAGTTTCTCAAACTCCTGCACAGCTGCTTCGCTCCAGGACTATTCTACACCCTTTTAGTTGGCTCGCGCAGTGGGGTGGTAACTTCGGACAGAAGTTAGCTAGATATGTGGCTATTCCTAAAATCCTACTGACGTCAACTTTACACTCTGGTTTTGGCATTTTGGTAATTGCCTCCACCTTACGGACATCGGCCCTGATAGTACCATTGCCTATGATGTGACCTAGATATTTCAACTCAAACTGCCTAAAATTGCATTTCGCCTCTTTCAATTTCAGATTACAATCCCTGCATCTCTGCATTACCAACTCTAAGATTTTATCCTGTTCAGTCTCCGTCGCTGCATGAATCAACAATTCATCTACGTAGCATTCCACTCCTTCAATGTATTGAAATAGGACTAGAGGATATCCCATAGGGCAATCTAAGGAATTGATATTGAAGGTAAAGTATGATGCATTGTGGGATAACAAGGTTTCAGGCTAGCCAAAGTCCAACAACTATTGTTTTAGAAATTCAATTATCTGCTTAGATGTGAAACTCTAAATCTCACGGCAACTGGGCCATCTTGAATATCTATCTACAGTAACCAAGTATACAATGCCAGCTAGCTGGAAAATGTCAATGCTGATTGTTTGCATAGAGTAGCCAGGAATACCGTATGGTTCAATTACGGTCTTATTGTTTGCTTTGGCATTTTCTTTACATGTCTAACAAGCATAAACTAAATCTTTAATATTGCCAACATAGCCTGGTCAGTTAACTGAATCTTTAGCTCTTTCAATGCACTTAGAACTTCCAAGGTGGCCTTTTTGTAAACCGTTAATAATGGTTCGCCTGAAAGATTTTGGTAAAACTAACTGACTGCCTTTTAGCACAATATTAGTATTTACACTCAGGTCCTATCTCACGTTCAAAAATGTTGTTAGAGGTTCTAAACCTTAGCGCCTGTTTTTTGCCAGCCATTTACTATGCTTGATTTAAGTGTGCCTAAGGTAGGATAATTTTCGGTGGCTTTGATAATGTGTTCACTGTGTGTTTGGTTTGACAAAACTCCAGTAGTTATAGCATGTATTTGCTCATATATATCTACTACTGACTAAGCTTGCACTGTATGGACAGTAGTCACTGAGGTAAGCCCTACTCTTAGCATCAGCAATACACATCATGCTGCCATGTTTGTGAATCAGGTCATATTCATACAGATTAATTTGAAGTGTCATTCTTTGTAACCTACATGTAGATGTGAGGTCATTCAACATTTTTTTCTTGATGCCAAACAATGGTTAGTGATCAGTTTCGACCGCTAATTTCTGACAAATAATGTACTGATGTAACGTAGTATACCCATATTGTGTGGCTAGAAATCCTTTTTATATTTTGACTTAAGCTTTTTGGGCACTAGTTAAGCTACCACTAGCAAATTCAACTGGCTGACCATTTTGCAGAATAGTTGCTCTTATACCATTTTGTGAGCTATCAACACTTAGTGTGATTGTTAATTAGGATCAAGCATTTTGAGTAGCTGACTGCTACTAAGTAATGACTTTAACTGTTCGATTGACTTTTCTTGTTCAGTTCTCCAAAACTACTGAACATATTTTTGTCAAGACTCCTAAGGGAGCTGTAACCTCAGCTAAATGAAGACAAAATTTGCTTTAAGGTTGACTTGCCACAAAATTCACATTACAGTTATTTGGTAACAAAAGATTCACCATGTCTTACTTCGTTGTGTTGTAAGTGCCAAATATGTGGAAATGTGATTACAAGCTATTAAAATCTCAAAAACGAAAAGCCGCCGTAGATTGGAATCTTTTTATTTTGATGACACAACCACAAAATTTTAATTATCGTCTTTTCACGTATGTTCTCACGTGAATTGAAAGGCCAATAATAATCTCAATATAAAACTTATCGTAGTACTAGTTTATGACAAACACTTTGAGTTTTACCGAAGACCCCATATCAAATATAGATGCTCGCTACTTTACAGTTTTGTTTCGGCATTATTCAATCGTCAAGTCGTAATCTCATCATGTGACCCAATACTTCGCAAATAATTTTTGCAGCATTTTTCGATTATCACAGGTGACCAACAGGCTCGTCATGATTATCGGACAACGATACGTATTCCTTGGAGCTAAGGTTAAAAAGTTTAACAATTTTTTTACGGTAAGTTATAAGATATCAGTGCCAAAAGTAACAACATTACAATGACGATAAAATAGACGCGTAAGAACAATAGACATAGTTTTATTGAATGTGTGAAGTATATTTGTAAAAATATTTCGACGAATAAGGTTGCAAGAAAGTGTAAACAGAAACCATCTCTCACAACTACATCACATTTGAGCCATTTTGGAAAGGGAATCCAAACTATGGCGGTCTCGTGTGGCTGTGATTTTCTGTTCATTTTTGAGCTTTTAAGAGCTTGTAATCATCTTTCCACTTATTTTTCACCTACAACACAACAGGGTAAGACATGGTGAATCTTTTCATATCAAATAACGGTAATGTGAATTTGTTGCAAGTCAACCTTTAAGGATTTGGCCATGCCTAGCAATCTACGCAAGTCCTCTGGGCAGTTTGGAGTGGGCATATTAATAATAGCTTTGCTTTTTGCAGGGTCAGGCCGTATAACCAATTGTCCTATTATGTGCCCAGTTATCTGAGTTCTGACTGTTCAAATCTACGTTTAGTCAGATTGAGCTTAAGATTCACTCCTCTACATTTTTTCAACAATTTTTGAAGTACAGCATCATGCTCTGTTTTTGTAGGTGCATGAACTAGCAAATCATCCACAAATTGTTCTACCCCATCAATATCATAAAAAAGTTTTGCTGACAGTTCTATAGAAAACCCCGGAGCTTAACTTATTCTAAATGGTAGCCTAATAAATCACTACCTCCTAAAAGGAGCTGCAAATGTTGTAAGAAAACTGCTCTAACTGTCGAGTTCAAGTTGCAATAGCCCCTGAGATGCATGTAATGAATAAAAAAACCTTGACTGCGATAATTTTGAAAATATTTCAGTAGCGGTAGGGAAAGCAGTGTTGGCGTCTGATACACCTGTTTAGCTCTGTGGGGTTAAGACAAACGCGCAGTGATGCGTCAGTTTTCTACACATTTACAATAGGATGAACCCACTCAGTATGGTATGCATTTTAACCTTGGTTATTATACCTTTGAATTCTATTAATTCAAGTGTGCTTTTTAATAAATTTCTCAACCTAAATGGAACTCTCCTAGGGTTATGTGTTACTGGTTTGCTACCCTCTTTGAGTGTCAAAATATGCTTGCTCGGTACTTTCCCCAATCCTTCAAAAACATCAGTAAAATCAGATGCAACAGAATTATGGGTGTGAGTGTGTGTCTACTGAGTGAAGTTAATGCTTGGCAGTCCTTCTTTATTCTGGTGTTGCTAAGACTCAACCTATCGTAAGTTGATTTGGGCATTACGTAAAAAGTGGCACCAATGTCTACATTAATTCTGAGTTTGCTGCCCTCATGGTTGGCTGTTATATACCATTATTCAGAGTTTGGCTGACCTTTTACTTTACGTAGCTTGCCTGAGTTAGTGAGAGTCGTCTCTCCTGTAGGCTTCGACTAGCATACTTTGCTAAAATTCCCCTTTTCGTGACAGCTTTTGCAGAATTTGTTGTATGATGGACATCTTCTAACTGGGTGTGAACCACAACAAAGCTTGCAATTGGTTGTCATCCTCTGTTGCTGACCACCATATGATTGCTGACCATACTGCTGGGCTGAGTTGCATGTCTGTTGCACATCTATGGTGGGTACTTTATGAGCTGGTTGTGTCTGTTGAACATTTATGGTATGTGCCTTGGAAGTTGGTTCTGTATTTGACATATTAAAATCATTCATGTACTGTTTTGTTGCCTCAAACCTTTGACAATCTTTGATGCACTTAGCTAAAGTAAGATGCTTTAGTATCTTAAACAACTCACTTCCTACTGACTCTGATCTAATACAAAATACATATGTGTCTCTCAAAGCTTTATCTATCTCTGCCTCATGAAAATTGCATGTTGGGACAAGGCTTTTGAGTGATGATAAAAACCTACCAAACAATTAATATGTCCGTTGTATCCGGCTATAAAATTTGTACCAGTCAAAATCTTCCTTGACTTTAGTAGCGAAGTAACTAGTAAAAACATCTTTGATAGCTTTTATCATTTTTTTCGTCGGTCACTGATAAGTCAAATGTCCTTAATAGCTCCTGACTTTTGACTCCAAAGAGTGTGAGTAGAGTAACTACATGTACATTCTCTTTTTTAGCATTATTTTTATTCCTGTCATATAAAATTCAAAGTGTTCCAACCACGTTGTCCAATTTCTGCTAGCGCCACTTGGATTTTGAGCAGAGCTCCTTACCACGAAATTTGGAGGTGGCCTAAGAGAACCGCTATTCACCAGCATCATAGACTTGCGTTGTCACTGTATATTAGGCATGGTTCTAAATTTCTGACTCTGTGTTAAGTTGCTTGTAGTATATGCATTAGATATAAGGCAAGTGAGAGTTCAGGATGTGTATGTGTGTATATTTAATTGACTAAACCACAACTGAACACAAAATCTTAACATACCATATCTATCCAGAATAATAGCCTAGCTATTCAGGATAACAAACTAGCTATACAGGATAATAGCTTTATATCAGTTGTCCAGTTTGGCATACTTCTAAAATTATCAAACAACTCATTGAGGTATTTGTCAAATGGGCAATAAAATCTGGCTGTAAAATTCAAGACCAATGAGTGGAACTGAACGATCCGACAAACAATGGTAGCAGTAATGATCATTAACCTTTACACGAAGTTGCTACATATAAGTAGTAAGACTAAGTCGACAGCTGCCCAAAATGTGAAATATGGTAATTAGTCAATGAGCCGCTAGTCTCTTAGTTAACACATGAACCCCATTAGCAAAATATTTTACACATCTGTTTGGGCTCATGGTGCTCGCTGCTGGCACAATTTTATTACTATTAGAATAGCCGTAGCTTAAAAATTGGTCTGCGTTCATTATCTACATTAGTTGGTAGCTTTTTAAAGTACCTTTGGATTTGCCTCTGAAACAGAAACTTTTTTATGACTGATAAAGAGAGCGTTTCCCAAGTTGTTCACCAAATGGTGTTTAAGTTATATTTTAGCAACATAATTAGGATAAATGTATATTTTGATTTCTACCTAGCAAATCTGCAAAAATTGTTCAATAGGTTGAAGTAGGCTGGGCGGAAACTCAACCCATCCAAAATACCTTGCCATTGCTTTAGATTTAGATGACCTATGTTGGCTATGCAGTTATTGAACATAGCTTATATAGCCAAAGAAAACTGGGACTATAATGAAGCGACTTAAACTCGAAAATGTGATTGAATTGAAGTTAGTTTTCATGCTTCTAACAGTTCCTTATAATAATAACCATGACTAATAGAACTGTTACGATTAACAACTACATGAACTTATCTTTATACAAAGAGTATGCACTACAAGCAACTTTTAAAATTTGAACAAACAGGGTTTGTATAGTTATTTTGATATCCCAAATAACTCAAGTGCAAACATCCATATGCAGTTTTAACAAGGGCTTTTTCTGCTATCTTGACTGCTAACATTGACTGTTTCCAAACAACATGTGTTTCTTATTTTCTGGTTTGCTTTTTTTATCATTTCTTTAATCATCCAGTGAGAAATTAAATTTGCTCAACAACCTACTTTAAATCATCATTAAACCATGTATGCATATTGAGGTGTTAACCATAAGAAATATCACTATACATATACGTGTAAGCAAAATGTTTAGTTTTATTTGTATATTTTCAGATGACTACAACAGCACATATCAGAACTACAGTTTTTTTATTCATAAAACTAAGAATTTACCTTTGTGATTTTATCGGTGACAAGCTTGATGATATAAAGCAATGTGTTTTGAGGAGCAAGTCGACAGCTACCAGCCTGGTTATGGAGAGACTTTCGCAAAGTATCTTGGATAATACCAGCAGAGGAGCCATTGTATTGACAAATGAACAGGTATACATATACCTGGTTTTGCCAACAGGAGCAGTGTTCCTGATGGCAACTGAGGTAGATGCATTTCTGGCCTGTGTTAAGTTTTTGTTTGTGTTTAACCAGAGGTACCACATCCAAGCCCATTCATCAGTTGGGGTTCTGGTGGAACGTCTGTTACGGCTGCTCTCATCATTGATGACAACAACCTCTGCATTGCGGAGGAGACTTCTTCAAATGATGTGGATAGTCAAGTAACAGCTTCTCTAGAATTTCAACTGATGGTGTCTTGGCTGGTATCGCTGGTACTCTATTAATATATGTTCTCTTTTATATTTATAAACATTTACATATAAATACATCATCGCAAAACATGTCATTTTTAACCTTTTTGTTCACATTATAGCTTTAATGTTGCCATAATATATTATGCTTACACATTTATTTAATATAAGTATTTCATGGAAATAAAAATAAGAAATTCATAGTCATCAATTCACTCAAGGGTGTAATTGTCTTCTCCGGGTATAAAATTACAATCTTATTGTGATTTAAAATGATAGTACCATGAGTGAACAGGAAGCATCCATTGCAGCACAGCACTAAATCACAGAATGATTTAGTTTTGGCTATTTCCACAAAAGGCATCCCTATACAAAAACTCAACTATCAATCATTATATGATTGAAGAGGCACTAGTATAGCTGTACAAATGGCTCAACTATCAATCATAATATGATTGAAGAAAACCTAGAATATCTGTACAACGGCTCAACTATCATTCATTATATGATTGAAAAAAGCTCTAGCATACCTGTACAACGGCTCAACTATCAATTATTATATGATTGAAAAAGCACTAGCATACATGGACAACAGCTCAATGATCAATCATAATACATTATGATTAAAGAAGCACTAGCATACCTGTACAACAGCTCAACTATCAATCAATATATGATTGAAAAAGCATTAGCATACCTGTACAACGGCTCAACTATCAATCATAATATGATTTAATAGCGACAGTATGCATTGGCATTGGTAAATCATTATTAAATGAAATCAAATCAATTTTGTCCGTTGTATCAATTGTTTTAAGTACAGTTTTGTCACCCTGAATTTAGATTTATTTATGATTTAAACTTCAATCAAAATTTCTCTGTGTGTATATACAGTAAAGCAAGATGCTTAGTTTTATTCATATTATTTCAGACATTGTGACAAAAACTTTTTGAAGTTTTTGTTCATCTGCAGTAAAAGACTTTCAAATAATGACTATTTACAAACCAGCTGTAGCGGTGCAACTATCTGATGTAAATTATAGCTATCAAAAATCTGTAACAAACTGATTTGGGCTTCATTTATCCTACTTTACTAAGTCAATTGTATATACTTTAAATTATATTGTACTCAAATATATTCTTATAACTGGTTGAATTAAATTTTTAGTTTCATAAAAAAACATTGTAGCCTCTGCAAAACATTCAGTTTTCACTTACCACAGGGTTTGTACCTACCACATGGCTTTTATCTACCACATGGCTTCTACCTTCCACTTAGCCTCTACACTCCTACCACACATCCCCTACAACACAGCCTCTACCGCACAGTTTCCATTTATTATTATTTTAATGAAAAGCTAATTATGCTTGCTTACTTATATTATATTTGAGTATAAAATAATTCATAATTCAATTTAATCATTATGCAGTGCTGTAATAAAATGCACTTCTGTATTCTGGCAGAAACACACCAACTTATATGGGTAACACTTATTATGAGGATCTTGCGTGCAACTTAGCAAATTTTGTATTGCTTTTTCAAAACTCCTTTTTAAATTTCAGTACATTATAATGTACATTTTTAACTATCTCAAACTTTAAATAAAATAAAAATCGGACAATGATTCATGATATATTGATAGATTTGAGACATCACGCCTTGATGTGAATGCATGCGAAAACGGACAACAAATTAGCATTAAAACACAAGTGAACTTTGTAGCATTTAAGTGACAAGTCATGCTTACTAAAATTCAACAACCAGTGCACTATTTTAGTAATTTTTTGCTTGAACTCAATCACACAAAAACTTACATACAATGGAGACAATTTCTAATAAAATATTTAGTCCGCTCTTGACAGCTGTTTGCATGTATAAGCACGTTTGCAACCACATTTATCATACAATGTTCAATTATTATCAAGGAATTAGTTTTTGTTAATAACAAAATATTTATCATCAAAATCAATTATTTGAATTGAAGTACAGTAAGCTTGTTTATGAGTTAAAATCACTATTCCAGCCCATTTTATCTTCGGTCTCTTTTGCAATGCTTTCCATTTTAAAAATGTCTTGAGTGTGTTATATTGCTATTTTGGATTCATAGCAGTCTTGAAATTATTGATTTGATGAAACTTCTCTATTATTAGATTCAGAATCTTTCCCTATGAGCCAAAAATGAAGCACTTGGTATTTTGAACAGTAATGGAACAATTATTAACAACTTGCCAGCAAATCGAGCTACTATGTCTGATTCAAATTCAACAACTAGCATAAGCTAAAAATTTTCTTCTTCACTGTTCTTCCTCTCTACTTTTTTTCTACATCTAAAATACATGGCTGCATATTTTATTCAAAATTTTGATCTCAATCTCCTACGATGTAATAGCTTAAAATGGCATGCCAACTAATTTTTTTTATTATTTTAGCAAAATCATATTATAGTAAGTCACACAAAGGGTTCGCACAGAATTGAGTAGAGCGCAGAAAAGAAAAGAAGTGGCTTAGAGTTTAGCATACAAACAGGAAAATGACACACTGATAAACATCTATAAGTGTGCAGCGTTAACTCACAATAAAGAAACAATTATAACATAAATAAACGGCTTGAAATTAACTATGATCATACACTAACTTTCTAGAAATCCTTATCTCAATATGTTCTCCTACAAAAAAGATACAAATGTATATCTTTTTGTATGTTTTTATTATCTTTTTTATATCTTTCTTGACTACTAAATATCCATAAAGCTATCTTATTTAACCTAAGCAGTTAAAAATTGCCTCACTATTTGCATGCCAAATGAGTCCCATTTCCTATCAAGGCAATTTAAAAAATGCAAATAAAAGTGACAGAGTGTGGAAAAAAGCAGAATATGGCTCACTGGCCCATGACCTGTTTCTTCTAGCAATTCAAGTATTGGAATCATACTATTTTTTAAGAAGAGATTTCTTAAATTTTTTCGAAACTGCAATAAAACAGTTAATGTTTTTTTATGAATGCCACAGAGGCACTGCAGCAGTCTTGCAGTAAAATGTTTCCTGATAGATTTTGGTTTATAGTTCCATTGGAAGTTGCTAACAGATATTTTACATTTGGATTTTCTTTTCAAATTTTTACATAGTTTTTTTCGAATCATTCATTACTCAAATAGGTTGAAAATTCTTTTTGTTTTGATTTATTAGGAGAGATATTAGTGTTTCTATCAAGATTAGTGAATTTATTCACTGCCCTTTTTAGTTGCTCGTGCAATGATTAACATTTGTCTCTTCAAGGTTGAGTTTGGTACAAAGCTGCTTGACTAACCGGCCACAGTTTTACAATGATTGTCTTGAATCAATCATGGGTCTGTGACTGAACTGGTCAATTAAGGTTATACTTGGTTAATTTGTTTTCAATTATTGCAGAAGATGAAGTATCTATAATGGGTTAGCGAGCTAGTTTGGCTTTGTCACAAGGTTAACCAATTTTAAAGCTTAGGCTTTATTTGGAGAAGCAGATGATAGTAAGTAAGTATGCGTGTACTTGCCTTTGTAAGAAAAAATAAAAATGTTTACATACATGCTCATAAAAATTAATGCTGGCTGAAAAACACATAAATAAAATATAAATTTCAAACCATAAAAGTCATGATACTTAGTAAAAATGTTATTCAGATACAGTATACACTTAGATTTAAAGAAGCGTCTGCGTAGGTTCACTCTAAATTTTATTGCAGGCAAACGTTCAGAGAGCAGTTTTGTCAAAAGAAAGATTGGTATAGCTTCTGATGTTATTAACCTTAAGCTTTTTTATGACTAGGCGGCAGTCATATAGTTGTTGAAGAAACTGCAGCTCTGAAACACCGCTAAGTTTCATAGCAGATTTTACTACCCTTTGTAATAACTTCTTAGAGACATGGGTGAGATGGGAGAAAATGACTACCAGATGGTAAGACAGAACACTTTCAATGCAAGATTTATAGCATGCTGTGATGAGATTAGCGCTGGTATCTAGATGATACAGTTTACTCATAATATGTAGTCTTTTGCGAGCTTTGGATACACACTTTTTACTGCTGGCTTTAAAGTTTTGTTTCTAGTTCAGAACTGTGCCAAGATAAGTGAATTTTGACACTTGCTCAGTAGTCGAGTGTTTACGACTAGATTGTGGACAGCAGAGTTATCAAAAGAGTTACTAAAGATTAGCTCCTTAGTTTTTTTTAGAGTTTAGCAGAACGAAAATTGTCAGCGCATCAATTACTTAAATTATTTGCTTCATCCCGGAGGTTTGATGTTGTTTGCTTTGCTGTAAGGAAGTGCAGGACCACTGTGTAGTTAGCATATTTGATGTGTTTAATTTTATCGTGCTGACATGGCATATCTGAAACATAGAATGAGAGCATCAAGACACCAATGACGCACCCCTGAGGTTTTCATGTTGATGGTTTGATCGTGGTTGATGTATTTGCAGAGGTCTCAACAGTTTGTGTTCGGTTGGTTAAAAAGTTGTACAGCAAGTTGATTATGTTTGGGCGTATTCCAGACTGGGAAACCAACTTATTTATTAACAGTGCTGAATTTATGGTGTCAAAAGCGCTTGTGTAGTCAATAAAGAAAGCGCACCCAAAGTTTTTAGCTATCTTATCCAGATGTTTGCTTACCATTTCTATAAGTAAAATAGGAGCATCTTTGTTTCATCAGTTGGACTTGTACGCAAACAGGCTCTCATCAGTAGGTAATGATGGTAAGTGACTACTAACTAGCCTCTGCAGACATTTAGATGGGATGGAGGTTACTGAGACTAGACAAAAGTCCTTAGGTGCTATCGGACCTACACACTTTAGAAGCGGTTTAATAATTGAAGCTTTCCTGACTGATGGAAAAGTTCTTTCGGATACCACCATGTTTAAAATTTTAGTAAATGGATGTGCTAACAATGTTGCAGCCAGCTTCATGAGCTAGGCTAGAGTGCTGTATAGACCCGGGTCTTTGTTGACCTGCACGTTTCTTATGACAGCATAAATTTCTTCAAAAGAAAATAAATCTTCACATAACATTATATTAGGGAGAATAGGCATATCATTCTGCTACTCCAATCTGTTATAAAACCTACCCACAACATCAGCGTCCAGTGATTACTTCTGAAACCTGTTTTTTAGTTTCAAAATAGACTTCAAATTAGACCAAGCAATACGACTGTCGGATTGCATGGAACCTTCAATCTGAGAAGCATAAAGTCTCTTAGCTTGTCTGATGGCCCACTTTACTTTAGATGTGATTATGGAGTATTGTTCTTGGTAATGATGAAAGGCGGTAGCACTCGCTTGTCATTCAACCTTTTGGTTTTTGGGGTAATCAAAGTTTTATCAGTCTCACCGATTTTAACTGACTTGGATGGTATACATTCGCCTATGCAAAAGTTTATGCAGCTGATAAATGTATCCCATGCTTCAGGAACATCAGAGCAGGAGCTGCGTAACTGGTACCAGCCACTATCATCAATGCAGCTTAGCAGTCTGTCTATGTTATGTTAACTCCAGACTTGTCTGGTGATTTTCTGTGTTTTTGCTGATTTAGATATCAGATTGTAACTACATGTAGGTAGTAGAAGAACTGAGCCATGATCAGAAATTCTTATTTTAGGCTATTTGGTAGATGTATATCTTCCTTTTATATTGACATAACATTCATCGAGGGTTTTGTTCCCTCTGGTTGTACATGTGACTTCCTGATACAAGTGGGGAGTTCCACACTTGCACCATTGAAGTCATCTAGCGCAATGATAGTTGACTGGAGATTTCCCCTTTCAAGCGAATCAAGGTTATTGTTTATCTTATGCACAGCGTCCTAAACCCTGTGGGCCCCGACCACATTTTCAATGCCATAAAATACTTTTTTCTTTTGGATAACTTATTTTTATGACCTAGTTTAGCAATAGTCAGTGATCATATGTTGATATGTATGTTTTATAGTGGTTTTTAGATGAGTTAAATTTGCGACATTGGGCATTACATGTACTTTAAAACATTAAAGCATGCAAGTTCTAAGATCATACACTCAATTACTATTTAGTTTATTAGGTTGCTATTTAAGGCATACATATTATTTTCTACATCATGAAAGAATAAATATCAAACTAATTGTTGAACAGTGAAAAGAATATTGCTATGGGTTGAACGGGTTTGCTTTTAGACTGCAATAATTTTGAAATCAGAAGTTTTCAGAAACAATGAAATTCTATTGCATTTTCATTACTGAGTAAATAATATAACTAAATTTCATTAAATATGCATGAATTCACATATGGAACTGTTTTAAGCAGTTACGCTCCTTGTTCAGGCAGAGGCGTAGATCCCACTTCTCACACTGTATGCTGCTATGCCCTTCTATGTAGAGCTTGTATCGACCTCTCTGGTCGGCAGGTAAAGGCCAGTGCCCTTAAGTGTCTTTGCGGCCATCATCGCATGGTGCAGTTTAGGCCAAATTGTGAAGAATTTGGCCACACTCAGCTGTGTCTCCTGCTGCTGAGGGCCTGCCACGGCGTCTCACATCATTTGTCTGTGTCAGGCTGTTTGCAATGATTGCTTGGAATTTCTGTGATTTAAAATTTCTTTATCCGATACACCCAAAGCGCGGCTATCCCGTCGATATACTAGCCAAGCATTCACCATGGCGATTATTATGCTGCCAAAATATGTGCATGTACCACCTTTTTGATCTCATGAGAAAGCGATATTTGGCCAGGTATGAATCTAGGAGGTCGACACCATCCATATAATTATTGTAGTTGTTTATGATGGCAGGCATTGGTATGGTGGCATACTGCTTCAGTTTTTTCTCCCACCTTCTTGCTTTTCCTAGGGGATGCACTGCTGTCTCAGTTGATAACACGGTGACCCCTTTATTGTTGTACCACCTGACAACTGCAATATTGCTGTTCTCTTCAACTTTCCAATCATATGCGCCTTGTCCTCTTTTCTTCAGAGACTTTTCATCGGCTAGCGTGCACCCAGCGAGGCGATTTTGACGAACCGTTCCTGTGTAATAATTGCCATGCTCCTGTAACTTTATTAACAATGATACACTAGTGAAAAGGTTGTCAGCAAAGACCTTGTAGCTTTTTACCAGATAGAAAAGTGGATGTGAGTTTTAACACAATATATGTTCCTTGCCCAAGTTCACTTCGCTGTCCATCATCACCTTGGTAAACATCAAAATCGAAAAGGACACCATCCATACAACATCTACCCCAAATTTTGAACCCCCAAAGGTGAGGCTTCCTTTTTTTTGGTTGGGCTGCGCTTTCCTCAATATGGCACCATCATCTCATCAACAGCGCAGTGTTGACCTGGCGTGACTGTTAGACTGTTCTCTCGCAGTGCATCTAGCTATGGGCACAATTTCCACACCTTGTTCTTACGCTTCCCACCTTCACTCATGCTCATGCTGTCAACAAAGTGAAGTGAGTAAACCAAACTTTGAATTCTGTTACGACTCATAATTTGACAGACGGACTCGTAAGCAGACTCATTCTCCCAATACTGTCTCACGCTGTTCATTCTGACGAGACCCATGTGAAAAAAAATGCCGATAAACTGTTCAACTTCTTTCAAACTCGTGTTGACTGATTTGCCATAATTCTGTGCACTATAGAGATTGGTGTTGTCAACAACCTTGTTCAGCATTGCAGTTGTCACAAAAGACTTGAAATATAGCAGAGGTGAAGCAATATCAGTAGTGGGGTCATTGGGTCAATAAAATATGCAGCATCAGTTGAAACAAAGTCTTTCTTTTCCAACAATATTTTGGTGTAGTTTGGCAAGTTGTCTGATTGCTAGCTGCTGTTCGGAGCTGGCAGAGTGGAACATCGTCCTCACCTTTACTATAGCTATTTGATTCATCAGCAGGACCATCCTGAAAATGGAACACAACAAACTTCGAATATATAGAGGCTTGATGGAGAACCTGATGGGGCTTGATGAGGTGACCAAACATTATAACTTGTTCGCCATAGATAATTGCAACTGCCACATATTTCTACATTCTAATAGCTGCCAAATTTACCTGTTGCTGTGAATCAAAATGTTCATCATTGCTGCCTTCTATGTCTTCATAATCGCTGAAATCCCCATCTATCAAGTCTAGTTAACTATGGACAGAGATCCTTTTTTCTCCTACTTCTATCCATTTTCAGTATTTGGCACAAATTACTGTTAGTGTAAGAAAAAGCATATAATTTTGTGGAGAAAATAACGGAGTTACGGTAGTAATGTTTACCGACAACTGCAACTAGCATCTAGTTTGCTAATAAATATTGCTTATGAACATCATCATATTCTATGCATAATATTGATCAACAATGCACTTTGTGTTATATTTGTATGACATATCTTTTAGAGCCAAATTCTTACCAAGCGATGGTTTTTCAAATTATAGTTGTTTACAATAATATTCTGACAAAACTAGCAAGTAGTTTGCTCTGAAACATTGCTTATGTAAATTGTGACTTCCAGTGCATCATATTGATCAACAATGCACAATGCTCATTGTGTCAAATTTGACATACCCGAGGACACTTATTTTGGCTAGTATTTAGTTTTGTGAGTAGCATACAGAGTAAAATTTTACTGCAACTTAATTTCTCAGCTCTGATGAGTGCGAAAATATAGTGATGTGAAAATAAATGCAGTGAAACACACATAATTAGATTCCTCAGGTTCAGTTCACCGCAGGCCTGTATTCACTGGTTGCTAGTTGGGGCGGCTAATGTTAGGAGACTAGTTATGAACATCTGGGGTTGTTGAGGCGGCGGTGTAAGCCCCAAACAGGTTTTTTTTTATGTAGGGCCTCAGCCGGGCCTCTCGTGTGAAGTTTTAAAAAATTTTATCGGAAAGTATCAACATTTTTCTATTTTTTGAGATTTGTTTTGTTTTAGGTGATGTGACTGACCAAACGTTTTTACCTTAAAATATGCAAAACTTGACTGCAATTAAAATGCTCAGAAAAAAAGACATCTTTTTCCTCTGAGCGTTTTAACAAAGGTCAATTTTGCCGATGTTATTTTAAGTTCATACAGAGGTTTCCATGCTTTCGATGGGACATGGCCAAGCGGATGTTTGGTAAAACTTGGTATTTTGCAAACCTTTCTAAAGGTCGTTACCACAAATATTTTGCCACTGATGATTATAATAATGACGTCTAAGAACTACTAAAAGTTGATGTTTGTTTCTACGGCTTCAAATAAAGTGATATTCTACAACGATGAAAACCATCTCCATAGCCGTTGGGCAAATAACTTTTCAAATAAATGATGTTGAGGTCAAGTTATTTGAAGCAATTTATTATTGCCTGGGAATGGGAACGGATCAAACAAATCCGTTCGAGTTAACCTTGTGTTTGAGATGAAATGTTACATTTTATCCGAGGGCGAGGTATCCGAGTTTGACTGTACTTAGCCGCGGAAAGTTCCTAAAAAGTTGGGACGGCTCAGCCGGCCAGCCACTCTAGAGAATATGGGCTTGGTTCACCGATAAGAAAAGAATTTCAATTTGGGACTCGTTTGTAATGGTGAACCGCAGGTAGAATGGTGTGGGCGAGGTCAATAATGCAATTTGATCGCTTTCTGCGATTTGTTTCTTAGACTATCAATGAACAAAGCTATTTAATTTTGCGTTTTCGCTTGTTCGTTATGATAGTTTAGTTTTGCACATTAAATTTTCGTGAGAGGATGACTCCGCAAAAACGCGAAAGTTCGATGAGGCAAATATATAAGTGTCTTAGGGTATAACTGTTTATAGAGTAAAGAAATGATCAAACAAAGGTTTTTCAAGAATATAAACATGGTCATCTGAAGAAATGAGTCTTTCTCTTCTATAATACTCATAATAAAATCTAAAACTTACCTTAGAACTCTTCCAGTGAGACAAATTCTTTACGTGGATGAGACAGTCACATTCCTCCTGAAGCCAACAATTTCAAAATGGTAGAAAGTGATGCCATGCTAATGACCAATCAATTTAAACTATCATACGTGTTATTTATGACTCATCGGGTCACAGCACTAATAAACTTTACTCAGTCAATGCAAACTTGTAGCTTTTTGGTGTGTCAAAATTCGTCTGTCAAAATTTGTGTGTTAAAATTTGTGTGTCAAATTTGTGTGTCAAATTTGACACATGGGGCCTACTTACTGCAGAAGTAAGCGGAACAAACAATATGCAGTATACTGCAAGAATGATTATGCATGGGATTTTCCTAAATAGCCAGAACAGTCGTAGTCTGACTGCCATCGCCTCTATGGTCAATTATGAATGGGTCGATATTATCGTAGCGTTATCACACCACCTATTATTTATATAAACAATTAATCTACCTCCTTGTCTCTTAGTAGTAGAGCTTTTGTTTCTATCACTTCTAATTAAAGCTGCACAATGATTATAAAGATTAATCACGATTAGTAACTGGTCTGAACCAGTTGATCACCGATTAATCTTAGAATTAATTAAGCAAAAACCTGCATATTCAAAAACAAATCATACAGCTACATATAAATTACTTACATCTGAGACAATTGTTAGCAGAAGTACATGTCATGTACAATGTACATAAATTACAATGTATTAATTATTATGAGTATGAAAACAGTCCATGAAAGTCTATAAATAATGCCACCAAAAGTATAGGCAGCACAGTTTATCACCTTATCCGAATGGAGGGATGTCCTCTTCCAACATACAATATTGCCGGCTTTAAAGAATAACCGCTTACAGGGGCAGTAGTGGCGGTAGTCAGTAGTAGTAATTATTTTCTGCAACAGCTGGTGATGAATTCTGAGGGGTATGATGAGAATTAGTTTAATGATATTTTAATGATGATGTGCTTTGGTAGTTAGCAAATTATTTCCGGCATATATCGCATTTCATTTTTTTGTTTTCGCTTTTAAAGTCTGAAAATGCATCAGCTCGTACAGAAATTTTTTTCTGCTTTCATGTTTTTAAGAAAGTATCAATCTTATATTATGATTATTCTAAAGCTGAAATATGATTTTTATTTTTTCTCAAAATAAAATACATGCATAATTTACCTAAAGTTTTTTAAATGTAAACAAAAATTAGATGGCAAGATTAAATAATACTGAAATCGCTTTTGTTGCTATTATCTAGAAACATGTTCAAACAACTAACAACACAGCCGCTTACAACTAGATCGGCATGCGCGTTGTTCGTTGTAAAAGAGTTTTACTTTGGTGAGTCAATTAGTGTTTTCACAGTTGAGTGCAAAATAATTGTGGTTGTATTTACATGTAATTGGTAAGAAATTGTTGCTTGTCACGAATCAAATAGTAATTGACTTATATTCACTCATCACGTCTCCACTGGCTCGAACCAGGAAGAACAATGCTCACCAATTCACCTTTATATAAATATACTTAGGGACCTCAATAAGCTTAGAATGCTACACAATCTTGCAAGCCTGTGTAAGAGGCTTTTCCTTCTAAAGCCTAACTGGCTTCCTTAGCATAATTTCCTGTAAAATAGTCAATTGGGGGAGATACACCTGCATATACAACATGCCTCTTTTTTCTTTGAAGCTTGAACATAGGCACTGTAACTATTGGGGTTCAAACATAGGTTTTTCCGCTAATCATATTAGAAAGCAACAAGCTGCAGCCACGATGTCTGGCATGCATTTTTACTATCATTTGGTACACTAACAAAGCCTGCAATCATCATGAGCTCGACAATGTCTTAAAGGCAGCTTAACACTTGTACATAAGCATCATGGTAGCCTGTGAACCAGAGGTTAACTCATACTAAAATCAAAAGTAGCCTTAACTGTTTTGGTTGAGTCATCCTCTCCTACACTTACTCTTTGGGTCACAGTAGTTTACGTCAGCCTAACATGTCATCTTCAGCTCTAACTTGGAAGTCATGTATACTTATTTGTACCTGTCTTTACCTGCCCCTGATCCTTGACTAAGCACCGAGGTCACTCTCCCACCAACATCATCGAATCATCCGAAGAAAAAGGGTGGATCATACACTCATCCTCAAAAACTGGTTCATCCTCTAGCAAGGCCTCCTGCTCATCCATTGCTTCTTCCCAATAAGCCTTTCCCTGGGCTACCATGCCACCTGTTTTGGCATGGCTAGACTGCTGGCTAGTACAGGTTGCCATCAAGACAGCATCCTCCGCTTCTGCCTGTCTTGAGGTGGAGGAAACCAAGTGGACCTCCGCGCCGACAGCCAGCTGGTTGGCTGTAGGTAGTTGTGACTGAACCTTACTAGCCTCTTGGCTTGAACTGGTCACTGATAAAGTAGTCTCTTCTTTGTCTCCGTGATGTGAGGTGTGGGGAGCCAAATGGGTTTGCCCGCCCACAGACAGCTGGTTGTCTATAGGTTACTTTACCTTAGCTTGGGTAGCAGGCAGTCTAGCTTCCTTTAGGACTTTTTCCTTCAGGGTAGCCAAGTTTGTCAAGGCAGCTTTGAACTCTTGCTCAATCTTAATCTCCCGCTAGAGCTGGAGCTCCTCAACGTCTACGGCTGCAATAGCCCTCCTGTACTCCTCATCTATCCTGTTCATGTGTTCAGCAAGGACATGCTTACGCTGCAAGATAACCTCATGTAAAATTAAACCAGACTGAACTTCATTAGGAAGCAGCTCAACTGATTCAGGAAAGGTTGCGACTTACCCTGAGTTGCCTCTGCGTAGCTGATGCTACTATCATGTACCTTTGTGTGTGGAACGACTTCTTCTGAGCTAATACCACCTCTCATTTATAACTTCCCTGGTTGACCTTCCTTCCTGTTTTTCCATCTCTACAACCTTTATATTTTCTATCAGATTGATTTGTTAAGTATTGAAACTTGCCATCATCTGAAAGATGCCAACATATACCAGCAGTAATAGGTCTAGGATGCAATAATGTTACTGGCTTAAAACCTTTGTGCAAAATGCATTTTAAATAGCTAACAATTTCAGCTGCCTCAACTCGTTTATGCCCAAAAAGTAAAGAAATAAAGCAAAAACAGTTTTAAGCTTAATGCAAATTACAAAAAATGTAAGCTAATAGTAAGCTAAAAAATAAGCATTACCTACAATAGTGTATGCTTATTATTTTGACATAGAACTGACCAAATTCTTGACAAATCTTGATTTTGAGCCAACCTTGCTTTATCTATTATACACTGATATTTAATTGCATTTGCATTTGCAAGCTCTACTTTTTTGCATCATAAATTCATTGCCATGTTGGTCTTGTTTTCTGTGGATTATGTTTATATGCAGTCCTATTGTAACAATGATTTGGACACTACTGAATGTTCTTTTGACTTTTCTTTCTGCTTTTCCGTAGTGTTTTGTAACCTTCCTTTATTCACTTCATGTGTCATGATTCTGAAAAACCTATTTAAAATGGCACTTTATAGGTAACGATAGCTTATTTTATCAGATTGCTTATATACATGTACACGTAGCTAATATAATAGTACTGTTGTGGAAGTCAGTGCTGAATAGCCACTTGCAAGAGGGTTATGCGCAGAAGTCGTTTTGAATGAGCGCTAGCTCTCATGCACAACTGATTGTTGCAAGCAAGGTGACTAGTAAGTAAGCATGGCTCTTTGTTAATCAAGCTCTAAAAGCATGCAAATTCAGAACAATTAAATGCAATTCAGTGCAATCAAACGTTATGCTGAAATGAGTTTTGATTAATCAATACTCAATTAGTTACACTTGTAAATTCAAAAATGTCAAGATATATATGCATGTACATACAAAGCGGTACAGAAATTTTTTTATTTTACTACGCTGTTCTTAATGATTTCAGCAAGATCTTCAGTCATTTCCTTCTTGACTTTGCAGCCCGTAATTTGTTGCTCTGTGTCCTTTGTTCTCTTTCTCACTAGAGTTTCTTCTCGTGTTGCACATTTTTGCCCCTCATGTTGAACACTGGCTGACAGCTCATGACATACTGTGTTATGTGATTGTCCGTTGGCTTTCCATGTAAGCTGGCTGGTTTATTACTATGCTAATTCCAAAACAGCTGGAAGCAGGTGGATATTAAATATAGCCGAGCTTAGCAAATCAATAACAGTTCTTTATTCTGAAACTGAATTAAATAAAATGATCGTTTGGTTGCTGCATAGAAATTACTACCAAACATTCTTTTAATCAAAAAATATTCGATACAAATAAAATTGCAACAATAAACCACCTTTTCATTTAAAAAATCTATCTGTGATTATGGAATATTTGAAGTTAATTTTTTATCATCTCCACTAACTAAAAATTATTAGCCTTTCTTGTGACTTGTTAAATTTTTGGTAAATGACATTTCTAAAACTAATAATAAGTATTTTATACAACAATGAATAATAAACATTCACTAGTAGCTTATTCACAGATTGAACAGTCAACTTTGAACTATTTATATTAGTTTTTTAAAATATAGTTATTGACAATATTATTAGGTCATAGTGATAAAAAGTATAATAACTAATTTTAGATGAGCAATGTAAATAGTATAGTAAAACCGAATAAAAAATTATAAATTGTAATACCTATATTCCAAACAGTAAAAGATTTATTAGATGTTAGTATCCTTAGAAATGGTATTCAGTTTCATGTAAATTGCATAAATAATATAACACAAAATACTTTATAATAATTATGTTTTAGTATGTATTGGTAAAAATGAAATGAACATGTTTTGTAACTGTTTGCTTTGCTGCATCAATATTTATTATGATTTCAAAAAATCGCAACAATATCTCAAACCACATCATTTTCTCAAAAGCTTACTACAACAATGACAATGAATAAAGCCAGACAATGTCATTGAAACCCACAGGAAGCAACTCGCAATGCTCTCTTCAGCAAATTTTTAGTATATCACTTATATTTATTCTACTTATACATATACATATTCTAATATAGTATATAACTTTTCTTTGTTAAATATAGAGACCGGAATCAATGTAAATCAGTGATGTTGGTGTGATAGTCACAGTTAAATATGAGCATTGCAACGTCGGTATTTAAAGACTAACCATTTTTGTAAAAAGGGCTAGAAGATTTAAATGTCCTATTATAATAAGTGTTTGACGCAATTATCATAGTTTTTGCAAGTAAACCTATTATGATCTCAGCCAAGATTTATGGATACATTAATATTTTGTATTCCAGGTAAAATATGCATAATGCAAAAAAACATTTTTGGAGATTGAAATTTGTGTGAATTATATTTAAACTGCAACAAAACTATTTTCCTTTAAATTTAAAAATATGTAGAAATTTGTTTTTCAGCTTTACACGAAGAACCAGAACAATGGAACTGAATAATACTTCCAGATATCTTACTGTTGGAACCTCTACTTCTAATATAACATTTATTTAAAAGTTATTTTAAATTGTCATTTATTATAATGTACAGTTTATGATAAAACAAAAGGTGAAGAGTGTAAATTAAAAATTTTTGTAATTTTGTAAGTTGTAATTTTGCATTCTGGAATGTATGTTCAGTCAAACTCTAACAGGAAGCTCTAAAGTCCGGCGATTATCATAAAAACTCTTATGCACATTTGATTGTACAGGAATAAAGAAGTAACTTTACGTATCCAAAATAGTTCAAGGTCTGTTTTCTCCTGAAACTATTGTACCATGTAAAAAATAACCAACAAATTTGGTGACAGAAGGTTTTATAAAAATACTCTGATCATAGCAACATTTATAACATTTTAACAGCAAGAAAAATGAACACAAAGAAAATGAACTGAGGTGACAGGCAAACCAAAAATTCAGAAATGTTGATACAAATATGTAGGGTGAGTAAAATAATTACATAACATTTCGGTGCACTGTAAGGAACTTAGATGAAATAAAAGATTTTTTATAGTGCCACCATCGGCTAATAGGTTATACGATAGGTTGTCATAGAGATAAATGAAAAAACCGCAGTAACAACAGTGTTACAAATCGTGTTTCAGAATCTTTTTCTGATTGGTTGTATCTGCTTCAGCAATTGCTACAGAATGAGGTAAATTTTAACTAGCAAGCTATCAGAATAAGCGAGTTAGCGAGATGCCAGCCAAGGACTTGTGAGATAGCCCTAAATGCCAGAGAGATTACGACTAACAGATTTTGGTTAGAGAAGCGCAGCTGATTAAGATGTATGTAAGCAGTGGCTTTTACGGCATTTGAAACGTCGGTTTACAGGGAAAAAATTTGGCAAACGCAACAAAAACATATAACCACTGTCTTGATTCAATAGTTAATGGGAGAACTCACTTCAATATAGTTCGGAACTTTTACAAGTTGTTTTGTAGCACACATGAAACATCCTGTAAGCTATTAAATGGTGTTTGTTATAAAGTCAGTTAGTAGAAGAATGTTAGGGGAAGGTTAGCGAGAATTGATTAGATGGACTCCAATGTGGTAATTAAATCGTTTAGAGTTTATTGACTCAAGCTAATATATTGATTATTTATTTACTTTACCATTGTAAAGCCTCAGCACTTTTACCCTTTTAAGATGGATTTATTACAGAGGGGTTGAGTGTCAGCACTTTCAGAACCAACACAGCTGACGGTGATAAATTTATCTAGACCTTTTTCCAACCTTTTTATATATTTACACGTTCGTATTACGGCAATAAGTGTTCAGCCTCCTCAATGATTTTATAGAAATTAAAAATAAACTCAAAACATCCATGACTTCAAAAATTGTAATTCGGATTGTAAGATCTTCAGATGTTGACTGCAAGCAAATATATCGGCTGAAGAGGAGTTATTTGCTTTGTTATTGTATAATGCGTGCGATGCTAACATAACGAGCGCTCTCCAACAATTCTGAAGTAAATTATAGGAGCTTTGTGCAGTGATGTTGGAGCTTGAACTTGTGCTACAAAATAGTTCCGTGTTTATATGGTGATGTAGGGCAGTGCTTACATAGTTGCTAAGGAGTAGAGCAAAGTTTAGATTGCATTGACATGTTTTCAACACAAATAACCCAAGAATACAGGCTATTCTTTTCGTTTTGTGAATCAAACAAAGGATGATATGGAAGCTGCACTAACTTTTGTTCCAAATTGTTTGCTCTTTTTTATGAACACAATGAGAAGTAATCTGAACTGACTAAATATAAAAGCCACCTCATTTACCTGAATAACTGAAAAAACTTAAGCACGTTTCACTTAGCTAGTTATAGTTTAGATTGCTAGACTTCAAGATGAAGGCTTTTGTGATCCTAACAGTTTTACTAAAGCTAAACAGTCTTTACATTGAAGGTAAGCTGTCGGAGTTTCAAAAAGTTGTCGAAATTCCTTACTTCTACTAGTTCAAAGCAAATATGTATAAATAGTTTGGGTCGACTCAATGTTAGAGGTGCTCTAAAAATATGAAAACGGAAAGCTGTTTAACTTATCTGACGATGAGAGCTTTATATTCCATACTTTTTATCCGTTTGAATGTGTCGCATGATTTCTATAAAAGTATTTCAAATTTTAACTAACACACTCACATACAATCATTTTATTGATAGGAAAAACATGTTGTCTGCTATGACCCAAATAAAATTACGATAATCTACGAAAGATTGCATCTCAAATAGAATAGATTGCTCTGGTCAGATGTGCAACCTCTTTATTGATAAACTGGTTGTAATTTTTAAGCATTTAGTAAACCAATTGTTACAAATTTATCACAGGCAAAGTCAACCTAGCAGGAAGCAAGATGGCAAGGCAGAGCGGAACATTTGGAGCTCATTCAGCTAAAAAAGCTGTAAATGGCGAGACAAATGATTTCTCCCAGACCACTTCATACCAAGAACTAAACTGGTGGACCGTAGATCTAGGTGAAAAGTACAGCATTGGTGGAATAAAGATTTTCAACAGAGAAGGATTTTGTAAGAAAATCTAGATTAATGACTTCCTTGTTGGAATTTACAAATGTTAAAGTTATTTGTTTAGCTACTTCATCATTCTATTGTTGTTTTTGAAGTCTCCCAAGTCTGTTTTAACCCATTTGGAGCAAAGGTATTATCCACAAAAACTTACCACCTGTCTGAGACATGGACATCACCTTTTGATTCAATTCATTTGCTTCAAACCATCTCAAAAATATCACTGATCTGCAAGCATAGACTATAGGACGTCTCATTAAAAGCATACAATGTCTAACCTCATAAACAGCATCCAATGAGATATTATAACAAAATTGATTTCGTTGGTTAAACTGCACTCTCGTTGCAATATACACTCTGTTCAAAATAAAAACCAAAACTGTTTTTATGAAACTGTTCTTCAGGCCTAATAGATCGAAGGAATATGCAATATTTTCTTTACTGTTGAGCTCATTGAAAGAATGAGCGGACAATTCTAGCTTGATGAGAATGAGTTGACTTCTGTGCATGTTTACGTACTGTATTTTTTATCTGTATTATCTAATTGGAGTAATATTTAAAGGTTGACTTACAATAAAATTCACATAACAGTTATTTGGTATCAAAAGATTTACCGTGTCTTACTGTGTTGTGTTGTAGGTGCCAAATATTTGGAAATGTGATTAAAAGCTCTTAAAAGCTCAAAAACGAAAAGCCGCCGTAGATTGAAATCTCTTTATTTCAATGACGTAACCATGAAATTTATTTTTGTCTTGTCACGCGATGTTCTCACGTGAATTGAAAGGCCAATAAAAAGCTCAATATAAAACTTATAACTTATGTAGTACTATTACAATTAAACTTATATTAAACTTCAGGTTTTACCGAAGACCCCGTTTCAAAAATAGATGCTCGCTACTTACACTTTTGTTTCGGTTTGGTCTAATCGGAAAATCGTAATCTGATCATGTGACCCAATACTTTGCAAATAATTTCTGCAGCATTTTTCGATTATCATAAGTGACCAACAGGCTCGTCATGATTATCAGAAAAGGATATTGTTATGTTCCTGTATGAATAATAGCACAAGATGTGATTTATTCACTCTCATAGTATGTATTGCATTAACATGTATAGTCAACAAGGAAAGTATAGCAGTAATAAATGTTACCTGTATGAATAATAGCACAAGATGTGGCTTATTCACTCTCATAGTATGTATTGCACTGTTGCCTTCCAGACCTAGTTTATATAAGCCTGAGCTATGGCTATGTAATAAATACCTAAACAAAAGCATTACTTGTACTAGAATATTTAGCTATATTAGAATATATAGCGCAAAGTTAGCTTGACTTAAGCTTTATGATGGCAATCTAACACCTCCTCACTAGTCTGGAGATAATATGAACAGACGAAACGTTACGGATAAAACTGTGTTTGCTGTCTCCTTCTAGATGATCTGCGTGGACTAACTGGTCCATAATCACTGTGTAGATGATGTCTAGGATTTGGTCTCTTTGGTTGAGGCACTGGTTCTTTGGGAGGTACCAAGATAGGTAGCCTGACACTATTTTTATTTGATGTTTGAAATATATCTCCAGTGTGTAGGTCTTCTTCTGTGCTAAATCTAGGTTGTAGTTGTTCTATGTCTCCTCAATTTATAGGTTTGCGAGGCCATACTCTAACATTAACACTTCGCTGGCCATAGACTTTAGTCACTAATGCTAGAACCCATCGAGGCTGATTAGATCTTTTAGGGCCACAGTATAACGCATAGGATGGATCTCCAACTTGATAGCTGTGAATCTTGTTTACTGTATCATTCAGAAGCTGTGTATTTTTAGATTGTTTATCTTGAGCCGAATGGGCTGCTGATGGAATAATTGTGTCAACTTTGCATTGGATTTGCCTTCCATGTAGCAGTTGGCTTGGTGAATATACAGTCTCTAAAGGTCTTCTCATATATTGCATCAGGAATTCTAATAATGCTGCATTAGGTGGTAGGGTAGACTTGCTCAAAGTTTGTTTAAAAGTTGCGCCATTCTCTCAGCAGCTCCATTAGTTGCAGGATGATAAGGAGCTCCTGATAAATGTTTAATTCCTCTTTCCTTGCACCACTGTTAAAACTCTTCTGATTTAAAGGTATTAGCATTGTCTGTAACTAACGTGTGTGAATAGCCAAAGTTTGACAAATCTTGTTCTAAAAGATCAGTAGTTGATTTTGTCGATGTAGAACTGTTCCTGTGAATGCAAGGATATTTAGTGTAAGCATCTGTGAGAACTAGCCAGTTACTTCCCATAAAGTTGATAGCATGGTCTAAGTGTAAACGACTCCATGGTTTCTCTGGTAGCATCCACGGATGTACAGGATACTTTGAAGGTAGTCTCTGTTTTTCAGCACCTGATGTACACGACTTGCTTGTCTCCGCAATGTCAGCATCCATTCTAGGCCAGTATACTGCTGTGCGTGCTAACTGCTTCATCCTTTGTATCACAAAATGTCCGAGATGCAATATCTTCAATACTTCTTTTTGTAAGCTGGTAGGAATTACTACTCTGTTTCTATAGAGTAGACAACCATTACACACAGATAGTGAGTTTTTTAACTTTTTAAATTCTTTGATTTCAGAAGTAGCTGAAGTTGCTTCCTCTCGATGTGACAATCCTTCTGTTGTATCTCTCATGACTGTAGAGATAACAATGTATTTAGAAGATTCCTTGACTATTACTCCTTGATCTGTAGTGTTAAGTTGAGCTCCAATAGTTTTAATAGTGCAAATGATGTCTACGTCAGCATCGTCTTCCTCTCTGTCAAAATCAACATCTGGTCCAACAGGTAGCCGACTAAAAGCATCTGCATTCTCATGTTTGTTAATCTTTCTATATTCAACCTCATATTCATATTGACTGAGTAAGAGAGCCCATCTTGCTAATCGGTTAGCAGCAAGTGCAGGAGTTCCTTTGTTAGGTGCAAACATAGATGTCAATGCTCGATGGTCAGTAACGATGGTGAATTTTCTGCCATAGAGAAATTGGTGAAACTTCTTCAACGCAAATATGATAGCTAGTGCCTCTTTTAGAATCTGACCATATTTTCTTTGGGTCGCCGTAAATGTTTTAGAAGCATGTATAATAGGTCTTTCACTATTATCTTCATATCTGTGCAATAAGACAGCTCCAATTCTTTTTTCCGAAGCATCACATGCTATTCCTACAGGCAGCTTCGAGTTGAAATGTGTAAGAACTGTGTCAGCAGTCAGCAGTTGCTTTAGTTGAAGAAAACTGGTTTCCTGTTCTGCAATCCACTTCCACTGCACATTTTTTCTAGTTAGCTGATGTAATGGTTCTGTAATCATTGATAGGTTAGGTAGGAATTTGCTGCGGAACTGTACTGATCCAATGAATGAACGTCAACTGTTTATGTTAGTAGGTGCAGGCATCTGTTTAACAGCATCTGCTTTTAGTCCTTTAGAAAATCCTTTTGTTGAAAGGTTATGACCAAGATATTCTACCGAGGGTTGAGCAAAATGGCATTTTTCTTTACGACATCGTAAACCTTTCTCATTCAGTCTTGCAAGTAGTTGTCGCAAGTTCTGTAAATGACTTGTAGCATCAGTACCACTAACCAGTATATCATCTAAATTTACAGCTATGCCTGGTAGATCAGCTGTCAATTGCTCCATTATCTCCTGAAAATATCCAGGTGCTGAACTGATTCCAAACAGAAGTCTCATCTGTAGTAGTACGCCTTTTTGAGTGCTAAGAGCAAGCTTTTTCTGACTGTTTGGTCCCAGGGGAATTTAGTTGTATGCATCAGCTAGATCAACTTTAGTATATCCGTATCTTCCTCTCAACTTGTTCATAGGTCTTCGGGTAGAGGTATAGGCTGTCGGTGTGTCTCTAATTGTGGATTGACTGTTTGCGAGTAGTCGTCACATACTCTGATCGATTTTTGATGACTATTAGAAAGTTGCGCTTTCCTGACCGGAACTACAGGCGTACCATATTGATTAAACTGTAGTGGTTTTGAAATTCCTCTTTGAATTCCAGTTTCGTAGGCTATATTTAATACATCTTGAATAGCAAATGTTACAGGTCGAGCTTTGTGAAACACTGGTTTTGCATCTGCTTTGAATCTTATTTCTAGCTCGTAATCTTTTAGACAGCCTAGATCGTTGTTAAATAGATCAGGAAATTCATTGCAGAGTTGCTCGCAAGATTGTTGTAGACTTTTGTTAGCTGTTTCCTGGTCTACTACTTTACAAGTCGTAGTAGTTTGTTGGCTGAGCAGGTTGTCTATTGATATTCCCAATAGTTTGATTGCTCATTTTCCTATCAGGTTGAGATTTGGAACCCGGCTAACTACGAAGTTTAAAGCAATATGATTTTCCTTTACAGTTTTAGTATTCAGCTGGCACTGTCTAATTACTTCAACCGGATGTTTTGAAACAGATTCGTAGTTTGTCGTTGTTGTAGAGAGTACAGGTTTTCCAAGTTTACACCAGACTTCCTCAGTGATGAAATTGTCACAGGCTTCTGTATCTAACTCCATCTCTACGATCTGTTCCTCTATCTCAATACTCTTTTGAAGTTGTTCCATATGTATTCTTCTAATAGTTTTAAGCTGTTTTTTGGTGTAGATTTCTGTGCTATAGGCCTTTTATTAGTAGTTGCTTTTCTTTTTTGGCAGGCAACTCCTACATGTCCTAACTTCTGGCAAAAATTACATGTAGCAGATCTGTATGGACATTCCTTAGCAGTGGTGTAGTTTATTGCATCTGTAGCAATTGAAAGTTGTCTGTCTTGCTTCTTTGTAGTTTGAAGTTCCTGTTGGTGTCTTAGTTCTATGATGTAGTTGTTACTTGTTGACTTTTTGTTGCTCTCCATATACGGTTTCCTTGACTATCTTGGCTACATCCTCTGTTTCTGTTGCAATTTCAATAGCTCTTTTGAAGGATAGCTCAGTTTCTTTTACTTTGAACAGTGCTTTGAGAACTGCTTCATTATTTACTGAGCAGACCAACCGTGTTCTCATAGCTTCATCTAATGGATCATCAATATTAGAAAAGTCACATGTTGCCGCTTCCTGTCTAATTATATTCGCTAATTCATGAGTAGTTTGTCCAGGTTTCCTTTTCATAGTACTCCAGAATTTATAACGCTCGTGTACTAAAAATCGCGTGGGATCATATTGTTCTTTTAGGAAGTTATCTATTTCTTCCATGGTAACTTTATTTATAAGTTTTGGAGTCTCCAGTTGGCCAGCCATGTTGCTGATCTGTTTGTAGAGAACAGGTGACTCATTATTTAAGAACACGTTAGCTTTTCTTTCTTCAAGTATAGAGTGAGCTGCTACAAAAGTGTCATATTGATTTATGTAATCAGTCAATAGTTCGGTAGCTGGATCACACTCTGAAAACTTGGGTAAGGCTGCCGATGGTGCTAGCTTAGCTGCTATCTCGGTTTGACCTTTCACCAGTAGTTCTATGAGTTTCTTATTTTCTTCCAGATAAGCCTGTTGTTGTTCTTGATGAGCTTTTTGTCTCTCCTCTATCTTTTGGTTTTGAGCTGTAATTACTTCAATTAACTTATCCACTTCCGAAGACATACTTGTATACACTAAGAATGCTGTATAGGTTCCGGGTTATATTCTTGTAAGAATCTCAGTTGTACTGCTCAAGAATATCCCATTCTTGTCGCCAATAACTTATGTTATGTTCCTGTATGAATAATAGCACAATATGTGGTTTATTCACTTTCTTAGTATGTGAGTATGTTTATTCACTCTCAAGCTAAACAAAAGCACTACTTGTATTAGAATATTTAGCTATATTAGAATATATAGCGCAAAGTTAGCTTGACTTAAGCTTTATGATGGCAATCTAACAGATATGTACTCCTTCAACCTAAGGCTAAAAAATTAAACAATATTTCATGGTAAGTTATCGGATACCACTGCTAAAAGTGACCGGATTATAATGACGATAAAATAGACGCGTAAGAACAATAGACATGGTTTTATCGAATGCGTAAAGTATATTTGTGAAAATATTTTAACGAATAAGGTTGCATGAAAGTGTAAGCAGAAACCATCTATCAAAATTACGTCACATTTGAGTCGTTTTGGAAAGAGAATCCAAACGACGGCGGTCTCGTGTGGCTGCGATTTTCTGTTCGTTTTTGAGTTTTTAAAAGCTTGTAATCATGTTTCCACATATTTTACATATACTACACTACAGAGTAAGATATGGTGAATCTTTTCATATCAAATTACTGTGATGTGAATCTTGTTGCAAGTCAACCTTTAAAGGAATTAGAGCTGGTCAGATTGTAATTGCTGGCAAAATGTGTTGCAAAAAACAGCTACAAGTTATAGTTATTTTTGCTTTTTAATAAAATACAACTAAGCGTTCAGTAACAACACAATTCTAGAAAAAGATAGATGTGCTGCTAGATGCCCTAAATGTGTTTATATATAATATGTGCAGATGATAACTGATGATATAACTGATAACTCTTTCATTTCGTGTCTCATAGGATCTCAATTTATAGATTTCAAGTAAATTATTTGTCAACAATCTTAGCAGGTTATTAATTAATTAGGTAAGCATATAATTTTAATTTTTAAAGTAAAATTTATATTTATGTTAAAGAAAATCAGATAGTTGATTTACTGCATTTCTTAACATAGCAGCTTATATGCAGCTTTCATTGTAAACATGTTGGTAATACCAATTGAACTAATTGACATATTTTAACAATGGTTGTCCAAGATGTGAAAATATCTTCCATATTTGATTTATATACTTTCAACTATTATAAAATATATTACTCTATGCAAGCCAAAGATCATGGCGTTGATTGTTTGGGTACATGCTTTTGTGCTTGTATGCGTGCGAAAGTGTGTGCGCGGGTGTGTGCACATGTGTGTGTGCACATGTGTGCACACACGTGGGCACCCAGGTGTGCATGTTTGCATGTGTTTATATGTGCGTGCATGCAAGTGTTTGTGAGCATACAAACAAGTGTGTATGTGAGCATGCAAGTGAGTTTGTTGCACCATAATGATATAATAGGCTTTAATACAGAAAACAGAGCAATATTGGCACAAATAACTGCCTGATGGTTTAACCCTCAAGACAAAGCAGCCCTGCAACATTTAAATTTACTAAAATGAAAAATTTGTTGACCGCACATATATTCTACCTTTATTGAAGATTTTCACCAAAAAGTAATTTCATGAGCTATAAAGCAGGCCTTTTGTCAATTACAAAGTATCATTAACAAGCCTCAGCATCATTGTTTTAGTAGCAGAACAAGATTTTACTGAGATTTAATGAATTAAACGCTGTGCATGTATACATTGTGAGTATGCTGCCAATTTTGAATAAAACAAACAATGCTTTAAATAATATAAATTTAATTGTATAAAACTCTTTTTGAGAACCGTGTGGTTTAAAGGTGCTACTTACTATAATTTATACACTGTTTGAGACGCGGATGTTAATTTTGAATTTTAATTAATTTGCTCCATACATTTTTAAAATGGCCACAGACCTGCAAGCATAGATTATATAATGTTTTATTTGAAGAATTCAAGATCTAACTTTATAAACAACATCTCATGATTTGTTTTTATGAAATTGATTTTGTTGGTTAAAACTCTGGCTCCTTGCAATATACACGCTGTTCATAATAAACCTACAATTGTGTTTATGAGAATATGTTACCGGCCTAATAGATCAATTAAATATGCAATAACCTATTTTATGGAAGGCTCAGTAAAACATTGAAAAGACCATTCCAATGTAATGAGAATTGGTTGACTTCATTGCATGTTTACATCTGATATTTTGTATCTGTAATAAACAAGTGGAGGAGCTTTTAAAGAACACTGAGCTGCTTTGGTTTTAGGAGCCTACAAAAATTGTTGTGAACATGGCTAACATTTATAGCTCTTCTGCCTACTTTTAAATGAAATAAACAATAAGCCTGAAACAAGTGAAACCCCTTGAAAGAAATAAATGCCACAAAAACCGGCTTATCAATAATGTTTGCAGGTTATAACTGATGATATAACTGATAATAATATGATATAACATGATATATATATATAATATATATATATATATAAATATGTATAAATATATATATATAATATATATATATACATGATATATATATAATATGATATATGATATAACTGATAATAATATATTCTTAAAACTCATGTTTGCAACTTAGCATATCATTTAAACAAATTAAGCAAAGTTCAAACATACGTTAAAGAAAATCAGAATATTGATTTAACTCCTAAGATAGCAGTTTTGTGGACAAGTTTCCATGCAGCTTCCATTGCGAACATATTAGTAATACCAATTCAACCACTTGGCATATGTGAAAAGTAGTGGTTAAGCATGTGAATAGCACTTTCATATTTGATTCATATACTCTTAAAAACTGTAAACCAAAGTCATCCGCCTTGCTGTGACCTGGACAATTTACAATATTCAAGCATGGATTACGCTGCTGCCTGGTTGGTTGAGTGTGCGTTTGTGTGCATACATCTGTGTTAGTATGTGTGCGTGCACAGGAGTGTGTGTGTGTGTGCGTGCGTGTGTGTGTGTGCGAGCATATGTGCATGCATGCATGCATGCGTTCATGCATGCAAATGTACATGCGTGTGCACGTGCGTTTTTGTGCAGGTGTGCGTGAATGTGTGTGTGTGTGCGCGTGTGCGTGTGCGTGTGCGTGTGCGTGTGCATGTGCGTGTGCGTGTGTGTGTGTGTGTGTGTGTACATGTGTGAGTGTGTTTGTGTGCTTGTTTAATGCACTATAGTAAAATAATAACAAAATACCAAAATAACACAATATTGATAAAAGTAACTGCCAGATGATTTAAAACTAGAGACAAAGCAGATTAGTAGCATTTCAAATTATTAATCTATTAATAATCTGTTCGATGAGCCATGATGCAGGCTCTTTGTCAATGACAAACTGTTTTAAAACAGTCTTAAATTTGTTCTCTTGAGAGCAGGATAAGATTTTAATCAAATTTAAAGAATTAATTGACATACAGGAGTAAGCTGTGTGTATGTGTTCTCCATTTCATTTAAGAAAAACAGCTTTGAATATTGTAAATGTAATGCTCTGAAGTTTTCTTGAGAAACATGATTTAAAAATTATTATTTGTTGGTTTTACACGGTAAAATAGACAACCAACTCCCAGGCAGTATACTCGGCTGGAAAGATGTAATTGCGCAGTTAAAGACACCCAAAGCTAGTGAATTGATAATGCGTACTGTGCGCAGTTAATGACTGGAAGCATTATTGATAATTCATGCATTCATTGCATGCTCTTGCTACATTGTTTAATGATACAAACTTAAAGCTTTTTAATTTTCAAGACAGTCAAAATTATCTGATTAACTTTAAAAAATATCAGCATAGCTGGTTAATCTTGCTCAAAATATCGTCTTTCAAATGTTAGCAAAACTGAAAACTTAAGTTGAACTTAACTAGTTAATTAATTAAGTGGACCTATTGCATATTTACATCTTTAACTATTTGGGCACCATTTTGGTTTAGAACAAGTCTTAAAAACTGTAGATCCTGTTTATAAAAAGCTCATTATACATTTAAATCACTTTGAGTTACTAGTACCAAATCAGTTTTAAATTTTTCCAATTTAAACTAAACTGAAGAACAATTTATTTCAATCACCACAGATGATATTATTTTTTTTAATTTTTAATTTTTTATTTAAATTTAGGTACAACTCTTTATATTAATTCATTAAACATATGGGATGAACAGTAAAAGCAAGCATGTTTGTTGCATAATCAGTTGGGAAAGTAAGACGTCTGAAAAAAATCTCAATAAGAATGCCCTTTCAGCAGAAAATATAGCTATCCATTTGTATCCGGTTCACGATGAAAGATTCACCAGTATTCAGTCGCAAAGACGGAAAAAAATTGCGGAAGGAAAATTCAAAAACTAAGCGCTCATGGCCACGCATTTTTAGGTTGCATATCAAATGTATGGAAAACCCAAGTGAAATGTCATATATATATATATATATATATATATATATATATATATATATATATATATATATATATATATATATATATATATATATATATATATATATATATATATATATATATACTTGTGACAGGCTAGATAAGTTCTGGTACTGCCTGTAAACTTTGTTCAATTTACAAGCAAAGGTTTGCAGACATTCACAGTTAATTTATAAATAACCAATCTCTTGATTCCTCATATTATGTTATAACACTAATTAAAAAACTATAAGGATATGCTAGGGGTTGAGAATTGATCTCAATATATTGTTACAGATGAGCGGTTAAAGAAAGTTAGTATTCTAACCTCTAACATTACTGACCCATCAGATCCATCCTTATCATCTGATGATTGGACTAGAATCAACTACAGAAAGTCATCATATCCTGCTGCTTTGACTCACAACTTTGACCCTCCAGTAGAAGGACAACATGTCGCTATACTCAACACTAATGAGAAAGGTTTAGCACTGACAGAAGTTGAAGTATATGGTAATGTTTTTCTCTACAATAAATTTGTACCAAATCACGTCTGTTGTCATGACTTTATACATAATATACTTCTACTATACGTACTATATGTACTTATAATAATATAGTAATGTAATAATGCACTGTTGATTTACGGGTAAAACTCTTATAAATTAATAATGAGTTGTTCACATCCTTATTGCTTCATAGCTGTTATGGTTTTTCTGTTAAACCACTTCCATTTTAACCGTTGGCTGTCTAAAATGTTCCAATTATCATGGCCATTATTTCTATCCTGCTTTAGCGAACATTACAATTTACGTTCAAAAGTCTTTGTTGGTATTCGCAGCAACTTCTTTATATAATGGTAAATGTAGAGCAGTTCCTCTAACAGCTAAAATATTTAAACTTGTTTTAGATTGCTCCCAATATATAATTATCACCTGGTTATAATTTTACATTATAAATTGTTACAGCAAAAATTTTAATGGTCGGAATAATTGAATATACATAATGCTTTCATTTGGAGAACTGTTGTCTGTATTATGCAATGCCGAAAATAAGTTTTATATACATCAAATAGTCAATACCCAATATACTATTACACCATCATGTAATATATGAAAAGCTTGTTCAGGAGCAGAAGGTAGTCATAATATTGCCAGATCTTTAAGTTGAGTAGTTTAAAATATGGTCTGTATCAGGAACTGTGTATCAAAATAATGCTATGAAGAAAATACATTTACTAAACCAACTTACAGCTAGTTTAAAACAGGTTTTGATTGTTGCAGGACTTTGATTTCATCTCCCTTAACATTTTTATGGTATAGTAAAAACAAGTTTCCAGTTATTTTTCTATTTCCGAGACTTCTGAGATCACCAGATGTTCAAAAAAACTTGCTTGCAATTAAAGATAATTTATGATGTTACTTAGCATAAACATTAGACTTTTGGTCATTTTAAAATAAACACTAACTTAGGGAGATATATAATAGCACTAAAGAAAAAAAGAAATGTTATGAAAAAAGTGTGAGGCTGGAATAAACAATGCATAAAATGCGCTACTTAACCCTCTAAAGCCCACACGCAAAAGTTTTGCTCGGAAGCTTTTTTTAAATTTTTGGACAGCCTTCTGATATATATAAATATATATATATAAATATATATATATATATATATATATATATATATCTATATGATTGTTTTTCAAATTTTCCTAATTTCAACTCATACCCTGACCTGAAATACTGAATGTTTCATTAACGGAACATTTGGCTTCAATTCTATATATATTACCACAATAGGCAATAGTGTATGAAGTATTTGAGCCAGTAAAATACCTTTATTTTGAATGAATAAATGGTAAATTGTCCTATATACGTACATGTATATACACATATATATAACATACGTATATATATATATTATGCATATATATTATATATGGATATATATATATATATATATATATATATATATATATATATATATATATATATATATATATATATATATATATATATATATATATGTGTATATTCATATATATATAGTAGCTGAATTACTCGTCTACAGAAACTGATTCATGTGCAGTAAAAGGTTTATTGGGAGTTGTCTTTCATACTGTAAAAAACTCCAAATATGCAGTCCACTAAAGCTGTTGTGCTGATCAGAGCATGCATACACATATGCAGTCATACATTTGAATGATTTTGGGGCGAAAAATGGAAATCTGCAATGTGTTTTGCAGCTAAATGCGTGTAAAATCTAAAACATATTCTAGATTCATGAATCTAGATTCATGCATTCGTTCCTACCATTCGTTCTATATTTGCAGTTGATGATCACATGCTTTTGCCGCTGTGTCTTTGCCTATGCCGACCAGTTTTTTTTCCGCCGAGCAGTTGACAATTGAATGCTTGCACTCACCTCGCAATCAATCTCTTCGTACTCGTGTTCATCTCACCTCGCAATCAATCGCCTCGCAATCAACCGCCTCACACTCTACTGCTTTGCAGTCAATCGCCTTTGCAATTGCCTCACAATCAATCGCTTTGCCCTTGTCTCACAGTCAATCGCCTCACACTCGTCTCACAATCGATCGCTTTGCACCCTATCGCTTTGCAACTAATCACCTCCCAATCAATCGCCTCGCAATCAATCGCCTTGCACCGGCCTCGCAATCAATTGTCTAGCACTCAATCGCTATGTGTTTTACGGCTAATCTGCAATGCATTAGTCTCAACCACTCAAATTGGAGTTGTAATTTTTTGTACAGAGAACTGATAATGAAATTGGCATTTCTAGCCAAACTGAAGTTTTTTTAAACTGGCAGTATTGAAGGGTTTTGCATCTTTTAAGAAATTCTCCCCAATAATTTCCTATTGCCAGCATTTATTGCATGGAAACTTCTACATTCCTAAAACACTAGTCATGGCTCACCAGTTATTTATCTAAATTGAAGCCTGCATTTTAATATGATATATACAAACAGTGTCACATTAATGTGGTTTTGTTAATAAAATGTACATGTATATATATAACAGCACAGACAGTATGATTTCAAAGCAGACACAGTATTAGCACTTTGCAGAAATAAAACATTACACCAACATGATAGCCTTTTTATGAGATACAAAGAGGAAAAAGAATGCATGGAAATATAAATTATATACAGGATATACTAAAAAATATGTTAGAAAATGATGTATGTGGATAGTATATAGGTATAGCAGAACATGAATAACATAGCATTACAGAACAATAACACAATTTTAATTCAATGCAGGCATGTAATAACAATAACACAATGTTAACTCAAAGCAACACTTGCGGATTGACAACATTTTCTTGCTTTTTTGTCGAGTGTATGTACAAACCTTTTTCGCCTTTGACTACTTTTGATCAGGCATTGTACAGTTGACCATTCCTTAAGCAGGGCAACATTAAGTCGATACCAGTTGCTCTCTTTCTTCTCACTGTGGCCTATCGCAACACTCGAAGTACCCATGCAAGTTCTATAGTAGTTGTAGTACTCGATGCTGAAAAAAAGTAACTCAGCTGGGAGAGGAAATGAACATGTTTATCACCACCAACAGTTGCAAAAGCAATGGTTACAAGTAGTGAAAATGTGGCAATTCATAGAAAATACAACTTTGAATAAAAAGTACCTACCGTTTTGAAGTAGAAATTCAGTAGGTTAAACACAATAGCAGGACCGGTGCTAGTTCTGTAGTAGCTGCCGCACTTTTAGCTGAAAAAAAGAAGTAACGCAGCTGCGGAAATAAATGAACATATATACTATCACAAACAGTGGCAAATGCAGCTTTTTTAATTAGTGGAGATGTGGCAATTTATAGACAATACCACATTGAATGAGAAGTACTTACAATTTTGAAATATAAATTTAGTAGGCAAAAAGTGGTAGCATTACCCGTCCAAGTTCTGTAGTATCTGTAATCCTGTAGCTAGAAAGTAGTGAAAGTAACTCAGCTGTGAAAAGCAATGAGCCTGTCTACTATCACAAATAGTGCCAAATCCAATGTTTTACCCTTTTCACTGTCCTAAACGCATTTATGCATTTTCTATGGTCGATCGGCGTAGACGCATTTTAGCGACCTTCCCAGCATTTGCGTAGTAACTTAGTTTTATTATTCGTTGATGACATAACAAACATTCTTTAGAACTTGTATGGTAGTGACAGTGTTGCACAAAAATTTCTCTATGAAATTACCTTTAAAATTTTATTTTAAATCATGTTTGGCGCTACTAAATGTGATCTAATAAAAGTACGTAATTTTTTACTAAGCTTACTTCCAAACTTTATCATTTAATGTTATAAAAAACTAACACGAAAATATTTAAGAAAAATCTGTTGACTGACCTATTATAACAATTTTTGGTCTTTTGAAAAACTAGCCAATTGTTTGTTCAAAAAATATTACTTCGGATTAGATGGAGCTTTAGGTATTATATATTACCATAGATTACCACTCAATTAGTTTGTTTCCAATTGTAACCAACTTATTGATGCATTTCAGACTATAACTATGCTAGAGGTAAAACATCTGATCAATCAACTACTAAAGTCTTGCATCCAGCCTCTCGAGCAGTAGATGGAGATCTGTATCAATTCTCTTCAACTGTGAGGAGAAAAAATAGTTGGTGGAGAGTAAACACTGGCAGACAAATCTTATTTAGAGCTGTGAAAGTCTTTGTCAGAGCTGGTCAGTGTCTAGTGGATGGCATTGAAGGCTCTGAATGTTGTGAGTACAAAAAAACATGTGTAAAACGCCTACAGTATTTAGAGCTTAAAAATATATTTTACTGAAGATTGTTCTAAGCTCAAATCGGTGTACTGCACATTAAAATTCATAAAACTATGTTGCTCCAACTGAACGCGCAGACAGACAAACATTGAAATTATATATATTTCAATGTTAATAATTGAGGTAAAAACAATGAAATATATATTTATGTATATACTTATATATATTATATATCAAAAGGTTTATCATAAAATAAAGCAAAAATTTTAGTTTTACATTATGAATGGTAATAACTCCGAAACTTTAAGTAGAAAACAGGTGCAAAATTTTTTATTTCCTAATATATTATATATAATTATGTATATATGTTAAAAATTGTGTATATCAGGTTATGACACAAGGTTTTATATCAGGTTGTAGCCCACCGTATATATATGTAAATAAATATATACAATAATGTGCATATATGTATATATATGCTATAAATACATGTATATATACATTTATATATGTATTTATATATATATATATATATTTGTTAATAATTGAAATATACAAAAAATATATATATTTATATATATTTATTTGCTAAATCGTTTGCTAAAAGGGTTTGTCATACACATCAAAAGATCAGACCAAGTTAAACAAAAGGCTAGTTTGAGTAAAACATGTTAGTCAAGTACAGTCATTACTTATTTTGACAGCGCTGCTTCAAAGTCTTTAGGAAAACATTTAAAAACTTTGCAATTAGAAAATTAACTTTAATAAGCTGTAACAATGGCTGGTATTACATCATACTCTGTTTTAAATGCTATTTTCATTGTTTCTCAAAACCATATATAGTTTTTATATCAGGTTATAACCTACCTTTTGAACAAAAACTGAAAACACCAATTCAAATTTAAACCTTGATTTAGTCCAGAGTCAGAGTTTAAGTCAGAGTGCAAATCTTCTTATTGTGATATCTTACTATTGATCACTTTAGGTAAAAATTTAGTTTTCCTTATCGTGATGACCGATACCGAAATAAGATTTTCAGGTACACGAAGACTAAAACTATGGAAACCACTACAGCAACTATGAAAGTATCATTGCCACAAATTGTAACTGAGACTATAGTAGTACCACTTTGCTGACTCTTTCTACTGACCACCTTCTATTATGGGTTTATAAAGAATAAATACTTTCGGAATTGGCTTCTCGTTAGAGATGACATTAAAAAAATTGGCATTTGAATAGAGGTTTCATGGTTTACATGAAAAAACATATTTATTTCGGTATGTATGATTAATAAAAAAAACTGATATTATAAAAAGTAACCACACTGAATATGATATTTGGAATAAATGTAGAAACTTTAGAACATGGCAAATTTGCTATACATTGTAATAAAATAACATATTGTAGCATAATATTAAGCAATTAGGAGAAAATTAATTATCAAAAGCTATCATTAAATATTATAATATTGAAAGAGGTTAATTGATATAATATAGAACAATTCTAAAATCAAAATATTATAGCATGAAAAATGTATCGTTAATTACAAAATAATAAGTAAGAGTATAGTATTGTAAACTTTAAGAATAATCAAGTAAAAGCAATATAAGATACATATGTTTTTAACAAATTACCTGATGAAGCGATAATTGCAAATGAATATAAAATAAAGTAAAAACATTTAAAACATCATGGTTTATCATTTTATATATTGTGATAAAGTGTTGCCTAGTGTAATATATCAAAGGTAATGGAGTTTTGATAAATAAAATCGGGTATAACAAAATAAAACAATATAAAAAATAAATAATAAAGTGTAATTTGAGATAATTTAATTACCTTTAATATATATCATCATAATAAAATGTTTAAAATATGAAGTACTCGAATTACAGCCAATTTCATGAGTAAAATTCAAGAAGCTGTCTCAGTAAAACAATGCATCAGTAGACAAAAATTATTGAGAAACTTTAATGAAAATCATGAAAAGCTTTTTCGCAAACAGAGCAAAACACAACATATAACTTCCATTAATACTATATAAGTACTTTGAAAAGTTTTCAATTTACTTTACATGGCTTACTGACATAAAATAATAAAATATTGTGCAACAAAGTTTTCTTAAGGCTCGAAGGAGTCATTTGTTATTTTAATATGCAGAGTTAAGTGGCTCTTGAACTGGTACCGCACCAAGAGTCAAACCAGTAAAACGACTCTTTCAGCTATTGACTGAAGGTGAAGGCATATTTTTCCGTTTGTGATAAAGATAAATCGTGGCACATTTATGTAAAAAACAAAAGTTCTAAGACAGCCGATTTGAGCTCAGCTTTGCCTGAATTAGATCTGCCTTTTTCACATTAAATAAGTTGCAAAATAATAAATTTATTAAGTTCTTATAGCTGTTTTCACTCAAGAAGTTTTCAACGTTCCGGAACTTTGCTCTAATTACAGCAGAGATTGTTCTGCACTATTGGAAGGTGGTCAGATTGACAGTCGGTAGAGTTCTGCTACTGAATAGCTGTAGGGTAGTCTTCTAGAACATCTGACCCGCAAATAACAGACTGAAAGTCAATTCCCCAAAAACTTTGCCACTGATAACCGAAAGAACTATTAAACTTTAATTGCTCTCCGCAACTGGACATGTTTCCAGTTGCCTAAATTCCCTTGCCACTGAACTCTGACATTTTCAGCCAAAATCACAGAACCATTGCTTTTGAAGACAGTGGTTATAAGAAAAAAACACAAAAAGACTTCGCTTGCGGAAAGCCAAGATGACTTGATGCTCGATCTTTGAGATATTGCTTACAAGCACATACAGAGTGTTGGTATCCTTGAACAAGTAGAATGCTACAACTTGGATTCCCAGTAATAATGAAGCAGTAAAACACTTTTACCACCTACTGTGTAGATATGTTTAGGACAGCAGTATCAAACAAGGTTACCATATGATTAGAGTTTTATAACAGGAGAGATACATGGCAATGTATGATATGTATGATAGATACAATAGGTATGATAGATATGTTAGAATAGCACGATTGATCAATTTAAATTCTCACACCTTATGTATTTTGCAGCCACTTGACTCAAAGAAGTCCAATTTTTCCTTAACCCAACAAACACAAGTCTTCAACAAATGAACAATAGATTATAGATAAAATAGACACAATAGATATATGTGATATATAGGTAGATACAATAAATTACCATGATAAAAATGATTGATTAATATATATAGAGGTCATTTAATTACACCTTATGTATTTTGCAGCTACAAGGCTAAAGGAGGTCTACTTTTTGACTAACCCAACAAACACAAGTTCTCAACCGAACATAAACAGTAGTGATAACTGGAAGATCTGTTCATACAGTGAGACATCCCTAGGAGATGAGTACATAAGATCATGTGACAGAGACCCACCCTATCCTCTCACCAGACAGTTTGGTATTTTCAGTACAGCTGACACCCGGATAGAGCTGAGAGAAATAGAAGTCTATGGACATGGTAAGTATCGCTTACAACTTGGCTCTGGAAATAGCTATGAAAACAGCAAAAACTACTTTAAAAGACTTTACTTTATAATTTTAATAAATTTAGTGCGTAGTAACTGTTTTATTTTAAAATTTAATAGAAAAGCACAAGTTTTTAAAATTAACTGGAAATTGCAGTTATTTTTACTGGATTATGTTGCATTAATTAATTGGCATGATAGGTAACAAATATTTGATCTCTTACTGCATAAAAAACAAATAGAGTAGTTGAACATATGATTTAAACTTTGTTAGTAGATTCCAAATTATGTAACGAACTTATGCAAAGCTTTTGTTTTGTATTACATGACAAGTTGTATATAAATAAAGTGTCATGTCGGTATAAGTTTTCAAATTTGGTTTAAATAATGTGATTCCCTCAGGTAGCCATAAAAATCGTTATCTGCGTTGCCAAGTTTGGGAGTAAAAATGGCATATAAGGGTATTATATAAGTATTGTATATACTTGTAACTAGGTAGTCTCGTGTGCTTTAAAATATTTTAAAGTATGTTGATAAACAACAGCCAGAAAATAGCTGCAAATCTATTTAGAATTACCTGAACTGGTGGTCAATTAGTGCAGGTGCTAAAGTGTCAGTTCACCAAGATGTAATGCGTTGAAATATCATTGAAAGCCACGTTTGATCCTACCTTTTAACCCTAAATTTAGAAAAATTAATTGATAGATAGATACTGTTTTTACTATAGTATATGTACATTTCATTTAACTTTATTTTAAATACATGCAATGTTTATTATTTATCTTTGCAACATACTCATTGCAGTTTAAATATTTTAGATTGCATTAGCTTATAGTAACTTTCCCTCAAGCAATCTGAATTGTTAAAAATTTGTACCCAATGTTCTATTTGTATCAGCCAATTATTTTTATTGTATATTTAATTATATGTACTGTACAACGGTGTTTAGCATATAAAACATTTGTTTGAAGTTATCTGTACTTAGATATCTACTTTTGAGCATCTAAAAACAGTCGTGCAAAGTGCAATTTTACTCTCAAAAGAGAATAGAAACACCACATTGGTAGTATCATAATGTTGGGTTGTTTCATTTTTTGAAAGCATCTTCTCTGTTATGATTTTTTATACTTGGCTATTTTGGTTATTATGTAGAAACTTGGTGTTAAAAATGGAGCTAATTTTTCAATGTGTGTTAAAAAGCTTTTTTATTATTATTACGGAAAAGCTTTAAAAGCCGTTTCATTCAGAAGTTTGTTAGGTTACTTTATTACGATTGTTAAGGAGAAGTAAAGCGGCAGAGTAACACAATAATAATATTTGATTTCTAACCCAATCAGTTGGAAAGCATTCCTAGGTTGTATCAAGCTTCAAGCCGTTTGTATCGCATACGTACACATGTAAAGAACAGCTGGGGTTTTTTTCAACAACCATCATTTTCTTCCTGCAATTTTTATTGCAACACTGTTGTGTAATGTTTATTGATCAAGCTTTGTATTGGTCTCATTGTGTTTACATTCATAACACTCAGCTAGAATAACTTATATTGTAAGTTCAGTGCACATTCATAGTTCTGCCAGAAATTTTGTATTTTCCAACTCTGGGAATTCCCATCGTACAAAGCCAGTTACCAGGGTAATTTGAGCCGTTGACCTAATTGCATAAGAGCTGCAGTAACTTACATCAAAATTGTGGTTTATAAATGGGTTAACACACATAGGAAAGCTGCAAAATAAATGTATAAGCTGATATTTTTTCCATGTAGATAGTTTGCTAATGTTTCACAGCAAGTGTCCCAATTTCTTAACGCTATGAGTTTTAATACGATATGCAATTTTCATTACTTTTTTATTAATAAGTGTATATTTCCATGTTTTATAATTATTACTTGCATGGATTTATAGGTTAACCACTATTTGCAAAAAGTTGATTGTTTATGTGCATTGAAAATGGAGTTATGAACTTCGAAGTGTTGCAGGTGCACCTTCCAAAATGCTATTTGCGCGACCAAAAAGAGCACTGCAAAATGGGATACATGAAATACTTACTAAAAATGTTCTATAACTTACATGGATAATAGCTTGAAGCCATGAATAAACATGAATTAGAAATCTGAGTAATTTTTTTGACACGTAACCATTTACAAATGTATTCCTTTCAAAATGTTTGTGAATATTTCAGTCAAACTTCAGATTTGTGGACCCCATCACCGTTTTATTATGAGTTATAAAAAGCAGATACACTTTTAGAATCAATAGCTTTTTAAAAATGTTTCATGAAAAAATTGAATAGATTCATATGTTTACAACAGTTTTAACAGGAAGAAATTGATTGTCTAAGTGCATTGAAAATGAAGTTAAGATCTCTGATGCCAAGCGGGTCCACATCTTTGAAATTCTCATAACACCATGCTAATAAGCAGAGCAAGGCAGCTACTTGACATGGTTGCTCAAAATCTGCTATAACTTTCATAAAAATTAGCATGAAACTATAATAGAGATGCATTGGAAGGCTGAGCTTTTTATCCAGCTTGATATTTTTTTCTTTCAGCTTGTGAAGACTTTACAGCCTCAGTTCTAAATATTTGTAGTTATGATTGGTTGCTGTAAAATTTTGATGCATTTCCTAAAGCTATAGATTTATGCAACAAAGTTGCATATAAACTCATAGCATAGATTCGTATTTTTGCTGCAGTTTACAGCCAAAATTGACCAGTTTTGTACCAGAAGAATTGAGATGAGGGCCGTTCATTTCTTTTTAGCAACCCGATTCACTCTTTTGATTTACTTACTAATTTCCATTGCTTTCCCCACTTTTTTGACCTTCTGATCCACTTCCAAACTAGTCGATGTCTTTCTCAAAAGAAGTATTTTTGCAGAGCTCGAATAATCACCTGCGTTCATGTTAAATAGCTTTTTATAAATAAAGATCAAGTCATCGCCTCACTCTTCACACATGCGTACTAGGCACTATTTGTAGCCTCTAATTGGTAGTACCATGACTATTGTTATTTTTCAATTCAAAATTTAGAAAATATAATGCATTTTGCTAAATAAAAAACTAACTTAAAGCAGTTTTAATGAAGACTGAATATCATCTGTATTTTATGGAATTGATACACTGAGGAAAGTCTCTTACTACAATTTCCTCGATTTCATTACAAAAATGTTTAAAAAATAGAGGTTGAGCAACTATAGATTCCACACTTAGAGTGTTAATTTACTCTCAAAATGTGAGGTCACCAGAATTTTTTGAAATAGATAGGAACTAACAAAATATAATTACTGCTTTGACGTTATTAGTAAAAAACACACATATAGTGTTTCAGATATGTAAACGGTATTTTATCACAGTGAATACACAAGCAAAAAGTTACTAGCAACCTTTTCCTAAATAATTGTCATGATAGGGGTAAATGATAAGAAGCTTACTGCGCAGGCCTTTTTTCTAAAATGCTTTAGTGTGATTTTATTAGGTCAAACTGATCATTGGTTAGTTATCTTTCAAATTCAAATAAGTCTTCAGCTAAATTTAAAGACATTGTAAAATAGATAGGAGTGTTTAACAACATCCATTTTTCAAAAAAATTATTAAATTGATTTGTGTTAAAAATTACCCCCATTTAGAATGACTACAAGAACAGAGCAATAACCAATAGTATCATCACAGCAAGTTAATTTTGCAAAGGAAAATTGTAAATTTACTGATAACGCTCTAAAAACCATCTAGTATTACTTTTAAAGCACATTAAACTAGTTCTCCCTAATATTCTCAAGTTTGAACTAAAAAACCTTCAGAATGTTCCAAAACAACTACAATAATTTAAATTAACCTTTTCCCGCCATGAATTTAAAATACTTTACATACACTCATTTTAAATAATAAACTAAAAGCTGCTTACTACTTATGTTTAGTAAGTAATAGATAGGATAAAAAAGCTTTATTACGAGTCACGAGTTTTCCCTTTTGCAGAACTTGTTGAATTCCTTGACTTAATTACAGTTTGATATGGCATCAACTTTCTAGTTACTTTTATTTGTTTTTTGTAGAACTTCCTCAGCTCAGTGCTGATATTGATGTCCCAGCCAGTGAAGTAACCGCCAACTCAATTGCTATATCATTCTTACAGTGGAATCAGCTCATGATAGGAGGTCTGCCACCTACTGAGTAAGTATTACGTAACATTAATATGTCTATAAAACATGAACTCTATTTTATCATTTGGTATGGACGTTACATAATCTACATTTTTTATTAATTTAACAAGCAAAACGGTACAATTTAAGCAATTACTGCACACATTATAATCACTACTACAATCGCTAAAATGTTTCTACACACATTATAATGGCTGATATATTTTAGAGGTTAAAAGCACTTATAATTTAACAGTACATTATTAATCATCTAGGTGTTAATACACACATTATAAAGGCCAGCCTGTTGTAACAGCTTAAGAATGCTTATAATGTAACGGTTCATTTTTAATCATTCGGTTGAACTTTCTGAATTAAGAAATCACTAAACGAGTTTGCACAATTTCATGTGCCATATGCTCAGTGTGTCAGTATTTTGTAATTTTTGCAAAATGAGAGAAAATTTGGTAAACTAAGACTTTGGTAAATTTGGTAGACTCCATTTTTTCCTTAGAAAGTTACATTAAATAAATTCTATTGAAACAAATTAACTGTAAATTAAACATGCTACCAGTAAATGGGTAACTATTTTGGATTTTTTTATATTAATAAATTTAGTAACCCCAGTTTTTAAGCAACTATTGTTTAACCTCTTACTGCAGGTACAGAGTAGTATCAAGTGATAATATCAGCACACAAACTGTTCAACATGATCCAGCTTCTCCAAGACTGACAATAGAATTTACTGCACTGGAACCTGGAAAGTTATACATTTTTATCATATCTTGTTTAGTACAAGGCGTCAAGTGTCCAGGAAGCTCATATCCAGCAGTGATATCTACAGAGTGTGGCGGTAACACTATTATTGGTTGTAACTGTATATAAATATTGTTGAGGTCTATTCTGTTGCAAAAAGAAAAACCTCTAATTCATCAACAACTTCTGCCGCAACACTTGTTATTGAGCTCAAGCCATTACAATTGAAACCGTTGATATCTGAATGAGTATTTATTCACTTACTAAAGTTTTCATGATTCACCATGAAACCCATAAAAATTGTTGCATCAGCTAAGCAAAGACCTTAGCTCCTACAAATATTATCATATCGTTACATAAGGAAGCAAAACTTTGAACTGCATGTTCATTTCAAGGCAAATTATTTGTGAGCCTATTCTCGTTATGATTCAGAAAACTTGTAAAAGTCTAGAAATGGTACTTTTTTATAGTAAAAAGTTTTTAGAGAAAACTCTATCAGGTTTTTTTAGCAGTATGCTATATGATAAAACAAACTTTTTAACTTTCTTCTTTCAATTTCTGCAACCAGAATAGAGAATTAGAGTTAATTTTCCACAACAAATTTCAAATAGTGGCCTTCAACTATGTTCTAGAAACTATAGAAATAGTGTGTAATTAGAGTTGAAATTTTGCTGCTATTTTGGATCTGTGGGAGTTTACAACTTATTGAATAAAGTCAAAAATTTCAGAATACAAGACTAATTAACTTCTAAACAAGCTTTAATAAATTTAATAGGTAATGGTTTGACAAATAAAATGAGTGACCAGTACAATAAATTATTATGACTTACCGGCTTCATAACAATAAATTAGGTATTTTATTTAACTAATTTAGTCATAAACTGCATGTGGTCAAAATGAAATACTTGCACAAAGGTTTGTTTTTAAATTTTGAACAATCAATATTCTGAAACGACAAAAAAATGTTAGATTTTGTTGTTTTTTTAGAACAATGCTAATAGGTCATTGTTCAAACTTTAGATATGTTGTTTTTACACATAGACTGTTTTCAAATATATTTTAATAAACTGGGTGTCAACCAATCTATCTTATTCATAATCTTCAGTTCCAGACATACCTAGTGCAATCACCTTCACATCTGAGAAACTCCAGCATGATGGCCGACAAAGATGGAAATACACTGCATCCTGGGAGGTGAGAGAGTGCCTAAAGATACAATTATATTTAAGGTCAAACTATATCATGGTTCACATAAATGTCGTTTTCAAAAGTTCATCATGTTTTGGCAAGTATGCAAAAAATTCTTTGATTTTTCACTCCTACATTATTTGGTATGTGATGCACTAAATAAAGAAAATATGTTACAGAAAGACGATTTAATTCAAAGGCGTTTTTATAGCATACATCTATTTTACCATATAGCCTGTACAGTAAAAGCTCTTACAGTATGTTATGTAACTCAAAACTTACATGATATAATGATTTCAAGTTATACAATAATCCAATTACATGTAAATTGCCTAATCCATGCCAACATCATTCAAGCTCGCCCCTTCAGCCACTCAAATAAAAAATCTTAAACTAGCTTTTTAGTTTAATGACTGCTCAGTGACTCTGTTGTTACTTGTTTGCGTTGATAAATAATTTTTCTCTTCTAATCATTGTCACTTGATTTAAGATTCATGAATACAGTAGTTTAATGTTAAGTTAATGAGAGTACACACCTTCAATGGCAATTAGATTGATTAGTTTTACTTTTTAAACTGAAAGGTAAAAAAACATGAAAAAAAGAAAGTATTATGCATGCCTAAAATAATGTAAAAAAAAAACGTGTTCACTATCCTAGAAAATGGTGCTCGTCCGCCTATCCTAGGCAAAATTTAAATATTAGGATAGAAGATTTAATATATGGAAACCACAATTTGTGATGTTCAAATTGATAGAGCGACATTCTAACTCCTGCACCTATTAACCGCCTTAACGCATTTCTAAATAATTACGCAGTTTTGTATTTAAGCAAAGACACATTATAATTTATCATGACATGCAATAGCAAAGGTACTGATACATGTAAAAAGGTGCCACTACACATTGTTTTCTCTTCCAAGTCTGGTAATAATGAAAACTATATTTTGGAGGCTATATGACTCTCCAATATTCAAATAGACTGGGAACTTGCACCAGTTGGACGTTCACGTTATATTAAATTTATTACTTGATGTGAAACTAAACTTTGTATAAATAGTTACTTAAAATGACATTTACAATCTATAGAAGTGTCTATTAAAATAGGTTTATGGCTAGAGATCATTGATAGAAACTCAGAAATAATTGTGCACATGTGCATTTACATATATGTGACATTTTAGCTATTTTAGCCATCCCAAATATTTCATTAGTAGGTAATAGAATATGGTACATGCATGACCATATGTATGCATCATCTGCACTTTGTAAAAACCATTGATTAACGTCCTCATAAATTGGTGATGCTAATTTAAGATCATCTTAAAACAGCTTTTTTAAATGATTTTGACTCATTGTAACCATTATAACTCAACCGTAACACTGTAATAGTCTGAAAAAGCCTTTATTTTCTTTGAATTATAAAATTGATGTAGCATAGTAATATTTATTGACTGGAGTTATAGTAGAAGTAATGAACAAATAGAGGTGAACAAAAGTGATTTGTGTATATTATTACTTGCATGAATCTCTGAAATTACTGTTTCATCAGGTTTTGAATTATTTTGTCATGCATGCAAATTTTGAAATTTTTTGAAGTTATTTTGAAAGAGCTTAACCCTTTCCAGTCTGGTCACTTTAGTACAATCCTCCGCCCAGCGGCTGGCAGTGGTTTGAGGTTTTCCATTTATATATTGTTTCTAACGTAAGGCGAGTAAAGCTGTGTATAAGCACACTAATGTGGAGCTGAAAGCATGAGCCTTTTCATTATACTAAATATGAGTTTACTCTGATGAATCTGATAAATGCAACTTCAGGACAGATAACGCTTTTTCAAACCAAACATAATATTTGTCGTACACATAATACAAGGTAATGTTTATTGCGGTAAATATTTTGACTTTCTTTTATTTATTTTTATTTATGTCTGACATGACATATTATTATTTTGCGCTGGGCCTATGATAAGGCAAAAAACATTCAACGCATAATAGTCTGGTTTAGAATCATTCTCGCTCTTTTCTTTTTTGCGGTCAACATTATTATTCATATTCATAGGCATATCACTATCCAAATGGAACCCACTACCAACTCTCCTCTCCCTTCATTATTGTAATCTAATACAATTATAATGGTTTTGTAGCTATTTGTTATAATTGTATGAATAGCCCACAGCTCACTTCTGAAAATGGTCAGTTGGGGCAGGGGTAGATTGAAAAAGGAGGAATACTCCCACACCCCACCCCTTCCATCCCCCATACCCCACCCTTCCTCTCCTCAACAGTGAGAAGCAGAAAATATTTGTAGGTAGAATGTAAAACATCATATTTTGCAGCAGTATACCCTATAGAAGCAGTTTTAGAAATAGTCTAGTAATCTATTACTATTAGCCAGTAGTCACTTACATATCCAATAATAGTTTGGCCAAAGCAACTAATTATATACGATGTGAGTGTGACTAAAAATTGGACTGACAAGATGAGATGAGTTACAGCCATCAGGAGTCTATCAATGAGTGAATCTAAATCATCCATCAGTCAAGCCATTTCTTGACAAACTAAACAAAGTGAGACTGCACTGACATCTTTCACTCACTCATGCTGTGATTTTCATTTACTGTAACTAAATCTGAGAGCATTTTCAACTTTACTCACCTTTCTCATCATCTGAGTCATCTACACCTACTTCACTATCAACGTCATTGTGGTAGACGCCGGGCCATGATTGGCGCTTCTTGCAAATATTTCATTGTATGTGTTGTTCTTTATTTTATATCGTTGTTTTACTCGCTATGTTATCATTTGTCATCATGCATATTGTTGTCATACCGACACTAGCAGTCCTATTTGTTTAGATTGTTAGCCGGTGTTCTCACTCAGTTCCGTTATTTGGATTGGGTGATATTATTATATAGAAAGGAGCGCGCTCACTTGGTTGAGCAGAGCAAATAGCGGTACGCTCCTTGGCTAGAGGAATTTCCTTTGATAATAAAATTGAAAGAAACAACACGCATTCTCTTCTCTTTGTGTAAAAATCTAGAGCATGCCAAAAAAAGCCGGCAAATTCCTTTACATCATTTACCAACTCATCAACATTTGCAACTATTTCTTTGATGTAGACAAACTTCTAGCTATTTTCTAAAACTGTAAACAAAACTTGACAAAGGTACTATTTTGACATAGTCTGAGGTTTTTGCAAATATTTTCAGTTCTATTTAACATAGTAGCAACATTTATTTTTGTACACAAAGTTAAACTCGCGGCTATCAGAATATTGACAATATTAGCAGATTCAAGGTCAATAACTAGCCACATGAACTAACATGACAGACGTCAAATTATTTCGATGTAAACCACTTGGCGAGGGCAACTCCAATCAAAATAAATCGATGTCTGTCTTGAAAGTGCTAAAAAGGTTTAAGCATGAGTTCCACATTGTATTCAGTTATTTGGTAAATCAGAAAATTATAAAGTGACTATCTTATGAAAGAGCTAATATATATTTTATGTCAATAATGTGCTAAATTGGAAACGTAATGACTTTTTGTTATAAATAGCGTTACAATAAAAGTTCACAGCTTCATTTTCAGCTAAAACTGAAGTCACTGAGTTTATGGAAAATCATCATTAATTCCTATTAATTTTATAATCATTTCCAGGCATCTGAAAATGTCAATTGTGGTGGAGGTTTGAAGTACAGATACCAAGTGAATGGAGGAACATTATCCGCTCAACAAGAAGAAACGGTCACTTTTTTCTATATAGATGGAGGTGATGAGATTGAGTTTAAGGTTCAAGCTGATAACTCTCAGAAAAGTTCTGAGTTTAGACGCAAAACTGAGACATCCGGAGTCCTTAGTGAGTTTACACAGAAATGGAGTTGCAGATTTTACTGTAGAATAGTAGATAATACTTAACCTATCTCATGTAATTCCTTCACTAGATTGTGTTTAATGTACAAAAATTATTTCAATTCATTTGCTCACATAAGTTCATATTGTATGAGTACATCTAATTGGTGCTGTAGAACCCCAGTTCATGTCTCATCAGCCAAGTTTAACTACAGTAAATGCCAGCTGTGTGAATCTTGCTTGGGCTGAACCCCAGTATCCCGGTGGAAGTGTTCATCTGTATCAGGTATAAATTCATAAAATGTAGTGTCTTGCTTCTCTAATCAAAACAGAAAAAACATTTGTAGATATTAATGATCACATCTACACTGGAAAAATCAAACATGTGTGATTATAATCATACCATTACCTAATGTAATTTCTGGTTTTTAATATTCCTTACAGTTTAGATGTGATGGTGGAAGCTGGAACAATATAACAACTCACAAATCTGTAAAGCTATGTGAATATCAACCATATACATCTACTCAGTGTGAAGTGAGAGCTTGGAACTCTGCTGGATCTGGCACTTCAAATAGCATATCAGCTACTACTCAGTGTGCAGGTATATGCCACCTTCACCTAGTTATTTCAAGATTGTTCCTACTATACCTTTTAGTTATTGTAGTCTGTTTTTTTTTTCACATATGTTTTACTAATTTTCTGGAAAGGTCAAAAGAAACTTTTTCGTAAATTTTTTTTCACTCAACTCAATGTTAATGTAATTCATTGATAAGTGAAATAACACTTTTAGGTCTATTTTACTTTCAACACTGGCTATTGTTTTACTTTCATATAAATAGTACATGAGTTCATGGCTGAATGAACTATAAAGTTATCATGTAGGCTAAAAATAAGATACAAAGATCAACGTAACCCTAAGACCAATGCAACAGTTAAACTTTCTGCAAACTATCTCTTGGCTTGCATATTTCCATTGAAAATAGAAAACTGTGTTTCTTGTTGTATCGGGATCTTTCATTGTCAGCAACTTAGCTTTTGCCAATTAATGTTTCTATAAAACTGTTGGGCTCTTGAAAACATGGCTTTGGCACAAACATATTTTTAATGTAGCTTACAGCAATAGCTATGTAAGTTTTAATTTCATAAGTTTTACTAATTTTAGACTTTATTAAACAAATTGGAAATATCATCAGTCAACTTATAAATTACTGTTAGCAATTGTTGTTCTTTGTTACATTATTTTCTCATGTTTTACAGCTTAGATTACTTTTATCTAAAGGAGCAAAGATGACTTTAGACTTTTCACTGATTTCTTTAGCAAACTTACATTGTTTTAGAACTGGTCTTCCCCAAATTACCTTTTTTCGAAGAGGGATACGATGAGGTAAAACGCAGACGACAAGTCATTGTTATAGTTGAGGTGATTATAATTTAATTATTTTAGTAAAAAAAACAACAAGCATCTGACAAGATTGTTTACATTTTATCACAAATTCCAAAAATATGACACAATATTTGGCAATATTTTTTTGGATTATTTGATCCTCCAAATTTATTAGACTCAATAGAACTCTACTAGTTAGCCGTTGCCCTTAGAAACTAGCAGTGATTAAGGTGACAGCCAGTGTATACATGGTTGAAAAAAAGTACTATTAAAAAATGTTTATTTGATGTATGGTTTATGGGCAGGCCATGACTAAACAGTAATGTAAACCTCTATAAATACTAGTTGCACTATCTGATTACTCTTTGATAAAGTAACTTCTTTTTGTACACCATGAATATTTTTGCAGAAATACTAGGTCATGATATGTTCAATGCGATTGTTTCATATAGTTACATAATCATAGGTGTAGGTAGGCTTCTAATTGGCACAAACCCAATACTAAAGTTTTGATACTACGTGTACATATGTGTGGTTGTTTAAATGCTCAAAATCAATTTGCAAAAGCTCTTTATTAGTTGAAACAATTTAATGACAGCTCAAAACATAGACCTTTTAAAAATTATAAGTTTGTTAGTACTTTGTTTTAAACTTCATATAATATACTTACATATGTGTGCTTGATAACACACCCAAACCCAATTTTAGGAAGTTGTACCGCATTGCGCTTCCCTCAACCCTCTGGAGTATAAACTCACAGGTAGAGGTTATTCGACTAACAGGATTATTAGTGACCTGAATGCTCTTACACTCTACAACATTACCATCAGAGCCAGTAACAATGAAGGTCTCAGAAGTACACAGTACATCACAGTTACAACTGGAGAACTTGGTAAGCTAATTGTTTAACATTGAAGATGAGTATTGCTATACTTGAATTGTTGTACTTTAAATACCTGGGGTAATTACAAATTTAAGTTCTATCACTGGCAAGTTTCTAAAATATGTTTCCTTGCAATGCAATAAATGTTTTAGGACACCAGAGTTGTGTCGGGAACCCATTTCTGAAAAGGCACTGTGAGGCAGTTTTATACTGATGTTATCCACTAAAAGAATAGCTACAATTTCATTCTAATGTTGTAGCGAACATATAAAGTAATTTGACCACCGCAATGTCACCAGTTCACATTTTACAATTGTACTTATATGTATATTAAAGAACCTTGGAGTGAACCAAACCTTACAGGCAGTCACTCGGTAAACATGAGCTGTGTTGTTGCTGAATGGAAGGAGCCTCTTCATCCCAATGGATTCATCATTACGTATGAGGTAATCTTTTGTTATTATTCATTAATAAACAAGTACATCAATGAATAAAAAATTCAGGGTTCCTAATGAAGAAACAATAAAATAGGATTTTTGGTTTGGGTATAAGTTAACTGAAATTTTTTTGCACAGTGATACATTTTTAGGTAGTTTCCAATTTACTTACTTTTAAATATTTATAATAGAATATATTATAGCAAAGATGTTGATAGAAATGATATAAAAAAGCATTAGTAGCGACTCCACAGCTGTTTTATCATGTATAAACAATACTTATTTTAATTGTCAAGCTACAAGCACAACAGTCATATATGTTCTCTACAAAAAAGATAAAGTTTACTTGCGTCATATATGTTGAGGTAAATGGTAAACTACTAATAATGCTTACGTTTTTACAAAGTTTATAGAAACTGTCAAAACTTGAATCCTCATTATCTTTATAGATTCTACAAGCTCTTTTGCGGTAATGCGACTGACACCAATGGTGCTTGCTAAAAAAAATAAATAAAGTTTTGGGAAAGCGAAATTACACTTAGGATGGAATCTAAGCAAATTTTTCATTGGCTCAACACCTGCAATTAATTGTTACCTTTCTTGTAATTACAACTAGAATTGGTAAATAATTAACTAATGACTAATCAAAAATGATTTGTAAAAAGTCTACTAAAAACCACATCACATGTCTTTTGCTAATACACAAAGTTTCTTTTAGCTGGATTACACATTTCATGGTAGCGAAAGAGATAATACAGGAACTTATAATATATTTTAATCACCAAGAAAAGAACAATTGCTTTAGTTTATATAATTATCAAGGTTTTGTCTCAAGAACGTTTCTAAAGATTAGTAGTTACAGTATGTTAAATAATACTAATTGAAATGTTGAAGTGTGATTTTTCTTCTGTGAGATTTTTATTGCCTTTTATGGCCAAACTTGATTTTAACATATTAGTAATAATAACAATGCTCAACTGCCTAGTTTGAATATTTGTTCAATAGTTCCGATGTGTTAATGAAGAAAAAGATTACCCACAATGGACATCAACAACAGAGCAATTATTGGAGGATTGTGGCTATGAACCAGGAATCATAGTAAAATGCAAAGTACGAGCTTGGACCGCTATTGGATCTGGTCCTACAAATGAATTCTTTGTAAACATCAAATGTAACAGTACGTAGAAAATTGAAATGTTATATACAGGTAGACTTCAGAAAAATGACTTGAAAAAATAATAATTCCAAACCAAATTTGCCTGAATTTTTTGAAGTTTTGATTTTGGATTCTTGTATCTGCATGGTTTTAAAAGATTACTGTAATTTAGCATTGAGCAGTATTATTATGAACTAAGTTTCTTTACAAGAAACTGCATCAAAATGTGTCATTTGTTCAGTGACTTGATTGAGATTGTATCAATCTGCAAACAAAAACCTCATTGCATAATTTGGCAAATAATTCATTCAGTGAAATGTCTACTGCAGGTAGACAATTATGTTTACAAACATTTTTGCATGATATGAATATGATCTAATCTAACTTTTTGACAGATCCATCTACTCCTTCTTTTCTTTCGAGCTCCAAAAGAGTCTCATCAGAAAAAACTACAATTATCATCGACTTGGAAGTAAGTGAAGATAAGCCTATTTATATATTACAAAACATGTTATTTGCATGAAGTCATTCAGATTAATTGAAAGGGATTTACCACTCAATTTACAAGTTTAACATTAAAGTTCTATTGATGCTAGTAAAGTTACAAGTGAAGTCATGCAAAACTTTAGTACATTTTGTCATAAACTTTAAATATATTTGAAATCGTTTTTATGCTCGAGGTGATCTGACAACTTGATTGTTTCAGGATTAAAACTGACAAAACTTTTTTGCTAATAAAAATATCAAAAGAAAAACTATGAAAAATGATATGACTGGTTGTTATCGTAGTTATACTAGATTATTGCGATCAAGTTGAACCATTGTGTGTCTCTACTATTTTGGTTCCTCTGCAGCTATAAAAGCTATCATCAAACCTTTGCTCGGCTTAACCCTTTCGTAAGAGATGCGACATTAATGTCCTCCGGAGCTTTGAGCAAAGAAACATTTATGTCGTTTGGGAAATCCCAAAAGCCTATATTCATCAGCTGTTTTTTTATTGGCTATTTTTGTTTAGTTCTTCAAATATTCTTTTAGCTTTATATTACCAAGCATAATATTATTGTGTTCGCTATGATAGTTAGTCAAAACTAACAAAAGAACAAAGTTTTCAGAATCACTACGGCGATCAACTACCACCGAAACATCTTCTATCGCGAACTACCACTACGCCTAAAACTACTATCAAAACGAAACAATGGCAAGTCAAACAAAACGACCGCGTCAAAAAATTGCTACTAAAACCAACTACGAGGAAAATATTGCTGATTATGTGGTTGAAACTAATGAATCTTGTTCCAGTGGAAGCGATATTGATGCCAATGATTTTGATGTAGAGTCAGAAACCGGTAGCGATAGTGATGAATCTGAACGTGCCGACGGTCATGATCCACGACGACCGTGGGGTTATGCAAAGGTGACTGCTTCAAGAAATATTAAATGTAATGACTTCCATGTGTGTGAGTTACATGTACTTTAAATTTCATGTAGTTATTCCTGCAAATAAAAAAGTTAGGACGCTTTATGTATCCCTATGTACAAATTGCTAGTCGTTTTGCAAATATATTCACTCTGTACACAAAGGTTTAATTAATTAATATACTTGCAAAAGGGTTAAGCATATTAACTGCAATCAATTTTTATCAATTATAATTTTGCAACGTCTTGGCAATCGCATCACTGCAAACGTCACCAACGGTTGCAAAAAAAACTAAAAAACGCCAGCAATTTCAGATAAAATTTATTAAGTATTTGTCCAAGTTCATCTTCTGGTAACTTAAACACAACCTCTTATTGGTTTGCTGTTGAAATTTATGATTTTTACTTTAACAAACAATAAAATGGCTAACTAAGAAGGTAATGCTTTTGTTCTTATTTTGCCACAAATTATATTCAACACCAAAACACTCAACCTTAAACAAAGCATTTTTAATATGTTTGACGTTGTCTACATCTGAATAAATTTTGGTTGTTTGTTTATTTTATTTAATCTGCTCTTATTTTCTACTTTACAGAGTCCATTTAGTTTTCAATACTGTATAAGTCATGTTGCTCAAAGGCATTCTTTGTTGTTAAATTACTTGCGAATCAGTTGATATATTTTAAGTGTTAACTTGTCCTACTAGTCCTAATGTCAGTTGCAGTGGCCAAAGCGGTTTTAACTAAATTTGTAGTCCGAAAAATCATCCGAAAAGTGAATACCCTGTCAATTTTAAATAAAAAATAGAATTTCATTTGCAAAAAAATTAAGGTGTTCCAGGAAAGCTTATAATTTGGTACTTATGTTTATGTAGTTTGGTAGAATGTTTTCTTAAATGTTTGATACCTTGCGTGTATTCTCAGTCTTGAATAGTCTGTAAAATAATGAACAAGTATTGCTATTATAAATTACTACCTAAATATGTTAGGTTGGGTACAAATCTTTCTTTACCTCATTGCGCATTATGTATAGTTATGATACACAAGAGTTATGCTACTAGATAATAAGTTAGACAAAAATTAAATATTTCAGGAGTCGAAGCCCAACTGCAGGTCAATTAAGAATTATACAGTCCTTATCCATGATCCTGAAGGACAAGTGCTATATTCAGTTACAAATGCTACGGCTGGTTACATCACTGTTGAAGGAGCACTTCCATTCACTAGATACTCTGTACTCATAGAGGCAACCAATGATGCTGATTTAAGGAGTCAGACAAAGACTTACTTGACTACAGCTGAGACGAGTGAGTCTCAGTTTTTCATTAATATAAGGCACATATTTACCATGTTATACTGCTTACGATATGAAAGAATTGTTTTTTTAATTATATTTCAAACTTGGTAGCTGGCTAAAAATCAAACCACCTTTAACAAAGTGAAATATGCAGAGATTTTTCTCACTTCATTGGTAAACAATTTTATATTGACAGGAACCTGTGAATTAAATTACACAACCATGTAACCTGTTGCAACATAAATTGCTCAACTTATGTTCTTTCTAGCGAAACAATTGGAGGTATTTAAGTCTCAATACAAAAAATATATATTGTCTAAACGAATGAGCATTTTTGCTTTGTTATAGAATAAAAAGTGTATTTTATGTTATTACTTGACATATTTTTGTAATTATTGATCTTTATTTTTAGTAATTTACCTCAACTATAGAAAAGTGACACAAATTAAAATACTTGAAAAAGTGTTGCACAAAATAATAGTTTATGCAGTCCTAAACGCACCTTTTTTTCTGATTGTTAGACAAGATTTCAAAAACACTTCAATTACACTATTGAATACCAGGATATAAATACAGAAAATATTTCGATTGCTTAGTGATCACCTGACAAGCTTTGAGTTGTTTATCTTCAAATTTATAGATGTTTAAAATATTCCGAAAACTGTTTTGCTTGCTGCTTTCGAAAAAAAAGTTTTTGTAAGTACTATAATAATATATATATATATTTATATATATAAATATATATATTAATACGTATATATATTAATATGTATATATATTTACATATATATCAGTGTATATATATAAATATATATATTTATATATATACACTGATATATATATGTAAATATATATACATATTAATATATATACATATTAATATATATATGTATATATAAATATATTATTATAGTACTTACAAAAACTTTTTTTTCTAAAGCTGCAAGCAAAACAGTTTTCGAATTATTTTAAACATCTATAAATTTGAAGATAAACAACTCAAAGCTAGTCAGGTGATCACTAAGCAATCGAAATATTTTCTGTATTTATATCCTGGTATTCAATAGTATAATTGAAGTGTTTTAGTACTTATATATATATATATATATATATATATATATATATATATATATATATATATATATATATATATATATATATATATAGAAGTATGAGTTTAGATGCATATATATCAATTAAATAGACAAATGTATCATCCTAGAACGCCTGATATAGACACGTTATAAGTTATGGTAAAAAACGAAACAAACAAAGATGTGGTAAAACTTTTGCTATTGAGAAAGTAAAAATTAAGTTAAGTAAAAAAAATACTATAACGTAATTTTAAGTGTGTGCGTTTAGTGTGCAAAATGACCTTAAGTTATATTCAACGTTTTTGTTATACATCTGCCTCGAAGGTGGGATCTCCCACTGTCTCTACTGTATGCAAAGCATTATAATGCTATATTTTTTGCCTATGGTTACTAGTAAATATACTAAAATATGATAGGGAACTATAGTTTCAAAGATTAATATAATATTTAGATAATACTTTTATTAGCTAATGTGTTAAAAAAATTGATAATGACAAGGGAAAATCTATTGACTTTTAAAGAAAAAGTATTAGCACAACTAGTCAAAACTTCAAAGATTGATGTTTATCATTTTAGAGGCACCAGGAGAACCTAAGGTCATAATTCAATCTAATACAAGTTGTATTACAGTCAACTTAGAGAAACCAGATGAACCAAATGGTGTTATTATGAGCTATGAGGTAAGATGGTATGTGATGACTTCATTTAGGGATCGGAGTTAGTTTTTTCATAGAAAATTACAGACATCTGTAGCTTCACAAAACCACAACTCATGTAGCTTCAAAAACCGCAAGTCATATTGAGGAAGCAAAAACCTATGAAATTTGCTGGCAGTTTTACAAAGATCTCTATAAACTCTTTTTAATCTGAAAACTTGCCAACTTTATTAATTTTTCTAGACTTTTTTTGTAAACCATGACACATTTTTGGCAGTTCTTATCTTACCAGAATAACATTTTTCACTGTTCTACAATTCATTGATGTATATACTTGTTTTTAATTTTACTCCTTGAAAATTACTGCTTATTTTTGTGTCAGTAAGTCATAAGCAAAAGGAAAGCCAGTAATAGAAATTATAGCGGTATTTGTTGGAAAATCAAAATATTATCTAAATTCAGTTTATTGCACAATAAATGATCAATGATGAACTATTAATTATTATCTAAGTTTTTATAAAACACAGTCATCTTTGTAACAGACATATAGGTGAGCATACAAATTTATTTCGCTAAATTTGTGTTTTTATAAAATAAGATCTTGCTTTTACTTCCAGGTTACCTGTAGCTATCCAGAACATCCTGGGATCTCACTAAGGCTGAAATCAGATTCAAAAGAGACAGCAACAACAGAATTATGTGGCATTCCATCAGCCACGTTAGTTGAATGCTTGAGTTCAGCTACCAACTCTATTGGACAAGGAGAAGAGTCAATAAATATAATCTACACTCAGCTTAATCGTGAATTTTTATACTTTCATGCATATAATTATCAAATATAAAAAGCAAATATTTTTTTACAAAAACACTTGCTTAAAAAATGGCAAAACTTATAAAGTGCCTTTTTCTAAAGCTTGTGAATGTTTAGCAATGTACTTTAAGAGTATTAATGCTGTTTTGTAATTCATGAAGTATTCATTTAGGTCATTGCCTTATTGTATGCTCAGTAGTAGTTTAATATAAAAAACAACATAGCAAAGAAAAAAATCTCTAAAAATGCATAGTGATCATTGGTTTTTGTTAATCATTCAAAGTTGCACATTTTTAAAAGTATTTGTCATACAACCATAATTCGAACAGCTAAAATAATGTATTATTTTGCGAAACAGAAAAAACTCATATGGTTACTATAGAAATTAAATTATTAATGAGGACTTTGTAAATGTACCAAAAGATAAAAGGTAATACTTATGATTTTTATTTTGATAATCAAGCTCGGAAGTTTGTTGTAAAAATATCAAGAAGCTTTTTAAACATGCTAGATTTCAATAGTTGTAGACACAGAAAAGTCTATGTTGGAGGAGATCGAAGAACGTCAAAAGATTTCATCTCTCAAGATCAAGATAAAAAACATTGACACAGAAAGAGGCACAATAGGGTAAGAGTAACTATGTAATGGCCAGCCAAGTATAAGGTAAAAATTTGTAAATGTGTTGAAAGATGGAGTTCTTGTAATGGGCAGTTTTAAAATTCAAATGAATATCTGGTCCAAATAAAAATGTTGTACGGTTAGTCTCAAGAAAGTTTAAGACTACAAGAAAACTGAGTAAAATAGACAGATAACATACTGAAAGTGTGCCTACTTGTAGTCTGTTCAAAAACCTACATACTCATGACATGAAACAATGAGATAACACTTTATATGACACCTAAAAACTCACTGATGCCAGTCAAAAAATATTTAAAAGCTGTCAAAACCTAGCTTTCACTGGTTTAGATCTCTCAAACTTCAATACAGATAGACCTTCAAAGTAATTTAGCTAAACTATTTTTAGAGAATTCAATCAAGTAAACAATTGCAGTTAAAATCACAGCTTAAGTAGCTATTACCATTAAACCTTTTAACAACTAGAATAAAATTATTATAAGTTTATTTAATGTAAGTTTATATAGGTATAAGTTAATATAAAATTTTTAATGTTTTACTTGATAACTTAAGTAGACTGTTCTTAGTTTCTTTCAAAAAACTTTACTGGCGGTTTCTTTACCAAAAACTTGCTTATCATTAAAAAGTACAAAGCAGTAAAGAGCAACAACATAGATTCATATGTTTTCGTCACAATTAAATGTTTGGCGCTTTACTACTATTTAGTATGCAAATGATGTACGGTCAACTCACTTTTACATTACAAATGTGTTTACAATCAAAATATTTTGTGAAAAGAAAACCGTCACCATAAAATGGTATATTCAGATCCTATCTAGTGCTGCTATCAAAGCAGAGCAGAGAAAGAGTAACACAAAATGTAACTGACTGTGGATGTACAAAGGAGTCAGTAAACCAAAGGTATATAGACGGAAGAGAGTGTGACTGCTATACAACAGCTGAGTTGACTGCAGAAAAGGTTGGAAAGGAGCTGATATTCACGATTGGAGATGAAGAAGACTATGGAGGATTTATAAATGCCGAGCTAGAAGCACAAGTGGAGTACAAGGTTTACGTCGCTGTGAAAGTTGAAACAGAAGTATGGAAACCATTTCTTGTTTTGATATGTGTAGGATGAGATATTGCTTAAAAGCACATGACGATAATCTTGCTAATTACTAGAAGTTTGCAAAACTAATCAATTGCAAAACTATTAAGAGACAATGCTAACCGATGAAATGTTTTTATGTTAATAGTGTAAATAATATTCTATCACAACTAAGTGGTAAAAGAAGCTACTTACATTACTTGTAGTTATTAAAGTTGAGTTTATTGATTGTTTACAAAGTTTTTTTTTAAGCATTTAACTATAATTCATCGACCTTCTAAGATTCAAGTGATGCTAGAGCTTTAATTAAAAAAATGTTATGGATCTGTCATATGATTTTTGGTCAAATTTTCAGCTAGTATACATGAAGATTTTTGCTTGCCTTATAAACACGTTTGTTGAGGTCTGTGTAAAACAATAGCTGCTATTTATTTGCAGAAGAACATGGATCCACTTATTGCTCTCCATCCAAATTATCTAACTGTCACTAGTAAGTACCTGCTTATCTTTATAATTTTTGTTACAGTGTGGAAGCTCAATATTTTGTGAGCCTTTATATTGAAAGAGTTAGTGTAAATGCAACAACTTTGAAATATAGCACTTTTTGAAGTTATTGGATATCTGTTCACTGAAAACATTTGTTTTTTTGTGGAAGGCTAGTTTTTTTTTACTTTTTTAACAGCACCAAGCTCTGGACCTGGAACAGCCATCATAGTTGGAGCTTCTGTTACTTGTTTAGTTCTGGTTGCACTGGTGTTACTGGTTGTTGTCCTAGTTTCCAGAAGGTAAAAAACCATCTCCTTCTCAACTCTGCAAAGTATACATAGTGTTTGCCTATTCTTTTATGGATCCTTAGCTACCTTATTAACATGTATCCTCCCTAAAATTGTTTGCTAGCACAGTTTTAGGAACTGAGGACTATTTTTTCTTAATTATTGTGCTCTAACTTTGAATTAAAGAGCAAATGTTTTTAACTTTTTTCAGTGTGTACAAATTACATACTAGTTATAGAAATTTGACGAAGCTTTCAAATTTGAATAATGAAATTGTGCTAAGTATTCATAGTTTACTATATATCGATATACTTATATATACTTGGTTATAACATTTAATTTGTTGCACTCATCACCTTCATTTTCTGCTCTCATCGTTTTACATTTGCGTCTGGGTACATTTTTTGCAAGTTGGTTTAGAGCCTTATCAGCTATACTCCGCGGACAAAGTTTTAGCTAAGTAGGACCACTAATCAATTTAGCTAATATTAGTACTTGTTTTACTAAGAATAAGTTGGGAATATGAAATGACAACTACATCAGTGCCATTGAAAGCATTTTATTCTTGTTTTGCCAAGTTTCCACGACAAGGTACGGGGTGTAAAATCACTTTATAACAATTTAATAAAATAAATTTTAAACTACATGAATAAACACCTAATATTAAAAAAGCTAACACCTCATGCACTTATTTACTTGCAATGCAATATGTTAAGTTTGTATAACTCTTTGTCACCTAATGGTGTTGCTAAAATCTTTACAAGGCCATATGTTGTGTTAAAGTTTCTGCTATGCTTTATACATTTTTTTTAATCAAGTGAGTTGTTCTTACGTATGAAAACTAATTTTTACTTTGAATTAGTCGTAAAAATTGATTGTATGTAATCAGCGGGTGATTAAGTTTATGGGACCTAGAAGTTTGATTACGTTAGCAATTAGGTACTGAACAGACAAATTTAGATACCATCAAAAGAATCTTTTACATTTTCGTAATGTAATCGGATAAAACTATAAACATAACTTTAACTGTCATTTTATTTTTGGTTATTGCAATTATTTCACACTTTTTAAAGGATGATGCTTTTGAGTTGTTTTAAAAACAGAATATATCAAGTTAAAACTAGCGTAGCATTTTACCAATTTAATATTTGTTGAAAAAATTTGTGCAAGAAAATTTTGTGAATATGACCTGCGATTTGAGGATGAATAAACAATGTAAAATAGTTACATTAGGTGGTTTACACTAGTTTCGATGAATTATGCACTCCACTAAGTTATATTGTGTTGGTACTAACCATTCTAATATAAGGATGTAGACTGGTCTTGTGATATTTATGTTCAAAGGCCTGCTAGTAGATACACACTGATAAATCTGTTTGCTTAAATTGAACTACCAATTCCGAGCCAGTAAGGTTTGCCACTTTGTATTTGTTTAGGTGCCGAAACCAGAGATTGCAAAATAACAATCAAAAAACCATGTCGTCAATAACAGAAAAGCCAACTACCTCTGACTGTACTAAAAATCCACAAGGTAAAGTTGATTGACCACATGAGAGATTTTCAATCTTCTCTGCATTTTCGATTTTCACTTGGTAGTAAATACAGAACAGGATATTAAGCATGATATTAGGCAAACTAAGCATAATAACTATGTGAAAGCATGGATTTCACATAGTTTCCATGCTTTATGTTCTGCCAAATCTCCATATGTATCTGTTGCGATCAAATTCATGGTTTGGAACATCATTTGTCAATAAGAAGTAGAGGTGAAGTACCAGCCTAGCTTAAGATTGACCAAAACTGAGAAGATTTTGGTGTGGTACCAACTCAATTAGCATTTTAATTTTGGTAACACCTGCTGAAATCACCTAACTGGTACTCTCTTAACAAGACATTTATGCATTCTTTTTTCAAAGGTGATGTGTGAGTATGAAGGTGTAACTCAAGCACCGAGTCACTATTAACTCTTTCAGAGCAGATAATTTCACGATTTGGTCAGGCACAGTATCTGTTCACCAGTATATTTGTTAGAAACTATGAAAACTAACTGCCTTGTAAAGAAATATTTGGTTTCTCCAAAATAACAAATATCCACTGAAAATTTTTATGCTGTCCAGATAATTTTCCAAACAAATTTTTTCAGAGAAAAATTTTCTTTGCCCCATTCTGAAATGTGTCAAGTACGTGTAAGTTTGATCTAGACCAAACAAATTGAACAAAGACTGACAGACCATCAGAGCAGGGTGACTGACCAGCAAAACAAAAGTCAGATTTCTTTAGGGCAAACCAGCCACAAGGGTTAAAGGAGGAAGTGCAAGAGTTAAAATAATAATATAAAAAATAATAAAAATAAAAAAGGAAACATAATCAGAGGTTTTAGATCATTCCTGTTTCCCTTGGCCAAATAAATTATGGAAGCTAGTGGTTTTGTATAAGCTATGAAAGCCTCAACACAATTACCTGTAATGATGCATGCTCTTGACAAGAGCTTAAATTTGTTATTGAAAGGTCACTTGTTTAGTACATTAGATCTAACTGGCAGCTACTGTAAGAGCTGGACAAAGAAACACAAGAGAAAGCAAGTTTTTCACCAGATCTATATTTTCTCAATGAGAGGATCTATACTTTGGAAATTGTTACTTTGAAATTTACATATTACAAAATAGGGGTATACCTCTGTAAAAAGGTGGAAATCACAGAAGTTTGCTTTGTTGGAAAACTTTAATTGGACCTGTAAGAAGCTTTTTAACTTCCTTGCAGAAATATGTAGAAGCCTTCTTTAAAAAAAGTAAAATATGATTCAATTGAAAGCTACAGATTACTACCATGTTTTTTATGACATGATACTAGAATTTTCTTGCCACAGCATACGAATGGCATGGTACAATAAAATATAATGTTTGTAATTTATCATTATCAAGTAATATTAATAGTATATACCTGCATCTGTTACTGAAGTTAGATATGTAGGATTTAATAAGATAGAGTCACACATTAAAAACCCCTGTTTTTTATTGAAATCATTTTTGTTCTTTAGTTGCTACCAAATCCTCGAAATGTCAATTATATTTATGATGACTTATGTTTTATTTAAGTCACAGAAATCGGAGAAGGTACAGAAGATGCTACATACTCAGAGATAAAAGTTGGCGGTGAAGAGGTTACTGTTTATGATTCAGTTGATTCTGAACCTGCTTATGAAATGATGAGAAGAGATCAGACTGAGAATATCTACAGTGCAGTAAACAATCCTGATGATGAGGTACTTTCTACCAAATCATCATCCCAGTACGCCTACGCTGAGCCTGCATATGAAACAACAAAAGGAGAGTCTGCAGACCATGTTTACAGCATTGCAGAAATATCCGCTTAAAATCACAAATCAATCATTGTCAAATTGTTCATGTTTTTCTTCATAGATTCCAGTAAAATAGTTAACACAATCTATTCAATATCAAAAAACTTCTAACGTTTCTATATTATTGCAGATTGTTTTTACATTGTTTACGGTACCCCCTCAGCACATAATCAGCTTTCCTTTGAATATATTTGCCCATTTTTAAAAATGAAAAATGCTTTAAAGTTTCGAATATCACATGCGTTTTTTTATTTGTCAGAAAATAAAGTTTCTAAATTTGAATGGGAAACTAATTTCATTTAGCAATAGTCAGTGTTGTAAAGTTCTACTAATATTTAGGCAAAAACTTTTATAACTGCCTCAGATAACTCACATAATTGATTTTCGGTTTAGAATGAGACTGGAAGCACTTTACCATTTACATGGGCTGAAATATCATGCATTCGATTTAGCTTCAAATATCAAATAACTTAGAGAGATTATTAAGTTAGCAAATTATACATATTTATGTTAGCTTTAGGGAGAAAACTAAAGATTGAGTGTTACAGTTTTTTTTTCAAACATTCATTGCTTTTGATAGTTAGAATTGTCATATTAAAACTCATTTTTCTGCTCAGGTAGTAGGAATCAGTGATACAAACAACAGTCAATGCTTGGGTTTAAGATTAGTCTAAGTAGTAGGTTAGTCGCACTACAGTTAACCCTTTTAGCATTTTCAAAATTCTTACAATTCACTCTGATCTTGTGAGAGGACCATATAATCAAGCATATAATGTATTGTTTAACTAAGTGTTCACTTTAGTGATACAGATCATGCCAAAAGAAATGAACATGATGCCTTTCAGTCAGTTGGCGGCTCAACAACCAAGCTGAAAGGAAGTCGCCAAGTTGTGATTTTTTAATTGTGAATATTAGACGGCATTGTTTAAGTATGAATTTTTTTTCTCTAAAACTGCAAAATATTTGCCAGAGTCTAAAAAAGAATCTGAACACAAGCATTTACTTAAATGTATATATGAAACCTCCAGAGTAGCCATACAAGTAATATGTATTAGGATAAAGATTTCTTCATGCATTTTACAGGTTAACACGAACATGCTGTCTTCATCATGTTTATTCTTCAAAATATTTCAACAGTACCACTGGTAGTCATCAAAAGCATGTTTTAGCTAAGATCAGACTGTGTATCAGTACACATAATCTAGGGAGTATTCAAATAAAAACAACAAAATATAGACATTCAAGTGGGCCCACTACAACTTTATTTCTTATGTCAGACACTCATTTGAACAATGAGAAATGTGGGACCTGAAACTGACACTTGTGTGTGATCAGAAGTTGTGAGTCCTCAGACTGAACCATGTAAGAAAAAAAAAATTGAGTATTTAGCGTTTTTAAAATAATAAGATACACTAAGCAAGCTTGAGCTCAAAAGATCTTGACTTCTCTTCTCATAACTAATCTTCGAGTTGTATATGTAGAAACATTGCTAGTTATCTATTGGCTAAATTAATCACATGATCAACCCTTTTGAGCAAATTATAATAAGTTGAGGAGCTAATAGCTAACTCTGAGAAACAATAGGACTAACAAAAAAGCAACTTAAATGTTTAAACTAGCTGTAACTAGTAATAAGCTATGAATAGTTAGCAGATCAGTATAGTGACTTTAGACTCTTTCAGTAAGATAGCGTGATGTGCTTGTAAGGAGAGGTTTCAGAGGAGGGAAAACAGAAGGGAGCTTATCTAATGGGCAATTCTTAGACTGAAGGTTCTCAATAGAGAAGGTTATAAGAAGATCATTAGATTCAAAATCATGATAGTAAGACTCACCCCAGCTTAAAAATTGTCATCATCTTAAAAGCGTGAAAACCCGAGCACCGAACCGACGTAGGTTCGGTTCGGAGGCTGGTTCGGTTCGTGGCACGTCATACGGCATCTGAAATCACTTCGCTTCATGGATACCATATGTATAGAATCAGGAAACGGTTTCATTAGTAGTTGTTATGTATTTGAGTTAAATATTTTTATTGAAAACAAAAAACTTTGAGGAACAATTATAAATTATAATTACACAGCAGATTTATCAGAAGATCGTTCAGCTGCTCAAAATAAATCATTCAATACAAATATTTGCCAACCCTTCCCATCAACATAATTATATTTTTTCATCAACGTATGAATGTTTTTCTATGCTGAGTACATAACAAACGTAAACAGTCTTTATCATAGTACTGTGGTTTTACATAAAAAAATCAGTCAACGATACTTCATCAACATGAATATGACACATTACTTATATTCTACAAGAAAGAAAATCACAACAATTATCTTACATTTATGCAAAACTTAATTGCAACATCTTACATCTATTCAACACAATCACAAGTCTGGGTGAATCTTGTCGTAAATTGCTTTATATTGTTTATTTAACGAAATAAAAGTATCGTCCAATTTCTTTTTTAACTTTACTTACACGCACGTAAGGAGAAATGTGATGCGTGCTCGCTGGAATTCTAGATTTTTAACCAGCCAATAAGAGCAAAGGTTCGGCCACGAAATTTTGAGCAGGACCGAAATGGTTTGTTTCAGCCAGAACTGTCTTCGGCCGAACTTTTTACAGCTGAGAGCAACGTCGTTTTGCGTCATTTAGTTCGGTTCGGTGCTCATGTGACCACGCCTTAAGCCTGCCCAGTGTGGCTATCTTGTCTTCCTTCTTCAATGGTGGATTTTCAACAATGTATGCATAAAACCAAACTAGAATTATAGACCACTGAAATTGGTGACTGATTAAAGAGTTCCCCTATCTATGACTTTGAGATTGTCAAGAGCGGACAACCGCTAATTCTTCAAAATAAATTCCTGTAAGCATTTTTTTTATTTACTCCATGTGTGACAGCAATTGGATAAAAAATGTGAAGAGCAGATTCAAACGCCAGCAACTCCTAGAACAAGATAACGCATCTACACAACAATTACTTAAGATGAGTTGAGTTGATAAATAGAAAAAATGGAGTTAGCAACTCAATAAGTCCGGTATCAGAGCCAACCAACATAGAAAGCACAGTGGAAAAATTAATTCGATGCCTATCAATGATCAATGTCAACTGATCAAAGACTAGCATTTACCAAGAGACTATGTAAAATTTGTCTCTGTCACCGTGGTCCCCAAAAAACCACAAAAGGTTTTGAGTGAACCTAAATGCTAACTGATGGTTAATAAAATTTACGACCCTTTTGCTTGGTAACTTTTTTATTTAGCAAAAGTTCAAAACAGCCTTTAGAACCGAAAAAAGCTAAAACGACTAATTCTATTCAGCTGAAAATATAGAACAAACCTGGAGTAACATGTTTAGCACATGGGAGTTATCTATGCATACCTGGTAAGTTTACTAGTGGAAAATCTTTCAACTATTCTCCAGACACTATAGTAACTAGAACAGTATATTAAGAAAGATCTTCAACCAAAACTTCTGCTTACACTATGGACCGTTTAAACACAGACAAAGCAACAGCTACCATGACGGATGGCAGTGACTTCCTTCGGTGTGCCTGTTGAAACTTTTCCCAAGTTGCTAACATGGTTTTAAAAGCTATTTTTAAAGTGATGTTTGTTACTAACAATCAATCCGGTTTCTGCAAGGCAGAAGCCAAAACAATGTGAACTTTAATTGACCATCCTCATCAAGAAAAGAAATCACATGGTAACTGTGGCATTTTTACAGAGACTTAGAAGCATGATAGACTATGACCTCAAGAAAAACTAGATGACTTGTTTGTTAGTATGGTAGTATTGTTTGCTGGTATCTGAGAACTAGAAAGGCGCTAGCACTGTCGCATATTCAAAAAATGGAAGAGGGAAGAAACGCAGCAATTATTGAACAATCATCTTTCTGTCCATTGCAAGAAAGATTGTTCTTTGGTATCATGGTCAATTAATCAGCTAAAACATGTCATCAGGCCCTACCAAAAACTCAACGTGGATTCCTAAGAAGCCACAACGCTATAAACATTGTCTTCAATATTTGTCAAATCTTGAGAAATTTGTTCAACAAAACTTGGAGCTTTTATCAGTATCTATAGATTTTACAGAAGCCTTTGATGGTGCTTTACAAGATGGGCTGCAAAGAATGCTACAAAAATTAAAATTCACAGTAAAATTAACCAACCTGACTTGAGCACTAATTCATAAAAAACAGTCCGTTTGAAGATAACGACTTGCTAAATAATTTTGAGATAGTAAATGAAATCAAGCAATAATTGGTTCTACCTCCTGAAGTATTCTCCATCTTTTAAGATTCTATATTTATTGTAGCTTTCAAAGTTGCTTGTCAAAAGCTGTACATACAAACAAGACGGTGTATTTGTTAAAGTTTGTCTTTTCATAATGATACCTCGCACTATCCAACACCACATTTAGGAGATGCTGTTTGCTGATGACAATGCATTTCTGCTCATTCTACTTATGACAGTGTTGTGGAATGTGATTCACTGAGAGCTGAGGCTAGGGCTGAGCTAAGCCGAGCCGGGCTGTGCTCGGTCAGGCAGAATAACGAGGTCAAAGTTTAGCCAAGCCAAAGCCCAGCCAAGCCAGAGCCAGAGCCAGAGTCGTGCCGAGTCAAGACCCTGCCGAGCCGGGCCGAGCCATGCTGAGTCCAGCCAAGTAGAATGGAGGCGGAGCTTACTAGCTGTATAATCTCGAACCTTTGTGTAGAAGAGCAAAGCTATTCTAGGCCTGTTTATTGCCTGTTACTTGAGCATTATTGTACAACCTATGAACTATCCAGAAAACATATGTATAAACTCATTCACGGAATATTGTACTGGTGGAGGAAAGTGAAAGTCGCACAAAACATTTACACTGGTGGCACCAGTGGGATCGCTGAGGATCCAAAGAACTCCACCACAAGACTCACATCCGGATCACTGCACACTGGGAAGACTACTAGACCCTGGCTGAGCTAGGCTGCCTGAAAAACAGTGACGCTGTTCCTACTGGAAGAACTTCTTAACATCAGGAAAAAACGAGAGAAAGAGCTGTGGAAAGCCCTGCGGTACCGGACCCAGTAGATGCCCTGCTCCAAGAGTAAAAACCTTTTAAAGGCTCCGATAAGACTTACCTGAGGAGGCAGCGTGCTACTACCGGAAGAAGCTCCCACAAGAATAAACCCGGAGAGGAGCTGACAGCTATAGACACAGTAGAGGCACTGCTTTGGGAACAGAGCAGAAACCTACTGAAAGCCAGACATGACATATAGGAGAGCAAGAACTGCTGACCCGAGACCCGACCCACTAATCAAGGCACTAGAATGGGTACTACTGATGACAAGGGCTCGGGAACAGGTACCATGTTTTAGGACTCCCCAGTACACTGGAAAGGGAAATGAAGAGTACTTCTTTACTCAATTCACAGATGTAGCCGATGCCAACCAGTAGACAAAAGAGTAACCCTATTGAACCTCCAGGAAGCACTAGGTGAACAGGCTGAGGACTGCGGGCGGGCCGAAGACCAGGAGACCATTTTCAATGCCCTACGGGCAAAATTCGGGCTATTCGCCAGGCAGGCGCTAAGCCAGCTCAACGCCCTCAGGCAAGCGGAAAGGACGGCATCTCAGGAGCATGCTATGGAGGTTGAGAGGTTGGTTGGCATTGCGTACGGGGACCTGCCAAATTGACACTAAAATAGTATGGCTATGGAGAATTTCTGCAGCTCACTAATGGACCCTGCCCTGCAGCATCATCTGTTGGCTGTACATACCCCATGCTGGCTGACGCTGTACAGGCCGAGAACGACTACCTCAAGATTCAAGGAAGCGAGTGTAAATCCACCAGATCCTTGGTACGAAGCATGGAGGGAGGAACCTCCGACCAGGTGAACTTGGCCAAAACCAATGTTATAGGACAATTAGCCCAGCTGGTCCAATCTCTCACGAACAAGGTGGAACGGCTCCCGGAACAGGGTCACACTGCAACTGAAAGGAGGAGCCAGCCAGCTATCCCTTGCTGGCAATGTGGGCAACCAGGGCACGTACAGAAGAATTGGCCTCGCTACACCAACCCGGCGTCGGGAAACGAAGAACAGCCACATCAGTAGCTCTGACTACTGGCTGTTCCAAGGTCAAACAATGTGGAAACACAATATGACTACATGAGATTCAGTGACAGCTGATGGTTGGTCTCAACCAGCAAGGACTAGGCCGAGAAAACTTGTGCACAAGAAAGGCCTGTGGAGACACGAAACTACTATCAGTCTTTGAGTGAGACCAATCTGGACATTCCCACTGTCCCGGATACCGCCTACGCCCCTCCGTGTGAACGGCAGGCACGTATCTCAAAACAAAGGAGGGTGACCCCCAAATCCCCTCCAACCCAAACAGCAAGAACCACATCCACTGTACCGGATGGTTGGAAGCCTGTCTTGAAGGTAGCAGGGCCGACCCTTTTTCCGCCTTGTGAATGACAACCGTAAGAGCCACGGGTTTAACCCAGACGTGGGACAGCCCGAGAAACCGACTCCACCTCACCGCATAAAGAAAGGCTTCGGGGCCTCTCGAAAGAAGTCTTGGAAGACATCACTAGAGTGAAAGCCTTTAGCCGACTTTATTCCATCAGATATTTCCTCCAAGGAAAAGTGGAGGGGTGGCCCATCCAGTTTCTGTCAGACACAGAATGCACCACAAAGCTGATCAATAAGCAGTTATTTGACCGATTGCCAGGAGCCGAACGGGACTAACTCAAAGAGAGTGACAGCCATGGATATTGGCAGATGAAACATGGCTCCCCTTCTACGGGATAATTCGTTTGGCCGTTCGCCTGAGAGATGTAACGACAGAGGATGTCTTTTTGGTTGGCCGTCTGAGCGAGTATGCTATACTCGGAATGCCATTTTTCATGGTCCATCAGTGCTCTTTTGAATTTGGGCAACATTTGTTCCGAGTGGATGACAGACAGCTAGTCTGCACAGATCAACATAGGCGGCTGCTACAGAGTAAGGTACAGGTGATAAGGGTTGGGGTAGTGGTTCCCATTCCGACAGAGATAGCAATACACTGTAGCATCACCACACAAAATTACTGCCCCATGGGACTGATTGAAGGATTTCACGATGGACCTTCAATAGCAAGTAGCTTGAATCAGCCAAGACCCAGGGGAAAAGTCATCACCCATTGCATGAATGCTACGGAGCGACCTTTGACTTTCCGGTCCGGAGCTACTATCAGCACTTACACAAGAGTGGAGACCCCGCAGGCCAAAGAGAATGATCCCTTACTGTGTGACGCCGGTCCGACTTCAACCAATGGCGCGCCAGCTCACTTTGAAGAATTGTTCTAGGCGGTCCGAGCGAACTGTGAGGGGAGGTGTCAAACGGCGAGGTTGGCTTCCTTGCTGAGTCAATATGCCACCGTGTTCAGTATGGGTGACGATGACATAGGAAGTACCACCGAGGTGGAACATTCTATTTCAACTAAGGAGAGCACCTGGCCATTCCAGCAACCTCCCACAGACTCGAATCGGAGAAGGAGGCCAAGGCCGATAGGCAGGTCCAGGATCTACTCAAGCGTTGGCTTATCGAGGCAGCAGGAGGAGCTTGGAGCTCCCTCGTAGTGTTGGTCTGGAACGAGGACAAGAAATGGCGCTTTTGCATCAATTACCGGCGTCTAAACGCTGGCACGGAGCAGGACGCCTACCTTCTACCTAGGATCGATGACAGCCTGGACGCCCTGTTGGGCAGCCACTATTTCAGCACGCTCAACATGGTGAGCAGGTACTGGAAGGTAACCCTGGATGCAAAGGTGCAAGAGAATTCGGCCTTTTTGACATGGTCCGGATTATGGAAATAGAAGGTGTTGCCTTTCGGACTGACGTCCGCCTCCGCCACTTTCCAAGGACTCATGAAATGTGTGCTACACAGCTTCTACTGGAGAACGCTGCTACTATATCTAAACAATTTTATAGTCATTGTCCCGGATTTCTATATGCATCTGCATCGGCTGGAGGAGATCTTCCAGAAACTTTACAAGGACAGACTGAAGTTAAAGCCATCCAAGTGCAAACTATTTCAATCCCAGGTCCGCTACCCGGACAACATAGTAAATCAGCACATTGTCTTTACAGACCCCGACAAGGTGAATGCAGCCACGGAATGACCGAGCCAGGGTGGAGTGAAAGAACTTCAAGGATTCCTCGAGACGGTCAGCTACTACTGACAATATATCTCAGAAATTGCCACTATAGCGCATCCCTTGCACAGACTGACTACAAATAGAGAGCCCTGGAGATGGACAGAAGGGGGACAGATCGTCTTCAATGCACTGAAGGATGGTATCATCACCGTTCCGACCTTGCACTACCCGGATCCCCGGAGGCAGTGCATCCTGAACACAGACGTCAGCGGATGTGGAGATGGGACCGTGCTGTCTCAAGGATAGGAGGGCTGCAAGAAAGTCATTGCCTACTACAGCAAGACCCTCACTCCTTCGGAACGCAATTATTGTGTCACTCGACGGGAGCTGCTTGTGGTGGTAAAGGGAGTTAGGCACCTTTGGCTGTATTTGCATGGCAAAGAGTTCCTCCTATGGACAGACCATGTGTCACTCTGGCGGCTATGCAGGAGGAAGGAACCCTAAAATCAGGTAGCCCGGTGGCTGGAGATCCTGGCTGAGTTCCGCTACGTCCTGGAGCATCGGTCAGGGACTCGCCACTGGAACGCAGATGGGTTGAGCAAGCAAACCTGCGAGGACTGCCGGCCATGCGCAAGCATTGAGCAGAAGGATGAGAGCCCCTCATGAAAGGAGTTGGCAAGAAAACAAGGGCTGTTAGCCGCGTGGGCACCAACCAGTTGTCTGGATGGGACTCCCGCTTTTTACAGGGCGGGATAAACCCAGGGCAGCATCGCATACCTTGGAGGGCTGGCCGGCAACTCGCACAAAACTCCCACCCTAACAGTAGCGGGATTGACCCTGGGTGCCAGAGAATCCTCTAAGGGGCTACCGGCCAAGCCAGAGATAACAGGGCCAAAGGTTGAGCTGGCACGAACACAGGCCACCGGACAAGGACCATTGGCCATCATGTATCGTGCCATTGCCTCAGAGGAAGAGGTGCCAGCGGAACACTTGGAAGTCGGAAGCAGAGAGCTGGATATCCTGCATCATATGCGAGGCTCTTTGCGCATACGGCCGGATGGCATGCAGGAAGCACGCGCCGCTCCGCAGGGCTACCCCAGATGGTGCGCCATCGGCCTCCGGCCATGCGGGAGACCATGATGTAGAAAACGCATGCCCTAGCTCCCTATGGCGTGAGAAGAACGATAAGCCGCCTCCAGCTGATATGGTACTGGCCCGGACTGACGGCCAAAGTCAGACGACTCATTAAGAGTTGTGAGGTGTGCCAAGCTGCAAAGCATGGAGTGAAAAATGTGGTCGGAGGGAAAAGAAGGCACTATGCCGGATGATCTTGGCAGAAAGTAGTCATGGACCTGGTGGGGCCATTTCCGGTCATGCCTAGGGGAACAAGTGGGTGCTGGTCCTCATCAACCACTACACCCGATGGTTTTCTGCAAAAACCTATGTTGTTGACCAAATATCTAACCTTGCTATTGAGCGTCACATGAATTGCATGTTCTATCAAGGCATTTGGAAAAATGTAAACAAAAATGACAGAGTATGAAAAGGCTGGAACATGACTCATTGGCTTACCGCCTGCTTATAACCATTCAGATACAGGAACTATAATCATTTTTTATGAAGAAGCCACTGCTGCAATGAAAAGGGTAATTTTTAACATATGTCACAGATACATTGCAGCAGCATGACAGCAACCTTGTTTATAATAGATTTTAGTTTATACTTCCAAAATATGTTAACAGATATTTTTACTTTTATACTTTCTTCACAAAACATGACATTGATTATTTTTAATGAATCAACGCTCGAATAGGTTAGCAAGTTTTTGTTCTTGACTTAGTAAAGTACATATTGGTGTTTTCATTACGGTTATATAACTTCATTAAAGCATTTTTCAAATAACATACAATGATGGCCAACCTGTCTTTTTATATTGTGTTTGGTGCAAAGCCTCTTGAATAACTGGCAAGTTTTTGCAAGCATACTCTTGAATTAATCATCGTTCTGTGACTGCAACTGCTAAGGGTACACTTTATTAGTTTGTTTCAAATCATCGCAAAAGGTGAAACATCTAAAATGGCCTTGCGCAAATTGTGGTTAGGCTTTGTAGCTAATTTAAAGTCTTCACAAGCTTTGGCTTTATTTGGAAAGGCAGATGATATAATTTGATCAACCGCTGAAACAAACTTACTTAGAGTTTGTCGTAATAAAACTTGCATTTTTACGTGATCAGTTGAAGTAGATGTTGCTGTGTGTTGCTCTCTTTTCTAATACAAGCAATATACAAGAGGAATGTAACCAGTAAGCAATTTTGATTATATTCAAATAAGGTTTTTGAATATACTGCAAAATATAAAGGAAAAGGTAAAGGTACCATAGTTTTTCCTTACTTTTTTTCGATAATGTGTTGACTGAATTCTTGAAAGCTTGTCCTTTCGTGGCGAGTTTTCTTCATCTATTCTTCTTCATTAAATTTATATTGCCTTTTTTCGTTGTGCTATATTGTTACACTATAATTTCTTCAGCATTTTCTGTTTTTTTTGTTGGCTTGTGCTTTATCCTTAGTCATAATATAATAGTGCTTTTGACACCACAGGCTCTTTTATTTAGGAATTTTTTCTGCTTTTTGTGCACCGTTTTGCAACTTTGTTCGTTTTTAAGTTCAGGTTACATGTTTTTCAAAAACTTAAAATTATTAAAATGGCATGTTATCTTCACCAGTAGCAAAACATATCAGTTAGCCTGTATAGCTATAGCTAGTACTTTATTCTGAATCTGAAATAAATAACTGATTTGTTCAGTTGAGGTCTATGATTTAGCAAAATCCTTATTACAAACTAAAAGAGAGTAGAATAAATGTTAGAATGCACAAACTAAACTTTTTTTCAAGTAATAAATTTGTCTATATTTATTGGATAATATTTGAAATTGATTTTTCTTATTTTCTCTCCTGCCCAAAAATTAGTAACGTTTCTTGTGACTTGTGGACTTCTTGGCACATAACGCTAAAAAAGTAGCAATAAGTACTTTATGGTGTATGAAAAAAAATTTCTCAAGCAACAGTTGTAAGCTGAGCATATAATCTGATATTTTAATATGGTTTTGTACCAATTGTATCTTCTGATAATACTATATCGTTAATAATCTTATTATATTTTAATAATAAAAAATGTACACTTAGTATTTACAGTAGATATTAAAAGTAAAAATGCTAAATATAAATAGTAATTTATAATCAAAGCAAAAATGTTGTCTCACAAAAAAATAAAATATATTTGAAATAGCTATGAAAACTTGTTAAGTTTAATTAAGTTTGATATGCTTTTAATAAACTTCTTAAAAACACTTCAATTTTATGTAAAAATACATCGAAAATACAATACAAGATACCATATAGTATTTATATTCAGGTCCATATTGCTAAAAACTAAACTAATTAGTTCGGTTACTGTTTGCTTTGCTGTATCATTAATTATTAGGAGAAAAAGCAAATCACAAGAAGATCTCAAAAGTACATTAACTTACCTATTAGTGTAAGACAAGCACATAGTAAACCATATGTTATTACAAACTGTATTTTAGATGGAAGTTTACATAAAATTTTAGTATTCTTTAGGATCGCAAGCTACTCATGACAACATCATCATATGCTAAATAGAGTTGACTGTGATGATCAACAATGTTCACACATACTCTCATCAGTATTAATATACATGTAATTAAAAAAATAATATAGCCAGTCTATGTCATTGAAGAAAACAGGAATCAGCTCGCAATGTTCTCTTCAGTAGCTTTATGGTAACTTCTATTTTTCTAATACAGCGTGTAACATTTTCAAGACAAATTGTTGTTATAAAAACACTAGAAGTGGTAAATTTCTTATTTTTACTACAAGTTTGCTTGTAGGGATAATTGATGTAATTATGATGTTTTTTATAAGTAAGCTGGTTTTAACTGCAGTCAGTTTTAATGGCTCGAATGGCGCTGTATTGCAGAGGTTAATAATGGAAAAACAACTATTTGAAGATTAAAACACTTGTAAATTATATTTAAACTGTAACAATATTTGCTTCACTTTGATTTGAGCAAAATTCGGAATTTGTTTTAGCATTACACATAGAACAGCGGTGAAAAAACTGAGTGATACCTTTGGATGCATTACCATCACTACCTCAACGACCAACAAAACATTTATTTTAAGTTCATCGTAAGTTAATAGTTATGGTACGGCGCAATTTATAATAAAATATGGGTACTATGGAAAAATAGAATATTTTTTGTAAAATTCCATGTTGAATTCTATTTTCAGGCAAATTTTTATAAAAATCTGGCATTGTTCATATTAAGAAAATCTTACCAGATACTATTTATAGGAGCACCCACCCAAAATCGTTCAAAGGTTTTCGCAGTTATTTTATTGCACACGTGAAACATTCTGTAAGCTAATAAAGAGTAATAGCTGAGAAGTCAGTGAGTAAAAAGATAACACTGACTAGACTGACTGCATCGTGGCGCAGACGGTAAGCATAAATGAATTTAGAGTTATTGATTCAGGCTAATATAACAGTGACCTAATTATAAATTTGCTATAAAGTTGTTTACTTCCAGCACTTTAATCTTATTAGGACACATCTTGACAGCAAAGGATTGGGTATCAGTGCATTTACAATCAACACAGCTGATGGTGATGAGTTCATCTCGACACTTTCCAATTATTTTTATATATTAGTATAAGTCTTTATTATGTCAGTAAGTGTTCAATCTCTCCAGTTTCTTTATAGAATTTGAAAATGCAATAATATAATCTGGACCTTGAGCAAATTGTAATTTAGATTATATGTTGACTGTCAAATGTTGATTGCGAGCAAATTATATCAGTCTGAAAATAAATTGCTTGGCTTGTTGATGTATTTTACATATGTTTAGCACTCTCCAACAAATTGGAGGCAAATTATAGCAGCTATAATGTACAGCCCTGTCAAAGGTTAAAATTATGTGAATAAATCGTTCCGTGTTTACGATACTGTAGAGCCGTGTTCACTTAGCAGCTAAAGAGTTAAGCGAGATTTAGATTGCATTGACATGTTTTCAACACAAATAACAAAAGAATGCTGGTATTATTTGCGTTAGGTGATTCAAACAAAGTATGAAATTGATGCTGCACTAACTTTTGTTCCGAATTGTTTGCTCTTTTTTATGAACACAATGAGAAGTAATTTGAACTCACCGAAGATAAAAGCCACCTATTCAGCTTATGATCTTAAGCATGGTTTACTCAGTTAGTATTAATTGAGACTGCTGCGCTTCAAGATGAAGACTTTTGTAATCTTAACAGTTTTACTCAAGTTAAACATTCTTCTTATTGAAGGTAAGTTGTAAGGTAAGCTTTAAGTAAATATGTTGGGGCACTTAACGATGAGTTGAGTGATCTCTTTTTGCTGCTTGCAGTTAATCGCCATTTGCCCAATTATATTTTCCGCTTGTGGTAGATCTGTTGACGGAATGGCAACTTGGTGTTGGACTAGGAGAAATGTGACAGTCTGATTGTTCCATTTGGCATGGATAAACATCTGATGTTTTGCAATGCTAGTGAAAAGTTTAATGTAAGCGTTTGGACAAATGTGAGTTGTTGCTGAGAAATGGTTAATGGAACTCTGCAGTTTTTAATTTTAGGAACTTGTACGAATGTGGGGGCAATTATCAATGCCAGGCTATAGTTGCAATCGCAGTGTTGAACCATTTTGTACTTTTGGGTGTCTTATTCTTGCAAATAAACCGACGTTCTGGTTTGCTGGAATACATATAAGTTCTGATACCCGCAATTTGGAGCAGACTGTTTCACCGTGCCTTTCGCCACAGGTAATAAAGTGTTCATTGATCTTGATATTCTTCTCCATAGCAGAACCTGGTATCGGATGTTGGTAACCAATATCAAATTTAGAATCGCACCTTATACAATGTTTTAGCAATTTGCACAAAGGTTTCAACTGCTATACAGCGTACTTTACATCATATAATGGTCATTCTATGGGGTAAAAAGGCAACTGCCATCAGCTATGTCAGCTATTACTTCCTGGTTGCTTAGAAATTATTGAGCATAAGCAGGAGCCTCGTTAAAGAATTTTCTAAATAGGATGTTGCCACTGAATCGAATGTCGAGAAGATATTTGACAGAGTTTTTACTATTAAATTTATCGAAACAACAATAGGAGGGAAAGTTACCTGGTTCCTTGAATAACATGCACTATGTGTTGCTATTTGTCTTTTCAGCAAAGTGTCAAAGAACACATTGTAATTTAAATGGTAACGGTGCATGTTAGGTTGGTACAATTACATACACTGCATGTGCAACGCACATACAAGGCAATTGCAAAGCAAAAACAATGCTGATGCAACGCTCACACACTATCATCACAACGCACATACAACAGTCTGACAGCGCATGGCTGTTATGACCCAGGTATCAAATATGGATAAATCATTGGAGCCGTGGTTGTCTGATGATTCTGTGTTGGTAATTTCTTGTGTCGGCGTTGTATCCGCAATGTTTGTGTGTTGCAAGTACCTTGTATTTCCTTTGTGCATGTGTTGTATGTGCGTTGTACCGACCTAAGATGCCATGACCATTTAGATTAAAAGGTTCCCAAATGTTGACTGTGAGCAAATTATATCAGTCTAAAAAGAAGTTGCTTGAATTGTTGATGTATATTTGTTTAGCGCTTTATAACAAGTTAGAGGTAAATTAAAGCAGCTATGATTTGCAGCAATGTGTAAGGCAAAAATTGCGTAAGTTGTTCTGTGTTTACAATACTGTAGAGGCGCGTTCACTTAGCCGCTAAAGAGTTAAGCGAGATTTAGACTGCATTGACATGTTTTCAACACAAATAACAAAAGAATGCAGGCTATTATTTGTGTTAGGTGAATCAAACAAAAAATGGAATTGAATAAAAATTTTATATTTGTAACCATATGGCTGAAAATTAAATTAATTTATATTGGTATTGATTGCTTTGATGCAGCATTATTTATCATGAAAAAAATCAGAAGTCCCAATATTATCTAAAAAGCACAATATATTACCTATTAGTCTAAGACAAGCAATTAGTAAACAATTTATTATTAAAAACTTTATTTTAAATAAAATTCACTTCAAGTCCTAATGTTTGCTAGCAAGAGCAAACAATTCATGGCACTGGAGTAGTATGCAGAATAATGTCGACTGTGATGATTAACAATGTTCACACACACCCTCATCAGTATTACCATACTTCAAAAAAAGATGAAACCAGTCAATTTCATTGAAACTAACAGGAAGTAACTCACAATGTTTTTACAGCCATTGTTTGGTATATTCTATTGTTCTAATATAGTAAATATTATTGTTTTTGTTGTATTTAAAAACCAGAATCATTGTATATCAGCAATTTTAGTGTGATAATAATAGTTAATTGAAAGTTTCATGCTCCCAACGTAAAATCATTTTGCAATGCCTGTATTTCATGACCAATTATCTATGAAAAAAATCTAAAAGTGTAAAATGTCTTATTTCACCAAGTTTCTGATGTAGTTATAAGTTTTACAACTAAGCCTATCATCGTTTCTGCCAATTTTAATAAAAAGCATGACACTGTAATACAGATTTTAATTAAGGCAAAACAGCGTTTGATCAGTAAAATGAATGTGAATTACATTTAAACTGTAACAAAATTGTCTCCTTTCACTCTGAGAACATTTTGGATTTTGCATTTTAGCTTTACACAGAGAAAGAATGCAATGAAACTGAACGATAATTCCGGATGCATAACCATCGTCACTTCAACGATCAATAAAACATTCATTTTAATTTCATTTGAAGTTAATATTTATTATATTCTACATTTTCTGATAAAATGTAAAGATTATGAGAATAAAGAACCTTGTTGAAAATTGGCATGTTGAAGTACACTTTTTTGGCAAATTTTGACAAGCTTCATCATTTTGTGATTCTCATCGTAAGAAATTTTAATGACATACAATTGATAAAAGCACCAATCCAAAGATAGCTCGAAAGTTTTCATAGTTGTTTTATTGCATGCATAAAGCATCATGTAAGCTGATAAAGAGTATTTGTCTAAAATTTAGTAAAAGGGTATCATTGATTAGACTGAATGCACTGTGGTAGTGAATGTTAGCATAAATAACTTTGTTATCTGTTGACTCAGGTATATATAGCGACTTAAATTTCAATTTAATTTATAATTGTTACGTATCAGCACTTTAACCTCATTAAGAACAATTTTGACAAAAAAAGTTGAGCGCTAACGTTTTCTGAACTGATGCAGCATACAGTGATGAATTCATTTTAATATCTTTCAAATGGTTTCAAATACTTAAAATTTGTTATAATACCTATGGTTATTCAGACTTTTCAATATTTTATTCAATATTAAATTGCACTTAAATCATTAGTCGCTTTCACAATTTGTAATCCAAATTGTAAGATCTTGAGTTATTGACTGCAAGCAGAATATATCATCTGAAAAGAAGTGGTTTGCCTTAATGCTGTACATTAATTTTGCACGCTACAAAACGTTGGAGACAATTTATAGCAGCTTTGTACAGTGATGCCTAAAGTTAAAATTGTGCTACTAAAAGGTTCCGCGTTTACAGTGCAGACGGTATAGAGCCGGGCACACTCATTCAATATAGATTTAAGTGAGATTGAGATTGCTATGACACGTTTTCATCTAAATAACCAAAAAAAGCATGCTATGCTCCATGTTAAGTAAATCAAACAAAAGATGAAATTGAAGCTGCACCTACTTTTGTTCCACATTTTTGGCTCTCTTTTATAATATCAATGAAAAGTAATCTGAACTCACTAAGCATAAAAGCCACCTCATTCGCCTGAAGAGTTGAATATCTTAAGTACAGTTTACTTAGCTCGTTTTATTTAAGATTGCTGTGTTTCAAGATGAAAGCTTTTATAATCCAGCTTTTACGCAGCTTTAATCAAGTTGAACATGCTTTATATTGAAGGTAAGCTGACAGAGTTTTATGAAGCTGTAGGAAATCATTATTTCGACTAATGCATTACAAACATCTATTAATAGGTTAATAGGTTAGGTCACCTCAAAGTTAACCAAACTTCCAATGTAGCCCACTGAAGTAATTTAGACAAGTTATTATTTGTACAATTTACTGAGCATTTATTGTGTTTTTTTCTAAACCGGTTAATACTAAAGTTTTTAAGGGTGAGTAATGAGAAGAGTCTCTTCATATCTTTGGTTATTAGAAGGTTACTTAATCCGTTTCACCTTTTTAATTTGTGCCAACTGCATAAGAACAATTTAATCTTGGTAGTTTCTATAACTTCACATACCATTAATTTTATCCAGTTATAAATGTAACAAAATATCTATGTAAACATGTTAAATTTAACACTAAGATGATCATATAAAATAACTTTAATGATAGAAAAAAGTATGTTGTCTGCTCTGAACTAAACACAGTCAGTATAAAATAATATTAATTGTGTCACGTGTAGATTATATTGGTCTGATCACATAAACAACTGATTCATTAATAAACTGGATACAATTTTTAAACACTTAGTAAATAATTAATCACTTAATCACGCAATCATCACAGGCAAAGTCAACCTAGCAGCAAGCAAGTTAGCGAGTCAAAGTGGAAAACTTGGAACACATTCAGCTGCCAAAGCTGTGAATGGAGCCACAAATGATTTCTCCCACACTGCGCAAAACAAAGAAGTAAACTGGTGGACAGTGGATCTTGGTGCGAAGTACAGCATTGGTGGAATAAAGATTGTCAACAGAGAAGGATATTGTAAGAAATTTTAGATTCATGATTTGCTTGTTAAAAACTTACAAATATTAATTTGAGCTGTTTAGCTGCTTTGTTGTTCGATTAGTATTTTTGAAATCTCGCAAATCTATTTAAAACCATTTGGGTGTAACTGTTTTCTACTCGAGAATTTACCAGCTTTTTGATGTTTGTATGCTTCTATTAGATTTAATTCATTTGCGCAAAAAATTTTAAAATGGCAACTATCTGCAAGCATAGATTACATGACATCTTATAGAGAGTATACAAGGTCCAACTTTATATATAGCGTCCCATGAGATGTTTTGACAAATTTGTTAATGTTAACTAACATTCAGGCTTTTTGGAATTCTCAAACAGCTTTAAACGAACCTAACAATAGTTTTATAAGAATGTGCCAGAGGCCTATTAGATCAATAGAATATGCAACTCTCATGCTGTAGAGCTTATTGAATGATGGAGAGGACAATTTTAACTTAATGAGAAATGGTCGACTTGGATGCATGTTTACGTCTGATATTTTGTATCTGTAAAAGGCAAATGTAGGAAACCTGAAAGCCCAGTCAACTTGTCTGATTTTAATTGCCGACAAAACATGTTGAAAAAAAAATTGAAATAATAGTTCTTCTGCTTGCTGTTGAATGAAATGAACAGCAGGCCTTCGATGACAATATAATCCTAGAAAAAAATGGATGTGCCCTAAAAGGCTCCTAAAATTCCTCATCAATTATTTTTGCAGGATATAAATGATGTAAGTGATAATTCTTACATTTTATGTTTGCATCTTAGCATATCATTTAATGATTCCAAGTAAAGTTCATATTTATGTTAAATAAAATTATAATTTTATTATGCTTAATTTAACAGTTTAGTTGATGAAATTCCATGCAGTTTCCATTGTGAACAGTTAGTAATACTGATTAAACTGATTGGCGTATTTTAACAATCATGGTGGTCTAAGATGTGAAAATTTCTTTTATATTTGACTCAAATACTCCTGATATTTACAATCAAAATTCACCAAAGTTTTGCTGTGTCTAAGACATATAACCAGGTGTAAGCAAAGAGTGAGCTGTTTGGGTTTGTGCTTGTATGCATTCATGCATGTGTGCTCGTGTGCATAAACGCATGTGTGCACACATGCATATGTGTATGTGTCTGTGTGCGTGTGTGTGTGTGTGCACAAATGTGCCTGTGTGCACACGCACATGCTTGTATGCATGTTTCTTGCGTTATAAAAAGGAAGTACATCAAAAAAACATCTTGGCAAATTCTACTGACCGAAAGTTAAAAGTTAGAGGCAAAATAGTCCAGTAGCAAATCAAATAGCTAAAACAAAACTTTAGTCGATAGCAGATATTTTAGGCTATAGCTTTTTTAAAATATTTTACAAAAAAGTAATTCTATGAGCCTTTGTCAATATAAACTTTTTTTAAAAAGCTCTAAAATTGTTGTCTTTCAGAGTAGAGTAAGACTTTCATGGAATTCAAAGAATTCAGTGGCATACATGTATATGCTGTGTGTCTGTGTTGCCAAATTCACTGGAGCAAAAGTACTTTTAATATTACAAATAGATTTGTGTAAAAACGTTTTTGTGAAAGATAAGTTGAAAGTTTAAATTTTCTACTTTCATTGACAGTAACAGACAGCAAACTCTCAAACACCATACTATGCTGAAAAGATATATGAGCAAAGCTAAAAAACTCAATACTAATGAATCAATAACGTGTTGAGCAAAAATATCTCAACTGGGAAAATTATTGATAATTCACACACAATACCATAGCCTGCTTTTGCAACATTGTGCAACGGTTTTATGTAAAAACTGTCTAATTTTCAAAAAGGCCAAAATTATTTGCTTAGATACTAACATCGTCAGCACAGCTGATCAATCTTGCTCAACTACCATCTTTGAATGTTAGCAAAACTGAGAAAGTCTTTGGCCATGCTTTAGTAACAAAACTATTCTTGAAGAGCTTTTTGCAACTATTACCTATAAACTAGTTATTGAAATGGGCGAAATAAATATATACTGCATTTTAGTCATTTTTGGCTAAGGAGGTGCTATCTATCTGTGTGTACAAAAAATATCAATTTTTAAAACATTTTACTCAAATTATCAAGTTCTAATCACACATATACATCTTTTTAACTTGTAAGGACCAAACAAATTTTAAATTTTTCCAGTTTAAAAGTAACCGATACAAAATTTCTATGCGCTACAAAATGAATTTGTTTTTTATTTACATAAGTTTAATTTACATTTAGGCACAGCTAAAAAACTTAAAAAAATTAACTTATGACATCTACATCAAAGCATAAGTTTCTCGTCGCATAATCAGTTAGAAAAGTAAGACTTCTAAAATGATTGTAAATAGGAATGCCCCATCATTAGGAACTATAGTTATCATTTTGTATCCAGTTAAAATCAAAGAATTACTGATGTTTATCTGCAATACAACAGCATTATGGAAGAAAATACCAGCCACTACTTGTTCCTTGCAACACCTTTATAAATTTCATATCAAACATACAAAAAACCCAGCTAAATGCTATATAGATTTGTGAGAGTTTAATTAGTTCTGGTGTTGGGTGCAAACCAATTCAATTCATATGGAAAAATTTGTAGAATCTCCCGGTAATGATTCAAAGTAGTAAGGTTCAGAGTAATGCTTTAAATGTCTACATATCATCAATGTCAGTTACATGTTTCATGTTTTAAATCCAATTTTACAAATACAAATATATGCTAGATGATGAAAGTTACTCTTATGATATTATTACAGATGACCGGTTAGAGAAAGTGAGTATTCTCACCTCTAACAATACTAACCCGTCAGATCCATCTCTATCATCTGGTGAGTGGACCAGAATCCACTACAGAGAGCAAGCATATCCTGCTGCTTTGACTCACAACTTTGACCCTCCAGTAGAAGGACAACATGTCGCCATACTCAACACTCATGAAGAAGGTTTAGCACTGGCGGAAGTTGAAGTATATGGTAATGTTTTTCTCTACAATAAATTTGTACCTAATAGCATCTGCGGCTATGCTTTTATGCAGTACTTGTGTAGAAGCGTAATATCGACTCGTGGATACAATTTATATAAACTGATACTGAGCGGTTTACCCATTCAATTCTGTATTAATATTGCAATATTAACATTGAAACTTTGGACTATTTAAAATGTTCTATAATTCTTTGCCATCATTATTATTTTGCTTTGCCTAAAATAACAATTTACCTTTAATAATTTTTAATAGTAGTACTCGTAGCAACCACTTTATACACTAACCCGTTTGAGCAGTTTATCTAACAGCGAAACATTTCAATTTATTTTAGATTGTTTTAAAACTACTATTATAATTCGACTTATCAAAAATCAGCCTAGGAAACTCTTAAAACATAAATTTTATGACTCAACTTATTAAATACGCATCTCACTATTATTTAGAAAAGTGTTTTCTATATTATACAATGCTTGTTAGTTTTTTTGGCTAATTGCTAGATTTTTTGCATTTGCAAGACTTTGAATAGCCCCAAATGATTCTCCAAAGTTGCTTATCATAAAAGAAAACATGATGAGCCTTATAATAAATAATAAGCTTTTGATCATTTTAAGATAATTACAAGTTTAGCGAGATATATGATAGCCACTAATGAAGAAAATCTGTTTTCTAGCAGTTTTCCTAAAAATGTAGGGACTGAAATAAGCAATGCATAAAAATTTGCAACTTATCAGCTTTGGTCGAGCGTTATTCGAAAAGATGAAAATCATGCCTGACTGGGTGACTAATTTCAATGAATGTAATGTGCCCTTTTTTATCCTGCTTCCATCAAGTAGCATACCTTGTGATTTGTGATAGGTTCATCATTATTTTGATCTATATGCTTATAAACTAGATAAAAATCAAACAATATAACTAGAATCGTCTGAAAAAAGAACCAGGAAAAGCTCGAACAACATCAAATTTTGGTGATTATTTTTAAATAATGTGGTCTTTATAGACTCGGGTTGCTTCAGAAAAGATTTGTACATTTTTAAAAGCTATGCATTGTTTGCTACAGTATATGGCGATAGTTAAAAACTTTCAAGAAAATTTATTTTTAAAATTATCGTAAATTTAACCTCATTTTTGCAAAAACTAAGTTTTGCTATAATCATAGTTGCGACAACAATTTGCATGTTTGCATTTTACGGCTTTGTTGAGTTGTTTGCTTTTTTAAATTATTCACTTGTGGTTTTCGGCATTACTCAAAGTAGGATGTTTCAAGTTTTATAGCATTGAAGTTCGGTAGTAAAACAATAAATTCATGTCTACAAGTAAACATTGACCGACACTGAGTTCTGGTAAATTATTGTTTTAATACTAATGCAAGTACGTTTCACACATATTTAACAATACATGAACTCTACATATAACTTCTTTGGTGCATCAATTTTATCATAAGCTAAGAACTAGTAATTAAAAATGATAAAAACATGTTAAAACTCAAAAGATTTTTGAAATTTAATTTTATTGTATAGAATCCATGTTTGCCTAACAAGTTTATTAAATTTGCCAAATTTATCTTGAAACGGTTTCAAAATTTTAGATTTATATTTTTTCTTGAAAGGTCTTTAAATAATATGTTTGGAGCTGTTTAATATGCTGTAATACAGGTAGTTAAATTTATACTTAGCTCACTACTTGACCTTACCATATCATGATATAAAAAAAAACTAATTCAAATTATTTAAGGAAAAGCTGTTGATTGGCTTAAAGTCACAATTTTCTGTTTTAGTGGGAACTATGTTTAATTGGCTAATTGTTTGGTCACAAATTTTTACAATAGTTTAAGTAAAGCTTTTTGTTTCATATACATGTATTTCCAATAAATAACTACACTACATTAGTTTGTTTCAGATTGTAACCAACTTCATGGTGTATTTTAGACTATAACTATGCAAGAGGTAGAAATGTTGGTCAATCAACTACTAGACCCTCCCATCCAGCTTCATATGCAGTAGATGGAGATCTGAGTAGATACTCTTCAACTCAAAAAAAACAAAACGGCTGGTGGAAAGTGAACTTGAATAGAAATATCCTATTTAGAGCCGTGAAAGTCTTTGTCAGAGCTGGTCAGTGTACAGTAGATGGCGTTGAAGGTTCTGAATGCTGTGAGTATAAAAATCATTTGAACTCCGTCTACAGTATTTAAAGCTTGTAGAGATTTTTTACTAAATATTGTGAGTTCAAGGTGGATTGCTTGAAAAATAAACGCTGTCAGTATAAATATTTGTATACATAGGATTCAGTGAAGCCATAAAACATTTCATTATAAAATGTCATCGTTAAGAATTGGACATAGTAGTTGCAATGTGCAAGTCTTTAATGCACAATGTAGTGAGTATTGTATTATGTGAAACTAAATGGTCAATTTATATGGAGAAAAAAGCTGCAGGCAAACTGAAAAAATATTTTGCTAAAATTTTATTAAGTAAAGTACATGGAAGAAAAGCTTTTGACTGTTTTTGCACATTTAAGATTGTTATGAAGTAACTTATCAATTAAAGGAAATATTAAATGAAAACAAATTGATGAATCAGATGAATCATTTAAATGAAATATGATAAGTTGAAATCTAAACATAGAAGGTTACTTACTTCATGAAAAAGAAGACACTGGCTACTCATACTTACATCTCTTTTCTTCAGCTTTACTCAATATTCTTCAGTGTGTTGCGGCGCAAAAATTTATTACATGAGATTAATACAGTTGTAAGATCAATAAAGTGACTGTTGCGACTGCTTGCTTTTAAAAAAAGCATGTATGAGCACATAAAGAAAGCCATAGTTACACATATATCAAAGTTAGGTTTAAAAGAGACATCAAAGTATGTTAGACCAGTTGGTCTCATCATTCGCAACAAAGACATACAAAAAGTTGGTTGCCCACCCTGTTGTACTCAAGTGAGTAGAAATGTCTACGAGTAGTATGTAGAGAGCAGATCTACACAAAAAAGTGACGAATCCAGCGGGGGGATAGAAAAAGGGGGTTGCGAATTAAATTGGCTAGGGGTGTAAATTGAATTGCGTGGAGTTGAATGCGATGTTGGGGTTTGAGGGAAAATTGTGGTGTAGAGTAGGGGGTTGAATTTGAGGGGGTATGGATCCGCTCCTGGCGTAATCGGCGGATTATCTGTGGATGAGTCATCCGATTAGTGGGGGATGAGTCATCCGATTAAACATGGATTATCGCGGGATTAGTCGGAGGAATCGTTGCGGATTAGTCGGCCGAATCGTCGCGGATTATCGGTGGATTAGTGGGGGTTAGTATCTGGGACACCGAGGGGTTGATTTTCTGGAGATTGTTATATATTTGAAACATTGAATATATATGAGAAAGTGTTTATGTACAAAGTTATTTTTTGAAAGTTTGATGTTTTTGTAATGTTGAAGCTCTTGAATGGTTAAGAATTTTAAGGATTTTATTTTCGGATTTTTTTTGTATATATGTAAGATTTAAATTTGTTGGAGAAATTAATATGTTGAATGAAAGATCAGTTTTATTACAAAATTATTCACTTTAAAAGATATATTTATATGTATTATTCATTATTTCCATCATCATTTCGTTTCAATAAAAATAAAATAGTTTATGTTTAACTTGAAATATATGAAAATTTTCAAGTAGATAGGTCACAATAAAGATAATATAGTATAAATGAAACATTGAATATATATATAAGAAAATGTTCATGTACAATCTTCAAAACGAAGTTCGTATCGAGTTGTTCATCAATCACTCATCGTCATCGGAAATAGGTATGATAGCAGGATCCTTTTTGCATTGTGCCGAACTCTCGTAAAATCTGCTTGCTTCTTCATGTCCCATGACTACTACATCGTAGTATTCGCGAGTATTGTGAGATGTTACTAGCCCCTTGTATATAATGATACCCAGATAATTTTCTTTCAACGAAAGGGCATATCTCGAAGGCATCGTTAAAGTTCCTTGAACTTCCTCTCCATCAACTTTGGTTGAAATTGCTACAGTTGGTACCACATCCACCTTGCCTTCAGCATCTTTGTATTCACTCGCTCCAACTTTGTGATACTAGAAAATAGATGGTGCTTTGAACTCCTTGAGATGACGAGTCTCAAAATGTTGTATAAGTTTTTCAAGTCTCTTCGTTCTAAGATTGGCTAGAGTGCGTTTCATGTCCGAGGGAGTTCAGGTTCCTTCTGTTACTCGTCTTAAGTCATGGTAACTTCCCTGTCCATTACTCTTAGGTTTTAATCCAAGATATACCATAATACTTGGATAAGACAGCGATCCATCTAGAAATCGTTTTGGAGCAAATACAGCAGTAGATTTACAAATCCCACTTTCCACATAGTTGAAGTGAATGATACAGCACGCTCCATGGATCGAATGAGCTTCTTCCGTTTTTGTCACCTCCATAATCAATCCTACTGAAAGGTCTGTCATTCTCTGCAGTGATTTTGCTTCCATTAAAGTATCCTTACTTAATGTTCTTAACTTGTCTGCCACATATTTTGCCCTTTGCTCCAAATTCATTTCGATTTGGTTGGATTTCTTCTTCTTCGTTGGAGGAGTCGTGTTAGAAAGAGTTACAGGTGAAATTTTCTTTTTCGAGATCTTCACTGAACTATTCGATCCAGGTTTTATCACTCCAGATTGAGTATTATCCTCCATAGTTGTGTAGTGTGTTAATTCTCCGACTTTGAATGAAGAACTGATATCCTTTTAGTAAAATTCTGCTGGTTATATACAATTCTCCTCATCAAATGATTAATGAGTTTTGATAAATTTAGCTGCATCATCCATAATATCAGAAGACTTTTTGCGAAATTGAAAATCGCGAAATTCAATTTCGCGAAAGTTGACTATATAATATATATAATGTGTAATTTCGCGAAATCCAATTTCGCGAAATTCACTCTCGCGAAATTCAATTTCGCGAAAGTTGACTATATAGTATATATAATGTGTAATTTCGCGAAATTCACTTTCGCGAAATTCAATTTCGCGAAAGTTGACAATATAATATATATGTGTAGTTTCGCGAAATTCAATTTCGCGAAAGTTGACTATATAATATATATATAATGTGTAATTTTGCGAAATCCAATTTCGCGAAATTCACTTTCGCGAAACTCAATTTCGCGAAAGTTGACTATATAATATATGTAATGTGTAATTTCGCGAAATCCAATTTCATGAAATTCAATTTCACGAAAGTTGACTATATAATATATATAATGTGTAATTTCGCGAAATCCAATTTCGCGAAATTCCCTTTCGCGAAACTCAATTTCGCGAAAGTTGACTATATAATATATAATTTCGTGAAATCCAATTTCGCGAAATTCACTTTTCGCGAAATTCAATTTTGCGAAAGTTGACTATATAATATATATATAATGTGTAATTTCGCGAAATCCAATTTCGCGAAATTCACTTTCGCGAAATTCAATTTTGGCGATAGTTGAGTGAGACAAGTTGGATTAGAAATTATTTATAGCTTTTGTGCAGGTTCCACCTCCTTGAACTTGACTAGTATAAATACAGCCAAGTTTGATGGGCTCACCATTATCGAGACTTTTTTTCCTGCAGTTATTATACATGAAATTCTCAGAACTTCGAACTATTTCTATACCTAACTGGATTATATATCTCACAAAAGTTTGGATTAATTCTACAATTTGGAAATCTATGTATAATCTTCTCTCAGAACTTTGGATTATCTCTGTTTCACCGGATTATATATCTCCGAAATTTGAATACAACAAGGAAATATATCCGGCAACTTCCCATTCAGAAGGAGACTGGAGCAAATCTGATGAGGTAAGTTGATTTACAATAATTGGTGGAAAAAATTTTTAATGAATGAATAAATGTAGAGAGAATAGTAAAATGAGATTTTTAATTCTTGGCAGCTGGAATTCTTCCTCAAAGATGTTCAAGCTTTCACGAGAGCATAATTTTATTTCATCGGAAAATTCTACTCCTTCCACTTCAATTGATAATAGAGAAAGAAGCAGAATTAGGGAAAGAAGTGCATCATCCGTTTCAGCTAATAAATATATCTGCTTAGAATGTTCGACTTCATTTAACAAAAAATCAATCCTCAAAAGACATGTCAAACACATTCATCTCCAAACGAATGAAAGTTCAGAATCGTTTACAACATCAACTACTGATTCTTCGGAACAATATCACAAATATGATGACGATGATGATGCCTCGATTATTATACAAGTTTCCGATCCCCCTTTCATTTTCGAAAAAATAAAGAATGTTTCTCATAATTCTTCATTTCGTTCTGCTTCAACTCAAATTGGAAGAGGAGATCCTAGTCGATCTAAGATAACAGTAACTCCTATTACTCGAAATCTTGCTGATGATGAATCCGATGAATCAGATGAATCAGAAGAAAAAAATACAAATTAAATCGAAGAAAATATATATTTATCTGATCAACCTACAAAACAAATCGAAAGAAACGAAAATGAAGTGGACGCTGATGATGAAAATTTAGTTGGTATTAATGATAGAGTCGAGCCCATCATTCCTATCGAAAATGAAAGAGAACAAGTTAATCAGGATATCATTCCTGTTAATGATGATGAGGCATGGGATGAGTTAATAAGAAGATATTGGAATGCTATGAAAACAAAAAGACGCCGAGGAAGAGTTGTTGAAACGTTAAACGTAAATTTATGGAATGGAAATATTCCTCAAGCAGAACTTCCAACTCCAAACCATTCGGAAAGAATATGGAACGAGATGTTGACAACTTGGAATGGGTTACAAACAAGAGCTAAGTTAAATTGTAGTGTGGGATGCATTCTTGAACATAAAGCTTCAGGAGAATTAAGATATTTTCATGCTTCATCGAATAATGCTACAATTTTCAAAAAAGCAAAACTGATTACAACAAGACAGGAACTACAGAATTTCTTTGAAGAATTGACAAGACAAGATCTTGCTGCTATAGCGATTCGAGAACGCCCGAATACAGCTTGGATATTGAATGTAATTACCAATATTTCATTCTATTTCTATAAATTGATTGGAATGAGGCAAATAGGAGTGGCTTCAGATCTTCCGACTCACATTCTTAACAATCGACATGTAATCACTATGAGCTGCTTCCTTACACAGACAATCTCTGTTTCTTCAGATGTTTAGCATTGAAGGAGATGTGTGAGTGTTCAAAGCGATGTAGTTGCACCAGACAAAGACCAAAACAGCAACTTGTGAAGATGCTATTTCAAAAGTACTCGAAACACATTTCTTCTTCCTCATCCTCCAAAGATCTGATGAAGAATTTTCCTGGAATTGAGTTAGGAGACTGAATTTCTCTTGAGAAATGTTTTGACATCCGTATAACCGTATTATCTCTGAATGCTGATGAAACCTCAACAGTCATCTGGACATCGACCCAAAAAGAGGGAAAGGAACTCTTCCTCGATTTGCAGAACTCTCATTTCAGTTTCATCAAGGATGTTAATGCTTATACTAAAGGGTTTAGTTGTCCTTCCTGTGAAGAGAGCTTTACAAAAAGAGGAAGTTTCAAGAGACATAAATGTAGTCAAGAAACAGTAACAAACTTCATTTTCGAAGGAGGAAAGTTTAAGGCAACACCTACAATTTTCGAACAACTGAAACGAGAGATAGGAATATCCGTGGCTGAGGAAGATACTTATTATCATTTTTTAATCACCTATGATATCGAGTTTTATCTTTCAAAATCCGACCTTCCACCAAATTCCAATTCGGTTACATTCACATCGAGACACGAATTGATGAGTATATCAGTTTGTTCAAATGTACCCGGACTTAAGGATCCAAAGTGTTTTGTAAGTGAGGGAGATACTGATTCTTGTATATCTTTTTTTGTTCAGTATATTTCCCAAATTGCTGATGAAGCCCAGCATATCCTTGAAAAAAAACTTTACTACATTAGACAGTTGATGAAGGCAAAAGCTGAAAAGCAAGGAAAAGTTGAAGAAAGATTTAAATCCTGCAAATTTTCCAATCCTCGAGTATACCATTCAAGAGAGGGATTTCGTCATTTATTTGAACGTTTCGACAAATTAATCTCATGTATTCTGATTCTAGGATTTAATTCACAAAACTATGACCTGAATGTGATGAAAGGACCTCTACTTCGATGTCTTCAAGACACAGAAGATGAAGATTTTGATTTCGTTGTGAAAAGAACAAACAATATGAGCTGTATTCAATCAAGAAGATTCAAATTCTTGGATATTTCCAACTTCATTGCTCTAGGATCTTCCTATGCAAAGTATCTCAAAGCTTTCAAATGCTCTCAACAAAAAGGATTCTATCCTTATGAATATATGGATGATCTTGAGAAGTTGAAACAACCGTTTCTACCACCTAAAGAATGCTTTTACAGTTCTTTGAGAGATGAACATATTCCGGATGCTGATTATGAAATCTGTTTAAACATTTGGAAACAAGAGAAGATGAAAACGTTAAAAGATTTTCTAGTATGCTACAACAATCTCGATGTAGTACCATTTGTTGAAGCTGTAGAAAAACAAAAAGAAGTTTACAGAACCATGGGGATCGATATGTTGAAAGACGCCATTTCACTTCCTGGATTGGCAGTAAAATGAATGTTGAAACTTTCAGATTCGCCTCCTCATCCTATGAGTTCTCATCATCAGACAATCTCATCACATCATTTCAAAACTTCTCAACCTGTCTGTCTGATCAAGGAAAACGATAAAGATATTTACTTTACCATCAAGGACAATATCGTAGGTGGACCTAGCATTGTTTTTCACAGACTTCATGAGTCGAAGAAAACACTGATTTGAGAAAGAAAGTTTGGAAAGGAATCCAAACTTTGTGAACTTATTCTAGGAGTTGATGCAAATGCATTATATTTGTGGAGTATGATGCAAGAAATGCCTACTGGAAACCCTAGAATAAGACGATTCAAAAATGGATTTGCATACACTCATCCTCGAAAAAATAGCAAGGCTGCTCATGGATGGTTACAATTTTTGACTTGGAAGGACAATATTTAGAATTTAGAATTGGACAACGTAGTCTTCCTGTTGATGGATATTGTGAAGAATCGAATACAGTGTTTCAATTTCATGGATGTTTCTGGCATGGACATAACAGTAACAAGACCAAAGGAATAAGTATACATCCATATAAGAATCGACCCATGAGTGAAGTTCTGGAGGAAACAATAAAGAAGGAAGAATATGTTAAAGAACTTGAATATCGTTTAGTAAGAATCTGGGAGTGTGAATGGGACAAGATGATTGAGGATAACACCGAGATTAAGAACTTTATTAGTATCTTCAACGAAGAGTTTTATCCTTCCAATTCCTTTGCCACCGAAGATGAGATAATTCAGCAGATTATAAAAGGGGAGATATATGGATTCATTGAATGCGATATATCTGTTCCTGAAAACTTATACGAAAAGTTTTCAGAAATGAGTCCCATTTTCAAGAATACTTCTTTGAATAGAAATCATCTTAGTGAAAGTATGAAAGAATTTGCTGAAAAGGAAGGAATGCTACTTCAAGAACAACGAACTTTGGTGGGGAGTATGTTTGGACAAAAAATTTTACTTCTCACCACTTTAGTAAAATGGTATCTTAATCATGGGTTGATTATAACCAAAATATATCAACTCATAGAATACACCCCTAGAAGAGTTTTCCAGTCATTTGGAGAATCTGTCTCAAATGCTAGAAGAGCTGGTGACAAAGATCCTGACCAAGAGTTGATAGCCACAACCAATAAACTCATTGGAAATTCATCGTACGGGAAAACAATCACTGAGAAATTAAAACATCGAAATTTCAAGTATATTCAAGGAGATTATGAAGCATCCTTGAGAATACGATCACACAGCTTTGAATCTTTGGAGGAAATCGATGATAGCTTCTATGAGTTGACTCAACACAAGTCTTCGGTTAGTAGTATATATTTATTATCTTATTGATATAATTGAATCATAATGAAAAAATTACTTGAACTAATATATGTAAAGGAATCTAATAAGACTGTATATATATTTATTCAGATGAAGATGGATGTCCCTGTACATATCGGATTCTCCATATTACAACTGGCTAAACTTCGGATGTTGGAGTTCTACTATGACTTCATGGATAGGTAAGTAATCTCATTTGTATCTTTTAGAAAAAATATGTATAATGGTAAACATTTGAATGATAATTTTTGAAATGGGAGTATTATAATACTAAGATAACAAGAATTAAGGATTGAAATTTTTTTATTTTAGCTACTTCGACAGAAAGAAATTCCAGTATGTGGCGATGGATACAGATAGTGCCTACATGGCTCTTTCAGCACCTATGGATAATATCGTTAGAAAAGAGATCACTGATATATACTACAAAGAATATGGAAAATGGTTTCCTAGGATGTATTGCGATCGACACGCGGATGATTTCCAACTCTGTAAATCTGATCCTACAAAGTCGTGGGAATTACAAAATTGTTGCAAAGAAGTATATCAATATGATATAAGGACTCCCGGTTTATTCAAAGTAGAATTTTCAGGTCATGGAATAGTAGCCTTAAATTCTAAGACTTACTTTTGCTGGAATGATGAAACTCATTCTACAAAGCATAGCAGTAAAGGATTAAGTAAAACTACGAATAGTTTTACAAAAGACACTTCTTTAAAAGTATTACAATCAAGATTTCCTAAGGAAGGGATAAACAAAGGCTTTGTAAAAAAAGACAATAGAGTGTTCTCATACACTCAACTTAGAACCGGATTAACATATTTTTATTCAAAAAGAAGAGTATGTAACGATGGAGTGAGCACAGAATATATTTTAGCATAATTTTTAGAAGTGATTTTGTTGCTAAGTATATATGATAGTAGAGTTTTGCTCCTCGATGTATTATTACTATCAAATTTTATTTTCTTCATTGGCTCTTCTTTTCGTATATACAGTATCAATAATATATAACTAAGCTCATATAAATTCAATATACTATCCAATGTAAAATCATTTCGAATGTAGACTTTCTCATAGTAACATGGCTCAAAACATTCTGATTAAAGATTTTGTTCCATTCGAGGTTGCAGAAATAATCCCGGATAACATCTTGGTTCAACTTGACGAAAATGAACAAATTCGTACACATCTTACCGAGGAATGTTTATACTACATTCTAGGAACAGCTGCTTTTAGAAAAGTTGTGTCATTGAAAAGATTAAAGTCCAACTGTGTCTGCAGTGCGTTGGAATGCAGGGAATGTTTGGAATCAACAATATGTGTAAAAGAAATATCGATAACACCCTCAGATTTGAAGATGATCTTTGAATGGGTTGATCTTGAAGCTACCATTCGAGAAGGTAAAATTGGAAAAGAGGTTGATTTAGAATGGATTAACAGATTTATCGCGATCGATTTTAAAACAATGGAAGAAAAGATTTTTGAAACCGTGCTTTGGAATAGAATTCGGCACTACATGACTCATCCTACACAACGTGATGAAACGAAACAACTGCTCTTCAGAAGACTCGTTCATATAGCACAATTTCCATTAATCGGAGAAAGACTGGAAGAGGAAATCGAGCATGAAATTGATGATGTAATTATAGATGAAAAAACTGTTGGATGAAAATAAAAAAATATTCAGAATGTTATTAAGTCTACTCCTCTAGAATTCTCCACCATTCTTCAATTTAGCTCTGACGGTGAAGGAACCAAAAACGAAGAAAACAGAAACAATGTCGGTTATATTTCTAGAGGAGTTTATTCCAGCTCATCTTAAGGATGGACAATTGTCAAGAGTGGTTGTAAAGAAAAACACAAAAAAATTCATCAGAAGAGTTACTGAAGAAACTTTTTACTATGTTATCGGATTCTATATCTATAAACGCTTCGTAACATATTTAGAAAGTCAGTGTGGATGCTTCGAGGGAGCTCGAGGATGTCAATATTGTATTAGAATAATGCAAGTACGATATGGAAATGAAGGATTGACTTGACAAGAACTTCATGAGACTTTTGCCGAACTCGATATTGGAACGTGTTTGGAATCTGCTCAAATCGGACCAAGGAGTGACAAAGTCCAACTATCATTATTATCCTCACTTGATTGGAACACACCTTCAAACATAATATTAACCGAAACAAGACTTTATCCATATTTGAGAGGAGAAACCAATGATCAACAAGCTACAAATAATTACTTCAGTGAACTCCTACATATCAATGGGAAGAATTGATAAACATCACAGTTAGACTTTGCATAATTCTTTATATTTAATCACTTCATATCCAAGAATGATTGAGTCATCAAACAGAATTGAATAACTTTTTTGTATAGTATTTCAAGATAATTTTGAAGAATGAACTATATATATTATTTTGACATACTTTTTATTCATTTTCTTTGCTTACTTCAGTCAAGAGAGTAGTATTTTAAAAAGACCCTATGACTATAATGAATTTGCACATTATAATATTTCTCATTTTACGGTTTACGGGAATAATAAATGGAAATCAAAGAACTCAATATGTTACCGATGCGAATAACTGCTTAAGCAGAACACTCAATTAATTTGAAGTTTCATTACTACTTCCATTCAAAGAAACTACTTTATATCACAAGAATAATGAAACATGCGGAATAATATTTCCATCGGACTACTTTCATTGTGGTTATCCATTACCAGGCAATCACAGATTTGCGTGTAAAGAACTACTAAATGAAGATGAAACAGATGGAGAAAACCTATACCTTAATCCTATAGTGTCAGCTTCATCGGAGCAAGTTCTAACATATTCTGAATGTGAATATTCAGTTCAAAATTCCACAATCGATATTCTAATTGATTTCAAATTATTCTACAGAGGAGAATTATGTGGATATAACTCTACCCTTTCAATGTTGCAATGTCCTCCAGGATCGAATTTTCAAGATATTGACTTTATCTGTAATCTTCAGCCTATTTCAAATTCTACTACACCTAAAGATACCTTCATATATGATAATATTGGAAATAATGAAGGATTAGATTTGTTACTTCCTGTTCAGTTTCTCAATTCTTTGGGAAAATCAACTCTTATTTTAGTTCTTCGATGTGACACAGAAATTGATGAAAGATGTATTCCAAAACTTTCCTTTTTAAATTGAATGACAGAATGATTTTGAATTTTTTGTAACATTTATAGTTTATATTTTATAATAAAAACTTATCTCTCATTCAACCAAATATATAACATTCTCCGGAAAATCAACCCCTCGGTGTCCCAGATATTAACCCCCTCACTCATCCGGTAATCTCTCGCTCTCCTCGATAATCCGCGAGATCCACTCCGGAAAACCAACCAGCCCTCGATGTCCCAGATATTCACCCCCACTAATCCACCGATAATCCGCGACGATTCGGCCGACTAATCCGCAACGATTCCCCCGACTAATCCCGTGATAATCAACGTTTAATCGGATGACTCATCCCCCACTAATCGGATGACTCATCCACAGATAATCCGCCGATTACGCCGGGAGCGGATCCATACCCCTTCGAATTCAACCCCCTACTCTACACCACAATTTCCCCCCAAACCCCAACATCTCATTCAACTCCACGCAATTCAATCTTCACCCCTAGCCAATTTAATTCGCAACCCCCTTTTTCTATCCCCCCGCTGGATCCGTCACTTTTTTGTGTAGATCTGCTCTCTACATACTACTTCTACGTAAGTTCGCTTCTCCTACCGGAGACCTGGGAGTTTGAGGATTTCCATCAAGTTGTTAGTAATTCCTAAAAAGACCCTGTTCCATGAGTCAAGTGTATTGATTGTTGCCAGTAATTGAACAGACCACATTTAATGTGAAGGTGTTAGTGCACCTAATTCGCTGATGAATACCGGAATTCCAGCTGTTCTTATATTCTAGCACTTTTCAATATCTCTTCAAGAGGGTGAAATTTGTTCACTTTTCCTTTTTTGCTAGCTATATTGTAGCTATAATTGAGCACATCTATATATATATTATAGTTGTCCTCTTGTTGTTTTTGTCCATCACTACAACATTTAGCCCGTTTGTAATTACATACTTGTCAGCATTGATGTCGAATTCCTAGAAGAGCTGAGCATGGTCATTCTTATTGACATTCTCTAAAGATTCCCATCAGTGTTTTGGCCTATTAAAGTTGTATTCATTGTGTAGACTTTCGTACAATACATTGGCATATATGACATGATTATGCTGCTCATTGTTTTAAAGTCTCGATAGCTGTTTGCATTCACTGATGAAATTTTGGATGATTTCTGGTACATTATTACACAGTCTGCAGTAATAATCATCTTTAGTAGAATAGATCTGTGTTTGCGGCTGTACATTTGAAACCATAGGCTCCTGTGCCACATAACTAGCAGTTCTGTATTGGCCATTACACAACTATTGATCAGACAGGTCAGTTTCTGGTGAAGGTAACCATACCTCAGATACTTGTTGGTGCTAGGCCTTATAGAGAGGTTTGGTATGCCAGACAGGTTTTTCATAATAAGTGTGTGGCTCCCCTGTCACAGCCATCAAGTGAAATGCATCTAGTAACTCGCTCGAAGCTACTTAGACTTTCATGCCTTGTCCTTCGTTAATATGTAGGTAAAAAAATATAATTGTAAAACTTAAACTGAAATGGCTAAAACGAAAGCACACAACAAGTTAGGGAAGTTTTTAATAAAGTACCTCTGTCTATGTAATAAGTACCAAATGTCTATTATCTTTATTTCCAACTATGGCTAGTTTTAAAATGCTTCTATGCGCTGGATTTGATCTTAAAATAACCTATTATTTAAACAAGCGATCTAACTACTGTGCTGGGCAGTCACATTTGCCATACTATGAAACAATTGTGCAAATACTTATTACAGCATCGAAAATATGTATCCTGAAAGCGTTTGCAGAAAATACTATACATTTTTGCTAGCAAGCTTGAAGGTAAACTAAGCGCATCATTATTATTAGCAAAATTATTTCAAAACACTTCAAAGTTGCTACATGGTTAGTGCACTGAATTTATCTTTTAGCTTCATTGAATCAATTTCTGTGAAGTAAAACTTTTTCTAACAAAGGCTGTTGTTTTATAATATAGGTTTATACTAATACTAGCTGCATTACCCGCCTACAGGAACAGATTCACTCACAGCATAAGGTTTATTGAGAGTTGTCTTTCATGCTGTATAATCACTTCAAATGTGCAGTCTACTAAAATTGTTACCCTGAATATGCATACACATTTTACATGTCAATAATTTTGGGGAGAATAATAAATATCTGCATGGTGTTTTACAGCTAGATGTGTTTAAAATCTAGTAAATATTCTAGATTCATGTGTCTAGATTCATGCGTCTGTCCATACCCGTCTATATTTGCAGTTGACGATTGCGCATATCTGCCACGAGCCACCGCCTTGGCTTACCAGTCTTTACCTGCCGAGCAGTTGACCATCGTGCTCTTGCACTCGCCTCGCAATCAATCACTTCGCACTCGCAATCGATTGACCCGCATCCGCCTCGCAATAATTCGCCTTACACTAGCCAACTCATTCATCCGGAAAACCAGGCCTGGATACTCTTGCTGCACTTGAGGCAAAAAAGGTCCTGCGCATCCCCAAGTGGCGCCACAGCCCCAAACCGCTAGCTGCAATACCGGTCCATAGAAACAGATTCGTGTACAGCAAGAGGTTTATCGAGAGTTGTGTTTCATACTGTAAAACAACTCCAAATATGTAGTATACTGAGATTTTTTGTCCCGATCACACTATGCATACACATATGCAGTCATATATGTTGATAATGTTGGGAGAACAACGGAAATCTGCAATACGAATTATAGCTAGTCTAACATGCATCAGTCTCAAACCACTCAAATTGGCATTGCCCTATTTGTGTACAGAGAACTGTTAATAAAACTGACATTGCTAGGCAAACTGAAGTTCTTCAAGCTGGCAGTATTGAAAAGTTTTGCATTTTCTAAAAAATTACACAAAATTGTTTGTTATCGCCAGCATTTTTTGATTGGAGACTACATGCTTAAAACACTAATCAAAGCTTACCAGTTTTTTGTCTGTAGCCTGTGTTTTGACATGGTATATACAAAAAGTAATGAGGTTGTGTCAATAAAATTTATATGTATAACAGCACTGACAGTATGATGTCAAGGCAGATACAGCGTTAGCATATTACAATAATAAAACGTGACGCAAACATGATAGCCTTTTTATAAGATACAATAAAGATAACGAATGCATGAAAAAAAAATATATCTATACTGAAAAATACGTTAGAAACTACTGCATGTCGTATAGCAGAACATGAAAAACAGAGCATGACATAACAATAACACAATGTCAGTTCAACGCAACACTTGCGGATAGACAACATTTTTTGTTTTTCTGTCGGGTGTATGAACAAACATTTTGTTGTGCCTATTTTTTAGCAGGCACCGTACAGCTGGTCATGGCTAAAGCAGGGTGAAAGTAAGTCGATAACGGCTGCTCTCTTTCTTTTCACTATCGCAACCTTCAGAATACTTATGCAAGTTTTGTAGTAGTAAGTTACATTAGGCCTACTCGTAGCTGGAAAAAAAATTAGTAACTCAGCTGCTGGAGGAAATGAACTTGTCCAAATATCACAAACACAAGACAAATCCAACGCTATTAAGTAGTTGGGGTGTTGCGATTGATAGGCAATACAACATTGAATAAAACATACTAAGCTTTTTGATGTAGTAATTTAGCAGGTAAAACACGGTAGCAGTACCCGTGCAAGTTCTTTAGTAGCTGTAGTTCTGCGGTAATCGTAGCTAGAAAAAAAGCACAAATAACTCAGAAGAAAATGAACATGTTTACTATCACAAACAGTGGCAAATCCAACTTTTTCAACCCCTTCACCGAAGTAGACTCATTTATGCGTTTTCGATGGGTCGACCGCCGTAGACATATTTTTTGCGACTTTTCCAGCAATTGCTAGTAACTGAATTTTATTGTTCTTTGATAACATAACTAACGATCTTTAGGACTTTTGTGGTAGTGACAGTGTTGTCCTAAGATTTCTCTACAAAATAAGCCTAAAGTTTAATATTTTAATCTTTGTTTGGACATTTCCAACTTAAAAACGCACATTTTTGTGTAAGTTTATCAAAGGCGTCCAAATTAGAAAACAAACAACTACTTATTTTGATGACATTATAATCAATTCACTTACTGACTCAGATTCACTTCAGATTCACTAACCTGATTCAGCACTGACTCTGATGGCAATGAAAGTAATGGTTTTGAAAAAATAAGGAACTTGTTGAGGATTGTTTTGCTTGGTAGCTTCACATCGCTTTATTAATGCACAATGTATAGATACAACAATTTTTTTCTGCATAACAGTGCTTTTTAACATGTTTGAAAAATATATATATAACACAAACAAACGTTCTAGATGTAGTTTGAAATTGAAAAAATATTGCATTTATATTAAGCAATATCGGCGAAATGGCTGGCAGTAGGCCGATAGCTAAATTTGTACATGGATGCAAAAGGTTATGTAGTGGAAACATGGCAGTTCATAGAGAATACAACATTGAATAAAAATTATTTACATTTTTAAGGTAGACATTTAGTAGGTGAGAACTGCGTTTTTTCCAGTAACCGCAAGAAACCGACGCTCGTGTAAACTTCTCGGTACACGCTGGCAGTAAATATTAATCGCATGTGAATTACTATTTATTAACTTATTTTATTTAATGATTAGTAAATATATATAGCTGTGTAGGCACCTTTGGGTAAACTGCAGAACTCAGGGTGGTGCTTTTTAATACGGCAGCAACTTTGCTGTTTTAAACGCACCAGTGTTGTTGGGTACCGTAAAGAGGCGTTAACCAGAGATCACGTCGTTTTTGTGTGAAAACGGCAAACGATGAATAGGTTATGTATAGAAGCGTACTAACGTGAGATTTTCGTTAATGCACCTTAGATACCTGGTAGCAGCTAATAGTCCAAGAAGTACGGTACTCTATCAGGTGGACAGACAGATAGACAGACAGACAACGATTGCCGTTTATATAGTATATTGGTCATGAGTTCAAGTTATTCTAATCAACTAGGTAAAGAAACGTAATTATTTGCAATTACCTGCAAATGTTTATAGACTGTCTTAAATTTTGACCAAATGCATAGCATAAAAAGTAAGAAATGTGTTTCATCAATCTGTATTAACAATGCCTCGAGCTTTCAAATATTTGAATAATGCACCTGCAGAAGACACACTGAAATAAACAAACATCTTCAATTAAAATATATATTGGTAAATGTTGTAGATGTTGATTATAAATTATCTGTGGTAAAACATTTTTGTTTCTCATGCGAAGCTGAACAATTAACTAGTATATATACATGTATACACAATTTCGTAGTCTAAATGCACAAAATTGCACCAGTAATAAAACCTTTTTGCACAGAAAATTTCACTCATCATATACAACATCTACCATTTTTTTCTTCAAGTGACAGTGTTTGGTTTACTTTTTCCGTTGTATTTGTTTCTGTTTACTGTTTTAATTTCTGTATAATTCCAACTTTACTGGTTGCAGTGCCTACTACGGATCTATACTGATCACAATAGTACTTTTGGCTTTGTAAGTTTAAGCCTTTTTCTTCACATACTGGCATGAATATTTCTTTTAGTATGGTCTCGTGTGTAACGCTATCTGAAGCGTGATCCGTTATGAAAGATTAGCATGGGTAATAGGTATTTGTCTAAGATAAGCCATGATTTACCTAGTTGAACAGTATAGTTTATTGAATAAATGTCTGTGTACAGAACTGGGGGTTCCAAGATACTATCTAGTGTGCTGCGCATTGTTCATTCATGAAGATTTATTGCTGGACTTGCAAAAAGACAAACCGGTAAACATTGATATTCACATATATATATACTATAAAAGTTAGGTTTGAGAACAATGGCATTTTAAATGTTCATGCTTCCTCCATATGGGCACATGATTAGAAGAGACATTCAAATAAACAATGATACTTTATTGATTGACTAGCATGTCAGAATTCTTTGATAATAGTTTAACCAGCAAATGCCTTTATTTTGCATTCTCTTTAGGGCAGAGCAGCATGATAACTATCAACCTCAAAACTTTCGCTAAACAGTTTTCTAATACATCAAAGTATTATACCGAGTTAAGCAAAAAGTTACTTTGAGTAAAACATATTAGATGGAGGAAGTTTTTACTTCAAGTCTTAAAGTTCAATTCTTCATTAAGTTCACCAGTGGTAACAGGAACGAATTTCCACCTTGAATTGTTCTTTGTAACTGAACATGTCTCTAGTCACCAATGTTTCTTTCCACTTGATTCAAACAGCTTCAGAGCCATTGTTTTGTGCAACAGTGTTTTAAAAAAGAGCTTCTGCTTGCGAAAGCTAAGCACACTTCATACTGGATCTTTGAGATATTTTTCACAAATAGACACAGAATGTCGGTATCATAAAATAAGTATAGCATGGCAAAATTTGAGCTCACGTTATAATGAAGAAAAAAATCTATAAAGGACTTTTATACTGCCTAAATATTTTTAGGAGAACAATATCAAACAAAATTGCCAGATTATCAGAGTTTTATAGAATGACTTGATGAATGCCCAGGGTTGCTCTGCTAATAAAAGTCACTTGCACAGAAAACTTATTTTGATTTAGCACATGCATCATTTAACATTCTAAATTTTAAACGTCGTATCACGAGTAAAGTGTATTGTTCAGTTTCATGAATTAAATAAACCTAACTTGAAAAAAAACAGGTTCAAAGGTGTTTGAACGTAAAATAATTAAGAAGTAAGGCTAGATACTCTGTTTTGGTACAAAAAATGATTTGAAACCTATACAGTTAATGCGAACAAAAAAATCAAAATTAAAGTTATAGATACGTTCAATTAATAATAACAATCATCATTACTAGATAAAAAGTATGCATATAAAAAAGGTTACTGTTGCAGAAAAATTTATCCATCAAAACTTTTAGTACAACGCTACTGATTCTCAATGATACAGGTATAAACATAAAACTGAAATATTAAAATTAAACACTTCGGTGCAGCGCATAAAAGTACATGTACTTCGTCCAACTAAATGGAGAGCCTTGAGAAGAAAATTCTACTCGAGAGTTTTCATGTAAAACGCATCTGGTTCCACAATTTTTAGCAAATGCCTTTTGAAAAATCGGAACAAAAAATTGGAATTTTTGCTGTTACAGTCGGGCATATCAAGTTAAAACAGCGCATTTGAAAAATGAACTTTTAAAAACGTAATTATCATAACTTTTAAATTACTTTAATAAAAAACCAGTTCAAAAGGGTCATGATCAGGAATCACGAAAGGTTCAAATTTCATGATTCACAAATGCAAGGTAAGCGCCTAGAAATTTGTATAAATTAATGCGCTATAAACAAAAACAAGGAACACTTATTGTATATAGAACATTATTTTGAGCAAATGAAATAAATTGAGAGAGCAAGTAAGATGTAGCTGTGCAATAGTATTCAAGTGAGATATTGCAGACTTAAGTGGCTGGCCACTTGTATCGCTTGTAGTGGTTGACGCATAATAAGCGACAATGTTTGATTTATAATCATTAAGTTAGCCTTAAAAATCATAGCTGTTGGTTCACAAATATGTGCTTGCAAGTTTTGTGAGTTCAAATTCAGCTTGTTATGAGCTTTTTTGTAAAATTTTAGTAGCTATAGCTGGACACACTGATCGACAGAATCACCAACTCACAGGCTACACACAACTTTGAGATTTGTATATATAGACAGATACATAGATAGACACCATTATTACAATGGACAAATAAAATTGATCCGTAGATTTCATATTTCTGCACTTTATGTATTTTGCAGCCACCAGGCTCAGAAATGTCTACTTTCTGACTAACCCAACAAACTCAAGCTCTCAACCAAACATAAACAGTAGTAATAGCTGGAAGATCTGCTCATACAGTGAGACATCCATAGGAGATCAGTACATGAGATCATGTGACAGGAGCCCACTCAATCCTTTTACTAGACAGTTTGGTATCTTTAGTACAGCTTATACTTTTATACAACTGAGACAAGTAGAAATGTATGGACATGGTAAGTTTTGCCTAAGAATTAGCTCTTATATAGTTACGCAAATTTAAAAAATAGCGTTTGTCTAAAAGCTCTGCGCATGTCTATTCTTCCATTTTATAATGTTATTGAGTTTAATGTAAAGTAACTGCTTATCATTTTAAAAAATGAGTGGTAAAGCACAAGTTTTTAAAATTAGCTAAAATTGGCAGCATATTTACCAACTAACTAATGTATTATGTTGATTTTATTAATTGAAAAAAAAGATTTTCCCTTGCATTAATTACTAAAATAGATCATCAAGTCGGTATAACTTTTCAACTTTTATTTGAATTATGAGGTTGCCATAGTGAGCCATAAAAAATTGCTATCTATGTTGCCACATTTGGGAGATAAAATGACATATAGGGGTATCTATATTGTATATACCAGTAACCTTGCGGCCTAGTGTGATGTGAAAAGTTTTTGAATATGTCAATAGGCCAAAGGTAATGACTGGCTGCAAAATTATTTGGGAGAATTAAATTGGCTGTCGACTAGTGCAGGTCATAAAGTGTCAATCGACCAAGATGCCATACATTAGAGTCTCATTAAAAGCAAAATTTTACCGCAACCTCTAACGCTGGATTTAGACAAATGAGTGGAAAGGAAGAGCCTGCTCTTCCTATAGTTTATAGACATTTAATTTAACTTTTTTAGATAAAACACTATCGTTTATTTTTCTTTGCAACAGAGATTGCTGTATAGAAATTTTAAAATGCATTATTTAGTCATAACTTTTATTCAAAAAATCTAGTGCTAAAGTTTTACCTAACACACTATTTGTATCAACTGGTTATGTGTATTGTATACCTAGATATATGTACTGTAGAACTGCATCTAGCATATTCAACTTGTTTTTGACGCTATCTATATTTAGATACTTCCTATCAAGCATTTAAAGAACTCTCACATGTAGAGCAATTTTACTCCTAGAAAGTAAATTTGAAAACCACATCTGTAGTATCAAGAATCATAGGTTGGTTTTCCTTTAGAAGCATTTTCTTTGTTTCAAGTTGCTATCCTTGATTAGTCCGGCTTCTATGTGATAACTGCATGTTTAAATTTGAGCTATTGTTATTATTATAGCACTCCTAGCTTCTCTGTTATTATTGTTAATTCATACAGATGTTTTTGAGTTACCTTATCACGATTGTTAAGTAGAAATAGAGTTGCAGAGTAACATAAGAATAATGGTTGATTTCCAATTCAATGAATTTTAAAATACATTTAAATTGTATCAGACCTCAAACGATTTGGTATCACCTCAATACACATACAAAGAAAAGCTACTTTTTGTTGCAAAGCTGCTCTGTAGTTTTTGTTGATCAAGATGAGAACTTTTCTCATTGTGTTTAGCATTCATAACCCTCAGCAAATATGACTCATGCAACATGTTTAGTTATCATGTAAAACTCTGTCGAGAATTCCAAAAATGTCTTTAAAAATGCAACAGTTGAAGAGTTAAATAACCCAAATCTAGAGTGTAATTTTACTTTCAAATTGTGAAGCTACTGTAAGTTTTTGGAACAGGTTGGAGAGTAACCAAAATTATTAAAGTTTTTTAAAAAGTAATCATTAAAAACACCCTTGAAGTGTTTCAAACATTTAAACAATATTTTTAAGGCAGGAATACCCAGCAGAAAATTAATAATAGCATTATCCAAAATAGTGAATGGCCACCTTTGCTTGTTTTATTCTAAAATGTTTTCAGCCTACTGTAATTTTTTTTAGCAAACCGACCATTTTCTAGTAATATTCAGCATTTAAAAATTATTCAGGTAGTTGTAAAGACAAGTTGAATCAGATAAGAGCATTTAACAAAAGATATTTCTAATACAAATGAATTACCTTAAAAAAATGGAAATTAAAAATTATGTCTATTTCAAAAAGCAATAACCAAGAAATAGAAAAATAGAAAAATAAAAGAAAAGGACAATAACCAAAAGCATTTGCATAACAACATATTTGTGCCAACAAAAATGATAGTTTGTTGATAATGGTCTAAAAAGTTCCAGTGTTACTTATATAAAACAATATATATATGATAATGTAAATATAAATATCCTCACGTTGCTTCTTTAACAACAACTTTAAAATGCTCCCGAACAATTTAGGAATTCTTCTAAACGATATATGCAATCCTAAACCACTTTCCTAAACAGAATAAACCATACTCCTTGATAATTTACATTTACCGCTCTCAATCCTGAATGTTAGGTTTTTTTTCATACTTTTTAAAAATACCTAATTTTTTTATAAACATGGCATTTTCACATTTTAGTATTCATTTTGCATTAATCTAAAAAAAATAAGGAAGTTATTGTTAATGTGAGTAATACATGTAAATTCGGTTAAAAATTAAAATTCAATATGACAACGACTTTCTTGTTAAATTTCATTTGTATTCTGTAGAACTTCCTCAGCTCAGTGCTGATATTGATTTTCAAGCGAGTGAGGTAACTACCAACTCAATTACCATATCATTCTTACAGTGGAATCAGTCTATGATAGGAAGTCTTCCACCTACTGAGTAAGTATTTCCTAATAATAATAAGCCATAAGAAAAATAAATTCAACTTTATTAAAGGTTTTAAATGTAACACGATCTATCATTGTTCAATAATTTAATAAGTAACAAAGTGCAGGTAGAATGTTGCAATACGTATTAAAATAGCAAATATTTTCTTGTTGTTTGAGCTATTTGTAATTTAACAGTGCATTATTTATTATTCACTTAGGTAACATTTCTGAAACAAAAATCATCAAAAAACTTCTACAGTTTTGCGCACCAAGGGCTTTATGTTTCAGTATTCAAAATTTACGCACAACAAGACAAAGGATTGTGAATAGACTTAATTTTTGCTTTCAAAGTTACATTAAAAAAATTCCACCTAAACCATTTCATTGCAAATTAAAACTACTTAATGGTAGATATGGTAAAGATTTTGGAATTTTGTAAATAAATCTATTTAGTAGCCCCGGTTGCAAATGATTGTTGACTAATATTTTTCCGCAGATACAGAGTTGTATCACGTGATAATATCAGCCTACAAACAGTTCAACATGATTCAGCTTTACCAAGACTGACAGTGGAATTTACTGAGCTGAGAACTGGAAAGTTATACACGTGGACCATTTCTTGTTTTGTACAAGATGTCAAGTGTCCTGGAGACTTGCATCCAGTGCTTATATCCACAGATTGTGGAGGTAACATTAGTATTGGTTATAATAGTGCTGAAATATTATTGCTTGCCAGTTGTTTAGCAAACCAATCTCCTAGAACTTAGCAATAAATTATTTCCTAAAATTTGCCATTGACTCCCACCATTACAATTGAAACTGTTGGTATATAAATAAGTATATTTTAAACTTAATGAAATTTTCATTAATACCCAATAAACCCATATAAGTTGTTGCATCAACAAAAGAAAATTTCATTCTGTATATAAAGCACTGGTGTCAATCACATGGCCCACGGGCAACATGTGGTCCACGTAATTTTATGTGGACCGTGAGAGCTTGACTCATTTGTACGCGACGGAGTCAACTCTCGTATTTAGAATTTTGCTAGGCACCAACGTGAGTTATCTTGCATTTGAAATTTATCTAATCTATGTATTGTTATTTTTAAATTACATATGAGTAATTTTGATTAGTCAGAAAGAATGTTTTCTGGCTAATCAAACAAATGTACAAACATGCCTCAATGATGTCTGTAGCAAAAGTCATATCTAAAATATTGTTATGTGTGGTGGTGGAGAAATTATGTTATGCATAATTAATTTGAATCCACACAAAATCAGTGTTGATTTTGCTTGGCATATTATTCTATTTTGACTATGTTTAGTTTGTGCACTTTTGCTTAGCTTGTGGGAACTAATTTAATTATTACTGGTTCAAGTACAAGTGAAGGTGTTAAACTATTGTAAGTAATACTAATATCTACCAGTCAAACTTACTTCTTTATTCTAGTAGTCAAACAATGAAATACACAACTAACAAAAATCTAAAACAATAATGTTATTAACAAGCAATTAGAAGAAGTAATGAAAATTACATCCTGACCCGAACGGTCGGCTATGCTTGTTGATCAGTCCTGTAGAGCTGTAAGTTTCGACAGTCAAGCGAGAGTCATGAGGGGTTATATGTAGAAAGTGTCAGCAGATGGGATAGTAGTGTAGAAGAGACTCTGATGAATGATGAAGGAGAAGGAGGCTCTATCGGTAGAGAAGCAAGAAAGAGGCTTCTCAGCTGGCAAATGGGAAAGCGTCCAAGGAGGCCCTCGGGAGGAGAGAGAGCGAGAGCAAGAGCTCAAGATAGAGCCGGAGATAGATATGCTGAGTCATTGAAGCTGTTCTCTTTTATTGATGTCTGGCATGTGAGATGGCTAGCCTGTGGGTGTAGCTTTAGTGTAAGGTTCAAAGCTTTATGTCAGGCTTGTGAAGATATATTGTTTGCTCAAGTCTTCAGTTGGTGCAAATGATGTTGACATGTAGGGTGGAGCTCATGACTTACTCCCGCTATCTAGGTCATGTTTGACAGGATTGAGAGATCTGTGTATGACTCATTTGACTCGCCTCTAATGTTTCTCTGGTGGCTTTTTGATGATGGTGGTTGGTAAGTTTAATTGCTTCGATTTCCCTTTGGCATATTCTCCATCTGGTGTTGCTGCAGTTTGTATGATTGAATTCTTCCAATTCTGAAGTTAGTAATTTTCTATTGACATTTCCAATTATCGAATCATTTGATTCCTTTTAGGCGTCTTGCTGCTTGCAGGTATTATATGCTTCTCGTGTGGTCGAGCTAAATTCGCTGTTGGTATCTTGTGTTTTGCAGTATCTCCATACAACAACCCTACACCCATTTTGACATCTAAATAAACCGAAAGTCATCATGATCACTTTAAAATTTATCATTCTCTATCAATTTTCTTTCAACTCCAGAAGTTAATATGCAGTTTCAGCAGGTGTAAGACAGTAAAAGACTGCATAAATTAAATTGAAACATTATTTTTAATGTTTCAAGGTTTTTATTCACTTTTAATTTTGTCAATTTAAATCGTTATGCTCTAATAAAAACTCACTTTTCAGGCCGTCAGCCATGATCAGACTAAAGTTGTCATTAAATTTTGATAGGATCATATTGAATCTTAAAGCTGCCTCTGATGTCTGAAAAGTCAAGAAAAGAGTTACTGAACACATTTTGTTTATTATTTGAAACATGCTTATGACAGTTTGTGTTATATTGGGATGCTGATTTGCTATGCTTTGAAAGATAATACCTGCGAGGAAAACTTCGAAATTACAGTTTCCTGATTTTCTTGTTCATGACTAATGGTATATGTATAAATAATATTCATAACTTTGTATTGCATGTAATAAACAAGTAATTATAGTCAAAAAATGTATATTTTCCAATATTTTCGATGAAAGTCTAACTTTGTTTCAGCAAACAAAAATTGTTGATTTTTTGTCGCTGCTGTTGCAATTATTTATGGTTTGCAGGTTTAATATGTGTATGCAAACAATTTCATGTTCATAGCAGCTCACATTTTTTGACTTTACTGAAAGTATGCCCAGTTTAATGGGTATTGTGTAATTTTTCTGATTTTTTTCAGAGACAAGTGTGCTGCTTGTTTTGCCGTGCAACTTTTCAGTTTGCAACTTTAAGTAAAGAAGTCAGAGTTTTTAATATCGAAGATTAGGTAAAGTTATTTTACATTATTCAATTACATTTCATTACAAAAATAAGTTACATCTGACCCTTTGAGGACAGCTATTACGCTGCTGTGGCCCTCGGTGAAAATGAATTCGACATCCCTGACTTGAAGCACCAAAAATTTCTGGAATGAAGCAAAACTTTAAACTAAATATATCTTTCGAGACAAATTATTTGTGAGCCTATTCTTGTTTTGTTTCAAAATAGTGTGTCAAGAAATATTACTATTTTAATAGAAAATGTTTTTAGAGAAAACTCTAACTGAAATATTTTTGCAGTATGAAAGAGGGTAAAACAAAACTTCTCACAAATTAGAAAACAATTTTTTTTACTTTCTGCAATCATTTTTTGCAATCAGAATAGTGGTTTAGAGTTTACTAGCTACAAAAGTTTTAAATAGTTGCTATTAGGCATGTTCTAGAAAAAATTAAGAGCGTGAAATTATAGTCACAATTTTTGCTGCTATTGGTGATCTGTTTGAGTTTAAAATTTGTTGAATAACTGTAGGAATTTTCAGAACATAAGAATAATCAGTGGTTGATGACGTAGATGAACACTCAGTATAAGAATTTGATACCATTTAGTTGCTTCAGAATAATAAATTATGTGTTTCCACATAGCTAATCTAGTCATAACCTAAATGTGGTCAAAATTATACATTTTGACTAAGCTTTATTTTCAAATTTCGAAAGATTGATGTTTTGAAATGACAAAAGCTGTTAAATTATGTTAGTTTCTAGGGCCAACAAGTCATTAGTAAATTTTTAGATATGTAAGCGTTACATATAAACTGCTCTTACATACTTTTCACCAAACTGAGTTTTAACTCATCCATCTTATTTATGATATTTAGCTCCAGACCTGCCTGGTCCAATCAACTTTACATATGAGAAACTCCAGCATGATGGTCGAAAACGATGGGAATACACTGCATCATGGAAGGTGAGAGAGTGGCTAAGATAAAAGTACAATCAAGGCCCAACAATATCTTGCTTATTATGAAGGTTGTTTTCTAAAGGTCCTCATGTTTTAAAAAGTCTACTGAAAATTATCTGATTCAACATTCATACATGATTTTTAAATGCTGCAACCAATAAAGCAAATGCGCTACAGAAAGAAAATTTCATCTTAAGCTGTCTCGTAAAAAAAACATTCATTTTACCCTAATATGGCCTGAACAGTAAACTCCTCTACAGCAAATGTAATCTGTTTTAAAAGCTCTTTTGTTACAAGTATTATAAGTTATCCAAATAGCAAAATACATATAAATTGCCTAATCCTTTTCAAAATCATCCTAAGCTCACCACATCAGTTCCATGAAGAAAAAAAACTAAACCCAAATTTTCCATTTAACGGCTGTGCAGTAACATTGCTATTCATTTTTTGTTTGCATAACTTATTTTGCTTTTTCACTTGATTTAGAATCCATGATCACAGTAAAGTTATGTTAAGTTTGTGGAACCGAACACTTTCGATGTCAATTTAATTTGATTAGTCTCATTTTGTTTATACGGCAAGGTCCGGAAAGACAAGAAAAAGCAAGAAAAGAAAAAGTGTTGTGCATGTCTCAATAAAATTTAAAACAAAGTGTATATTTACTATAATAAGAACAGTGTTTATTTATATTTCATAGGCCAAGGTTAAAAGTTACACAAGATAAAAAATTGTTTTCTGGGAGGCTTAAATTTGTGAGATTTAGATTGGTAGAGCAACAATTCAACAACTGCGCACATCGCCCACCTTAAAGCATTTCTAAATAATTACCCAGCTATGAACGTACACAGAGGCACCTGATGATTTCTCATGGCATGCTAACCTTCAAGGGTACTAATACATATATTAATGATGCTCCTAAACATCGTTCTTTTTTCCATGTCCGATACAAAAGAAAATAATATTGTTTGAAGCTATAAGACTATCTGCTATTCAAATAGAATTTTTAAAACTTTCCCTAATTTGGCATTTACCTTATATTTATTTTTTCAGTTAGTACGAAACCAAGCCATACATAAATTTTTACGTAAAATGTAATTTGCAGTGTATAAAAGCATCTACCAAATTAGGTTCATGGCTTGAAAGAACTGACAAAAATTCAGGAATAGTTGTATACATGCACATGTATGTTACATTTTATCCAGCTTAGCTATCACAATTATTTCATCATTAGCAGATAAAATATGCGGTATGCATGATTATATGTAGGAATCATCCGCACTTTGTAGAAAAATGATTAACTTTCCCATAATTTGGTGATAATAATTTATGATCAACAGAAAACCGCTTTTCAAAATCATTTTGCGACATTGTAACCATCATAACTAAACTCTAACATTGTTAAAGTTTGAAAAACCCTTCATCGTCTCAAAATAATGAAATTAAAGTAACATTTTTACTATTTATTGACAGCAATATTAGAGTTAATAAACTAGTAGAGGTGAACAAAAGTGATCTTTAAATATTATTACATTCACAAATCTGTGAACTCACTGTCTTATAAAATTGTGATTTGTGTTTTTGGTTATTCTGCAATTATTTTGCCTTGTTTTTGAAAATGAATGGGACAAGTTTGGCCATTTTCATGTGGTCATAGTATTTTGGCAAACCACAAGGTTAATAAGAACAACAATGTGAATAGATGAGCTCACAGCATTTTATGTCGATAATGTTCTAAATCGAACACATAATATATATGTGTTATAAATAAAATTATATATCAGGTTCACAGATACAAGTTCAGCTGAAACTAAAATGCTTGAGCTTACGGAAAACATATGTAATTGTCAGCAATTTTATAATAATTTCCAGGCATCTCAAAATGTCAATTGTGGTGGAGTGCTGAAATACAGCTATAAACTGAATGGAGGAATCTTATCCAATCAGCAGAAGGAGATGACTACAGTGTTCTATATAGATGGAAGCGAAAAGTTTGAGTTTGAGGTAAAAGCTGAAAACTCTAAAAAGAGTTCCGAGTTTAGAGGCAAAAGTGAGATATCAGGAGTACTGAGTGAGTTTATACAAAACTAGAATCACAGACTTTACTGTACAGTAGTAGATGGTATTAGAACTATTTCATGTATTTCCTTTACTAATTTGTGTTTAAAGTACCAAAAAGGATTGCAAATTACAAAAGTTAATATTATGCATGTGTATGTAAATGGTGCTGTAGATCCCCAGTTCAGGACTCATCAGCCAAAATTAACCGCCATAAATGCCAGCTGCGTGAATCTCACTTGGATTGAGCCTCAGTATCCGGGTGGATGTATCTATTTGTATCAGGTATAAGTTGACAATACTCTTGTTTCTCAATTCAAAATAGAAAGAACATTTGTAGATGATTTTAATCACATTTACCCTGGCAATATCAAACACATGTGATTAAAATCAGACCTCCATCTAACATAATGTCTTTTTTTGATATTACTTACAGTTTAGATGTGATGGTGGAATCTGGAACAATGTAACAACTTTAAAGTATGTAAAAATATGTGAATATCAACCATATACATCTACTGAATGCGAGTTGAGAGCTTGGAACTCTGCTGGCTCAGGCAGTTCAAATAGCATTTCAGCTACGACTCAGTGTGCAGGTACTTTTAGCTAATTAGCATTTTAAGTTTTTTTCCATTCTACCGTTTAGTTGTTTCGCCTACTTACTTGTACACATTATTCATTTATTTGCTAAAAGTTTCAAAATACAACTATTTTATTCTCTCAGCTCAAATTTACTGTAACTCAATATTAAGTAAAATACAATCTATAATACGTCTATTTTACTTTCAATCATGCCAATGGCTTTTTTTTATATAGACAAAAGTGTGAGTTTCTTGCTTAATGAAGTATGATGTTGTCATGTAGGCTACAGCTAAGTCATGAAGATCAGAGTAAATGTAAGACTAATGCAGCAATTAAAATTTCTGTTCAATTTCGTTTTTGCTTCCTTTTTCATTAAAAGTAAAAACTGTAAATCTATTGGTTTTGAGATGCTAATTGTCATCAATTTGCTTTTGCAAACTAATTTTTTTGTAACAGTGTGGGGCTCTAGAGAGTATGGCTTGAGGCAAACTTATTTTTCTACATGTAGCTTACAGCAATGGGAAAGTAAATTTTGGTGTCTTGGTTTGTTTAGTTTTATACTTTTTAAATTTTTTCAAAGAAAATTTAAAATTTCATCCGCCTATTCAACATCAATTACTAGAGGTTGATGTGCAAATGTTTGGGCTCATATGTAAATTACTGTTAGCATTTGTTTTCCTTTATTAATTTTTTTTTACATTATACAGCTTAAATTACTTTTTATCAGAAGAAGCTATGATGAATTTACACCTAACACTGACTTATTATACTTTTTAGAACCAGTTTTCTCCAGACCCCCTTCTTTTGAAGAGAGATATGATCGAGCAAAGCGCAGAAGACTAGTCATTGTTACAGTTGGGGTGATTATAATTTAATTACTTTAGTAAAAGAAAAACAAGCATCTGACGAGATTATTTACATTTTATTGCAAAATCCAGCAATATGAAACGATGTTTGACAGTTTTTTTTGCATAATAAAATTCTTCGAACTTACTAGAGTCAAAGTAACTCTACCAAGTTCTTACCTTTAAAAAACTGGCACTGATTAAAGTAACAGATGGTTCATATTATATGGTTAAAATATTATTTCTAAAATGAATGTTTACAATTATGATCGATGATTGTTGGACAGGCCAAGATTAAACATTAAGTATTGAAAATCTCTATAAAACACTAGTTGAAGAATCTGATTAGTCACATATAAGGTAATCGCTTTTTGTACAGCATGAATATCATTTCAGATATACCAGTCAGTGATATTTTGATATGTACCACATATCATGCAATAATTATTACAATTAGTTTGTGTTGCTACTTAAAAAATATGTTTCAATACTTGACGAAATGGCTCGAAGCCAGTACTAACATTGGAATAATGCATGTACATGTCTATGCTAGTTTAAAAAGCTTAAATTGTTTTTCTTAAAATTATTTATTAGTCAAAAAATCCATTATCAGCTCAAAACGTATATCTATGTTTTTTAGAAGTTATATAACATATTTATTGAAGCACACTTGATAACACTATTATAGCCACTTTTAGGAAGTTGCCCCACATTGTGCTTCTCTCAACCCTCTGGAGTATAAACTTACTGGTGGAGGATATTCTACTAACATGATTATAAAAGACCTGAATGCTCTCACACTCTATAATATTACCATCAGAGCCAGTAACAATGAAGGTCTCAGAAGTACAGAGTACATCACTGTTACAACTGGAGAACTTGGTAAGCTACTTGTTTAACTTTGAAGATTAGTAATTTTATACTTGGAGTGCCGGGCCTATCAACCAATTCATGTACTCTTGCTAACAGCTTTCTCCAGAATTTTTTTTTGGCAATGCAAATAAATGACAGGACATCAGGTTAGTGTTTGTGAACTAATTTCTAAAAAAGCACTGTGATGCAGTTTTGTTGCGATGTTGTCCGCCAAGGAAATAGCTACTATTTTATTATAATTTTATCAAACATATTAAATAATTTGACAACAACAATGCAAACAGTCCATATTTAACTATTAAACCTTTGTTAAAGAACCCTGGAGTACACCAGTCATTATGGAGAGCTACTCTGTAAATGTGAGTTGTGTTGTTGCTGAATGGGAGGAACCTCTTCAACCCAATGGAGTCATCATTAAGTATGAGGTGAGCTTTGTTTTTACTTATAAATGATGTAATGGTAATCTGTTTTTTAATATTCATATATGAAAACATATGTATATATAAACATATATATATACATGTATATATATATGTTTATATATTTATATATATTATGTATATATAAATAAATATATATATATATATATTTATATACACATATTTATATATGAATAAAAACAACATTCAGAACAATTATTTAGGAAATAATTCAACATAATTTTTTTTTATTCATCATTAAACAGAAAAATCTTCTGAAAATCTTACGATTTTCAGACAATTTAGATGGTTTTCAAATAACTCACCGTTAAATATTTAAATATATTTAAATTTAATTATAGTAAAGCTGTTAGCGGCAACGGTATAAACGGCATTTTTAGAAACTTTGTTTTATCATATATGATGTAAACATAATTTAAATTAATGATCAAGTTACAAACAGTCATAAATAGTTTCAAAAAAATTTCAAGCTAAGTTCACTTGTGTCAAATATGTTGAATTAAATGCTACACTACTAAGAGTGCTCAAATTTTATAGTTTATATAGGCTGTTTAAACGTGTGGCTTTACTCTCTTTCTAAGTAATTTAAGTCTTTTGCTATCAAATTAATTTCTTTACCAGGACATAATTGCATATTTGTAAAGCATAATATGTAACAAGGGTGCAAATAAAATGTCATAATTTGTCACATTATAAAGTTGATTTGATACAAAATAATTCAGAATCAATTTTGCAATAGCCGATGCCATGAAAATAATACAAATTCACGCTTAATGACCTTGTCCCTTTTTCAGTCAATTTTTGAAAGATCATGGGCGTGTTCGAGTCAGATGATGTCCAATATTATTACAGCTTACTGCATTAATACTAATAAAATTAATAACTCTATTGTTCATAAGAATTTATTCAAAGTTTCACAATTTAAAATTAGTAAAGGTACTGTAGCTGTAATGCGTCTGAAATGACTATAGCCATTGCTAATAAATTTTTGATGAAATATAAACTTTTGGGAAAGCAAAACTGCATTCATGATTCGTTTTAAATATTTTCTCCATTGACTCCATGCTTGCAAATAATTGTTTCTTTTCAGTTAAACTCCAACAAAATAAGTTAATTAATTACTCCCTAATTAGAAATGATTTACACAAATCCTGCTGAAACAAGTTATACATTTATTACCCATACACATACGTTTTGTTGAGTTGTATTAGCGGCTCGTGGTAGCCAAAAATCTAGTATAAAAAGTATATTATCTTTGAATGAGAACCGGAAGGAAAACTTGTTCAAAGCAAGTTATCTTGAAATATTGCAACAAGAACTTTTCCAAAGATTAGTAATTACGGGTATTTTAAATAGTTCCTTTTCTAATACTTAAGTTTTGCTTTCCTTTTGGGAGATTTTTTGTTATATATTTGGTGGTTAACCTTGATTGTAGTTTTAAGTATTCATTAAATGGTTGAACCGTTCTATTGAATATTTGTTTAATAGTACCGATGTGTTAAAGAAGAGGAAGATTACCCACAATGGACATTTACAACAGAGCAAGTCTTAGAGGATTGTGGATATGAACCAGGAAACATAGTAAAATGCAAAGTGCGAGCTTGGACTGCTATTGGCCCTGGTCCTACAAATGAATTCCTTGTAAACATCAAATGTAACAGTAAGTACCCCGTTGAAATATTATATACCTGTAGACATTAGCAAAGTCACTTGAGAAAATAACATTTACAAACATTTGCAAATCTGCCTGAACATTTTGCGAAGTTTAGATTTTGCATTATAGCAGCTGCATGGCTTATTGTGTTTCAGCATTAAACAATATTATTATGGATGCAATTTCCTTGCAAAAGATTGCAGCTAAAAGTGCTTCTTGTTCAGTGAATCAATTGAGATAGTGTTAATATCCAAATAAAAGCCTCCTTGAATAATTTGGCTAATAACCTATTTGATGAAGTGTCTGCATGTGAGCGATTATGTTAGCAAATATCTTTGAAAGATATAACAATCATCACAATTTACTTTTTGACAGATCCATCTACTCCTTTATTTCTTTTGAGCTCTACAAAAATTTCATCCGAGAAAACTACCATTATCATCTACTTGGAAGTAAGTGATCAAGAACCTTTTATACATTCCAAAACATGTTATTGGCAGAAATCCACTTTATTGAGTTTAAAGTAATTTCATTTCTCAGTTTATAATTTTGTCATTAAATTGTGTTGAAATTTAAAAATTTTCTCATTTTTAATGAGGTCAACCTTGATTGAAAGCTTTTGAATTGTTTCAAGCTCAATACAACTGATGTTCCTGTTAACCCTGTTATGTGTGGTTGTGGAGAAATTGTGTTATGTATAACTAATCCAAATTCACATGCAACATCCGTGTTGAATTTGTTTGTCATTTTATTCTATTTTTACTATGTTTAGTTTGTGTACTTTTGCTTAGCTTGTGGGAACTAAGTTAATTATTACTGATTCAGGTACTAATGAAGGTGTTAAGCTATTGTAAGTATTGCTGATATTTACTAGTCCAAGTTACTTCTTTATTCTTTAAGTCAATCAATTCAAATACACCACTAACAAAATTCTAAAACAATAACATTAATGACAAACAATTAGGGTAGCTAATAAAAATTACATCCTTGCTCGAACGATCATCTATGTTTGTTGATCAGTCCTGTACAGCTGTTAGTTTTGACAGTCAAACGAGAGTCGTGAGAGGTCATGGGTAGAGAGTGTCGGCAGTTGAGATGGTGGCGTAGAGGAGGCTCAGCTTGTGGAGGAGAAGGAGGCTCCATTGATAGAGAAGAGAGAGAGAGAGAGAGAGAGAGAGAGAGAGAGAGAGAGAGAGAGAGAGAGATGCTCTTCAGCAGGCAGATAGAAAAGAGTCCAATGAGGCCCTTGGGACGACAGAGAGCCAGAGCTCATGTTAGCGCCAGAGATAGAGATGGGGATAGAGATGCTGAGTCATTGGAGCTGTTCTCTTTCATAGATGTCTGGCATGTTGGATGGTTAGCCTGTGGGTGTAGGTTGAACTTAAGGTTTGATGCTTTCTGTCAGGCCTGTGAAGATATCTTGTTAGCATAAGTCTTCAGCTGGTGCCCGTGATGTTGACATGTAGGGTGGAGCTCGTGACTTACTCCTGGTGTCTAGGTCATGTTTCACAGGAGTGGTAGATCTATATGTGACTCATCTGACTCGTCTCTAATGTTTCTGTGGTGGCGTATTAATGGTGGTGGTTTTTAGGTTTAATTGATTTGACTTCCCGTTGGCATATTCTCCATCTGGTGTTGGCGCAATTTCTATAATTGATTTTGTCCAAATTTGAAGTTTCTAATTTGCTTTTGACATTTTGTATTTATTGAATCTTTTAATGTCTTTGGGTGTCTTGCTGCTTGTACAAATTATAAGCTTGTTCTGTAGTCTGGCTACATTCCCTGTTGGTATCTTGTTTTTTGCAGTTTTTCCATACAACAGTCTTTTAACCGGCAAAGCGACCTTTTTTTCGCTTCATGAGACTCTTTCAAATGAGCGGAGCAACGTTTTTGTCAGCATAGTAACCTTTTTTTGCGGCCTTTGGTTAGCTAGATGCCGTTTTTTGATTTTTTAATTGATCGATAGCAAGCTACAATATATTTGGTTTCGGTTAGCTTCTAAAAAAATTATATTTGCACAAAACCATCGTTTTAGCAATAATTATTGAATAAAAACTTCGAAAAAAAATTAGAAAACCGTTCTAAATAACTAGTAATTGTTTTTTTTGTTCTGCTTCAGCCAGTGTTTACTGAAAGCTTCGAAAGTTTTAATTTAGTGACGACTTTGAACTCTATGAGTCTAATTCAGTAAGTGCTAGTACCGGATTTACTAAGAGAATCACAGCTGACTGTGACCTTTTAGATTTGGTAGCCAGAGATGACAATGAATCAGGTTCAAATTGTGATTGTAATTAGTTTACATCTGGAAGTGATATTGATGAAGAAACTGGTAGCAGTAATGATGATGAGGTGTGTGGGGTGATGCCAGTGCCTGGAAGAATATTACCAAAATGAAAAGAGATAAATCTCCTACAATTCATCAGTTTGTAGTAGTGACAGCTCCAGTATTTACTCCAGTAGATGCCGTGTGATTGGTACAAAACGACAAGAATAAGCGCATGGTGCAAATACTGTGAGGTAGGGCTTTGTAAAGGAGAATGCTTTTGGATATAGTACACATAAATTGTGCTTATTAAAGTGTACACTTGTATCATGAAAAGATATACAATACATATATTAATATATGTAGACCTACATAAATAAACATATATATATACTTATATATATATATTTATACACATCTTGACATATACATGTGTACATGTGCATGTTTATACATATGTAGATATATGAAACAATAACATACATAAGTGTGTATAAACCTTTTAAAAGAAATTGATTTCCCAAGAGTTAATTCGTCCAGGGTGGTCTGATATAGTCCTGAAAAATTGCCCGCGAAAAGGTTTATTCTGAATTCACCTAAAACTTTAGCAAATTCTATCAGAAAGTACCAACATTTTACTATCACTTGCAGTTGTTTGTATACATGAGGTGATTTGACCGCATGAATGTTTCAGTATTAAATTTGAAAAAACTTGCTCGCTATTAACCAAAAGTTAAATACATCTGAAATGATATTACTAGTTGTTATCATTGCTACAGTTAATAATGACTATTGCAACATTATGTGTTTCTATACCATTAGGGTTTTTGCATCTGTAGATTCTATAATTCAACTTTCGGTTAACCTTTGCATTTTTACTGCGATCAAGTTTTATCAATGTTATTTTTGAAATGTGAATTTGCCATCAGATCATCTCAAACATCTAAAACATTTGCAAAAGATAAAAAAATGTCAATATTTTTTGATTAAACATATTAAAACTTTTGTGCAAGTCCATCTTTTAGTAATTTAAACACAATTTCTTACTGGTGTAATCCTGTGGATTATTACTCTTACTAACAATAAAGCGTGTAACTAGGAGAGTAATGTTTTGCAGATTTTTGCCGCAAACTACTTTCATCACTAAAACACTCAAAGTCTTCTACATTACGCTGTTTCAAAAAATGAATGAAAACGATTATTTACGTGTAAATAAACATTGGTTGTTTGTTTCTTCTATTGAATCATCTCTTATTTGACGTTGTATGGACTTCATCTACATGTAGTTTTTCAAAGCTGCAAAATTCATGATGTTTCTTTAAGGCAATATTTATTGTTAGCTAAATTACCAAAATCTTTAATTTTTTTTCAAAGCTCCAAATGGTCTTTCTAATCTTATTTTTTGTAGTGGTGGTCAAAACAGTGTTAACTGAACTTGTAGACCAAATACAATTGTTCAAGTATCGAGTAACTTCTTTGCTTTGAATCAAAGCTAAAATACATTTTTCTAGATATTTTAGGAGCAGAAAAATGGTTTACAATTTTGTGCTATCATTTATATCGATTGGTACAATGTTTACTGAGACATTGGATACTTTACAAGTACTCTCTGTCTTACATGGGCTGGGAAAGATTGAAGAAATATTGATATTGTGAAGTGTTACCAAATTAAAAGTTGTATATAACTCTTTATTCATTTTTTTGCATATTATGCTACTAAATAATAAGTTTAACTAAAGTTTAATATTTTAGGACTCAAAGCCCAACTGCAGGTCAATTAAGAATTACACAATCCTTATACAAGATCCTGATGGACAAGTGTTATATTCAGTTACAAATGCTACACCAGGTTACATCACTGTTGAAGGAGCACCTCCATTTACTAGATACTCTGTGTTCATAGTAGCAACCAATGATGCTGATTTAAAAAGTCAGAAAAAGACATACTTGACTACAGCTGAGACTAGTAAGTCATAGTTTTTCAAATTTAAAAAACGCATTCTTATTATGTTGTACTGCCTACAATGTGAAGTTATTTTTCATAAAATTCCATTTTAAACTTGGTAACTGTTTAACAATCATCCAACCTTTGACAAAGGGAAGTGGGTAGAGATTTTACTTGCATTATATGTGAACATGTAAAATGAACAGAAGATTGTGTATCCATGTTAAATTAGGCATCCTTGCAACCTGTAGCAACAAAAGTTGTTCATTTTCTTTTCTTTATAATGAAACAATTGAACAATTGCATTTAGGTTAAATACTGCCAAAAATAACTTATGCCTAAAATTGAACTATCTTTAGAGAAAGTTTGAAATAACATTATCCAATCATCGATATATCTTGAATGACTGTCTTTAGCAGTTTAAAAAAACTTTCTTATCTTGTTTCTAAACGCATTTAGCTCCATTCGAGAAATCGATGAGCAATTATGGATGTTTTGAATATCTAATAATTGTATTTTCAAAGGAGGTGATTTAAATTTCAATGATGATTTTTGAATCTACAATATTTTCAATTTATTTTGGGTTTAACCACTTCAGGGTCAGCTTTAGTAATTTGTTCCAACCATAGCAAGTTACTGAGAATAAATCATATTTTGAAATTGTGCACAAAATTGCATATTAGGCAATCAAAAACATGTGTATGCTTTCGGAGTCCTCTATTGCATGCAGTTGTTTAGTGAGAAGTAAAAATGATTATGATCAGAAAATTATTTCAATCGCATGAATTTTGCATGACAAGGATAGAGTTGTTCATCTACACATACCTTAAAACAATGCAAATATTTTAAAGAACAAGCTTTTTTACAGTCATATTGGTTTGGTAATTACTCTATTGAAAACTCAGCAACCAAGCAATGTAGCACACATCTGCCATTTTTATGGTTGTGGGGAAGCAACATTTTGGTTGCTGTAACCTAAAAACGTCATTGTATTCAAAAATTAAACTTTTTTGTTAAACGGCTCTGCAAATGCTTATCCACTTACAATGGTTGGTCTCCCTGATTAAACATACTTTGAAAAAACTCCTTGAGACTTCCCTAAAACTAAAGAAATGCCTAGATTGGTTTTGAACATTTTTATTTACATGCATGGAGTACTCATATGGAATCCAAAATCATGTGCAGTTATATTAAACTAAAATATTTTATCGGCTGAGCAAAACAATCATAACACGTCAATTTAAATCAGGCATGTTTACTTGAAAAACATTGGCAATGTTCTATGAATGAAAAAATATGATCAAAGTAAAGTCTGAATCACATTTTACAAATACTACAAACCTAGATTTACTTTAGTAATATATAATTATATATAAGTGAATATAAAATTAAAAATATAACAGCGTATATACATGCACATATATGCCTATATATATAACTATATAGATAAAAAAAATTGTTTCCTCACCCCGGATACCCCGTATGGGTGGTAAATTCTGCTCTACCTCAGGTCTCCTACCAGAGACCTGGGAGTTTGAGCACTCGCCTCAAGATCTTAGCTGTTCCCAAAAGCGCACTTTTCTGCAACTCACCTGAGTTGATTGTTGTTGGTATTTGGGCAAGCCACATTTTATGCGCCGGTGTTATTGCGCCCAGTGCCCCAATGACTACTGGGATTACAGTTGTTTTTACTTTCCAGCATTTTCCAATCTCTTCTCCAATAGGGAGATATTTCTCTACCTTTTCTTTTTCTTTGCTGGCTATGTTGTAGTCATTGGGCACTGCTATATTTATTATAGTAGCCCTCTTGTTTTCCTTGTCTACCACCACTATATCTGGTTGGTTTGCTAGGACATGCTTGTCAATTCGGATGTAGAAGTCCTAGAGGATCTTAGCGCGGTCATTTTCATTGACCTTACCAGGAGCTTCCCACCAGTGTTGTGGCTTAATAAGGCCATACTCATCACATAGACTTCTATATACAACACCTGCAACATGATTATGCCAATCAGGGTATGCATTTCCTGCTAGCTGCTTGCATCCACTCATGATGTGTTGGATGGTCTCAGGTGCATCTTTGCACAGTGTGCATCTAGGATCGTCTCTAGTGTGATAGATTTTCGTCAGGAGTGCCCTTGTTGGGAGCACTTGCTCCTGGGCTGCCATGATTAGCGACTCTGTATTGGCCGTTAGGTTTCCTTTGTTCAGCCACATATATGTCTGGTGAAAATCGCCAACCTTAGATATTTGTTGGTGGTAAGCACCATGAAGAGGTTTCGTGTGCCAGTCAATTTCCTCATCATCAGGGCATAGGTCCGTTGTAAGAGCAGCCGATGGAAATTCAGCTAGCAACTTATCTGAAATGGCCATGGAGGCTGCATATGCTTTGATGCTTTGCTGCTCTTCTTTCACTGTCTGCTGTACACTTTTGAGTCCCCTACCGCCATCTTTCCTATCAAGATACAATCTAGTAGTATCAGAAGTTGGGTGGAGTGCTCAATGCATGGTCAGCATGGTAAACCAGAAGGCAAACCAATCTTGCCATGGCTTGGATTGACTACAAAAAGGCCTATGACTCAATTCCCCATAGTTGGATACTTGAGTGCCTCAGTATGTACAATGTTCACCCTGCTCTTCTGGCATTCATCAAGATGTCAATGACCAAATGGAAGACTGAACTGGAGGCTAATGGCAAAAAGCTGGTGAGTGTACAAATTAAGCGAGGCATCTATCAAGGTGACTCATTATCACTACTGCTCTTCTGCATATGCCTTAACCCTCTAAGCAATATGCTGGAGGAGACTCAATATGGGTACCAGTTTAAGAGTGGCACCAAGATAAACCACCTTTTCTACACGGATGACATCAAGCTGTACGCTAACAAAGAAAGGGACATTGATTCGCTAATACACCTCACTCAGGTATACAGCAAGGACATCGGAATGACCTTCGTTATTGATAAATGTGGAAGGCTAATTTGTAAGAAAGGCCATTCTATGCTCACAGATGGCCTAAGAATGCCAAATGGTACCATCAAAGATATAGAAGAAGGGTACAAGTACTTGGGGATTATGCAAAGCAACATCAACCACGAAGCCGAGGTACGTCACAAAGCCATTACCGAATACAAGAAACGCCTTCAGCAGGTGTTACGGAGCCAGCTTAATGCCAAGAACCAAATCATGGCAATAAATACCTACGCACTGCCAGTAATAAGATATCCAGCAGGCATAATAAAGTGGACTGAGGAAGCCATCAAAGAAACAGATATAGCAACTCGTAAACTGCTGACCATGCATGGAGCACTCCACCCAAAATCTGATACTACTAGATAGTATCTTGATAAGAAAGATGGCGGTAGGGGACTCAAAAGTGTACAGCAGACAGTGAAAGAGGAGGAGCAAAGCATCAAAGCATATGCAGCCTCCATGGCCATCTCAGATAAGTTGCTAGCTGAATTTCAATCGGCTGCTCTTACAACGGACCTACGCCCTGATGATGAGGAAATTGACTGGCACACGAAACCTCTTCATGGTGCTTACCACCAAAAAATATCTAAGGTTGGCGATCTTCACCAGACATATATGTGGCTGAACAAAGGAAACCTAACGGCCAATACAGAGTCGCTAATCATGGCAGCCCAGGAGCAAGTGCTCTCAACAAGGCAACTCAAAACGAAAATCTATCACACTAGAGACGATCCTAGATGCAGACTGTGCAAAGATGCACCTGAGACCATCCAACACATCATCAGTGGATGCAAGCAGCTAGCAGGAAACGCATACACTGAGCGGCATAATCATGTCACAGGTGTTGTGTATTGAAGTCTCTGTGATGAGTATGGGCTTAATAAACCACAACACTGGTGGGAAGCTCCTGGTAAGGTCAATGAAAATGACCGCGCTAAGATCCTCTGGGACTTCTACATCCACACTGACAAGCATGTCCTAGCAAACCAACCAAATATAGTGGTGGTAGACAAGGAGAACAAGAGGGCTACTATAATAGATATAGCAGTACCCAATGACTACAGTATAGCCAGCAAAGAAAAAGAAAAGGTAGAGAAATATCTCCCTCTTGGAGAAGAAATTGAAAAATTCTGGAATGTTAGAACAACTGTAATCCCAGTAGTCATTGGGGCACTGGGCGCAATAACACCGGCGCATAAAATGTGGCTTGCCCAAATACCAACAACAATCAACTCAGGTGAGTTGCAGAAAAGTGCGCTATTTTGAACAGCTAAGATTTTGAGGCGTGTGCTCAAACTCCCAGGTCTCTGGTAGGAGACCCGAGTTGGAGCAGAAACTACCACCCATACGGGTTAACCGAGGTGAGGAAACAATTATATATATATATATATATACATATACATATACATATACAAATACATATACATATACATATACATATACATATATATATATATATATATATATATATATATATATATACATATACATATACATATACATATATAATATGTATAAGTGGAACTCCACTCTATAAGTTAAACATTTTATTACTAATAATTTCATGTGGTACAATATGTATCACCCTCTTCAGATAAAATCTCTAATATAAATGTCATACACCAGTAATATGTTTTTATGCAGAATTAGATAAGCTGATAATTGGATGAGTGTACTGAAGCCAAAATTCAAATAGGTAAATGATACAATTGCGTTGCAAGAACTTTGATGAAAGTCTGCTTGATGATAATAGCTTGTTATGTTCATTAAATTTACCCAGTGATGGTCGGTGAAAATTCAAGAATTTCTTCCATAAGCATAAGTTGCACTTGTTTGAAATAGTGTTGTATGTTTTAGCATGTCGTAGAGTTTTTCACAATATTCTGTAGTTGGTATTATTGTCTTTTAGTGACCATATGCATGTATATTTGCTTAATTCAGTAGAGTTTCCATTATATGGGCAGTTGAAAGAAGCTTTATGGTTCATGAATTGTGTCTTGAAAGTATTCGCTTTTAGTCCAATGTATGTTCGGTCTGGTGAATCGGTGTTGGCTTTCACTTTAGCCTGGTATATTAATGATGTTTTCAGGCATTCTCTATTCATCGGGCACTCTTCTCGTTTTCTATGTTGCATGTTCAGTCTTCATTTCCAGTGTTGGTAGTCAGTATAGTTTTGTTGTGACCATTGATCGACTCTCTTATATTGTTCATACAACTGTAGGTAATTTTGATAGTGTTGCTGTTGAATATTTTATGAAGTGGTAGCCTTGTCGTAAATTCTTTCTTGACTTGTTTGATGAAAAGTTTACCAATGTTAGTAGAGACATTATTGCTGTAAGGTGGATTACCATTTAATTGTCCTGCTTCGGTTGCATTGTCTGTTCTCAGGTGTAGATTGCTGTTGTTGATATGTTGGTTGGTGGTTATATCCACTCTATGTTAGTGCTTCTTGGTAGATATTCGTTGTGTTATTGAGCAACCAGCATCAGATGAAATTTTAGAGAGCCTCTTATTTATACTTGCTGAGATGTTTCGGATTATGCCTGGTGGGTGGTTGGAATCTTTGTGGACATACACTGGTCTTTCATTAGGTTTGATGTATGGCATGTGTTTACCATTGTCTAGGTTGATGATAGCATCAATGAAGTTTACAACTCTTTTATTAACATCGATGGTAATCTTTAGTCCATACGAGCTAAATACAGCACAGAGATATTTTTTCATAGATTCTACATTGCGTGCTGAACCTTTTACTATGCTTAACCCATCATATCTGTACAGTCCAAAGTTGGTACCATACTTGGTTGTTATCTGATAAAGTAGAAATGTACCGACCAGCTCACAAGTTTCAGCACTGTTGATACTTCTCATTGTTACATCAAATGGTTCATCAGCTGATGTTTTTCCTCAGTATTCTCCTTCACTACATAGGATTAATCTTTTGGTGTGTGCGTGCGTGTGTGTGCGCGCGCGTGCGCGCGCGTGTGTGATGTCTCTCTCTTCCTCGGTGATGTTAGTAACCTTGGTGACAAATTCTAGTGCGACATTTAGCAATTTCATATTTATTGGTAGATAAAACTCAACCACTTCAAACTCAATGAATGAGCATTGTGGTTTGTGCTTGATGTTGTTGAACCATCTTAGGACTGCTGTTGTGTTCTTCCATTAGTTGAGTGGGTTACTGCTTAGCATCTGTCTGTTGATGCAATCTAATAGTCATTTACTTATTTTGCCAATTTCAGGTTTAGTTGGGTTTATTAATCTGCATAAAAGGGTTATTCAAAAAATTTGGGTTGTGGTCTTTCAGTGTTATATACGCCTGCTGTTCAGAAATGGTGTTAATTCTATCATCCAATTTCCATCTTTCTGCAATATCATGAGCTTCAGTGTTCAGTTGTTTACACATATCATGTAGGATCTTCTTGCAACTTTTTGGTGAAATTGTTTCGGAGTATTGTTTTGTAGTTGTCCTCACTTAGTTTGTAGAAGTTGGAGGTTGTGTCGGCATGTACAAATAGGTTTTGTGAAATTTTAACTTTGTTGTTTACATCTGCTGATAGCTGTTTTTAGAATTTTGAGATCATTGTTCTAAATTTGATGTTTCTTATTATATGTATGAGCTATTTCTCAAAGTTTGCTAGTTGAGGTATCGGTGGTGGTGCTTTCTTAGTGTTAAGTCCACAAGTCTTTTTAGTGTTATAAGTTTTTTGTGGATGTAGGAAAAAAAAGGCTTTCCACCTCATGCATCTGCATAGCTGTCCAGTTTTTTCAATCAGTTTCATGGTGTAATTCCTCTTTGTTTGTATAGTGATGTTCTTTGTGGAGTAGTCGAAGCTAATACGTTCCATTTTAAGAAGTGCTGCATATACAGCGCTCAACATACATATGAGCATATATGCATAAAGTAGATCCTGCAAAAATCGTTACAAAAAGATCAATGATAAATCAGAGCTAAATTATAAAATATGTATAAGTTGAACTTCACTCTATAAATTAAACATTTTTATGCTAATAGTTTCATGTGGTACAATAAGTACCACACTCTTCATATAAAAAGTCTAAAATGAATTTCAAACGCCAGTAATATGCTGTTGAGCAGAGTTATATAAGCTGATAATTGGCTAAGAGTACAGAAACCAAAATATACATACATACACATAATTATATAAATATATAATATAATTTTTTTGGAATTTTTGGTTTTTAGATTTAAAAATTTAGTTGCATTCTTATACCAATCTAAACTACATTTTTGATTCCTTGAAAACAAAATAACTGAAACAGAAATAAATTAGAATCATATAATTACAAACAAACTAATTTTTCATTGTAATCATAGTGAAAGATACTTTTTTGATCCGATACAGGCTAATTAATGCACAATTACTTTAAACACCTATTGCTTCATTTTTCTACGTTTATTTTAATTACAGAAGACCTTCAACAAAGCTGAATTCAAAAGTTTTAAATTCTGCTCTACGCGGATGATAGTTACCATATGTAAACTAGCTTCAATTGCGTTGAAACCTTCCTAATTGTACATCTTCTCTAATTGTATGCCAATATAGGGTTAGTATTAAAACTACACTGAGATGGCATGCAAACAAAGGTCTTGCAGTTTTAGAGGTTGTAGGCAAAAATTACTTTGCTTTATTGTAGCTCGTTGTGCCAAAAAATAAATAGTGATGAATGCGCATAGCTCTTTACTTTTGGTCCAACAATTTCAAAATCAATTTAAAATCAATTCCTGTTTTCGATTCCAATATTTTTATACTGGTTTAACCAATCATTCATTATTATGTGTCCTTTCTACTTTTATTGAACTTACTCTTGTTAGCTTGTTAAAAGCCTTTTGTAAAATATGACTATTGCTTATCGGAATAAACATTTCTCAAATATGTATGCACTGTATTTAATGTTATTTATACATATACATGTACATATTGTTATACATTAATATATATATTTATATACGCAACATATACTTTAATATTTACACGTATATACAAACATACACTTATATGTACGCATATGTACGATAAATGCATGCATATATACATATTTATGCATGCAAATATACACAAAAAGGTTTATATTTATAAATACATATATGCATATTCATTTAACTATGACTTATGTATACACATATATATGACTTACATACACACAAATTTTAAGTCAAGTTAATTGGATTGACTTACTAGAATTTTAAGGGATAATCGCTCAAACTGTTATGGTCATTGTACATATCCCAACGAGTAATCTCAAATCCTTGCTTTGCAGTTTAGATTTGCTTTGCTCTAATTATTTTTAGCGCACGCATAGACTGTCATTTGTTTAGTAAATTTAGTTTTATCAAGCTGTTAGTTACATGCTTGTTGTCATTAAGGCAAAAAACGTTTTTTTCTGTATAAAATTATCTTTGTTAACATATGCAATGTTTGCTCTTTTGACTGAATAACTTCATACAAATGAATTTTTTTTAGTGTAGTTGGAATAGAACTGGGAACATAAATTAAACAAGAGTTAATATGATCATTTAACAAAACAATTAGCAAGTATTTCCTAGTTAAAACTTAAGCTGCAAAAAATTACCGCAAAAAATTATTTTAAAATGTTACGATAAACACAAAGTGAGAAAAAGTTAAAGCCATGAATATGCTGTATAACTAATAACACTGATAATTGATACATAGGAGTGTGTCTATAGAAAAAATCTTGGGTTGAAGCAGAAGCTATCCATCAAACACATTAAATAAAATTGTGGTAGCAAAAATTTAGTTGTGGTATCAAATTCAAATACAACACTGAAGTGCACAGGGGTAAGCAATATTTTCTGAATAAGAAGAAAACTTAGAAGTCATTTTAACTCATGGTAACGTAATATACTACTGTCCTTGCAAAATAATTGAGGTAACCCAATGTAGCTGCTACCCTGTGAAAAACTATTTTTTTACACATTTTAGTCACTTTAGAAGTTGCTTAATTGGAAATTTGTACTAGAAAAACTTGATGCAAAAATAGAGGCATGTAAAGTAAGATGGCACATTTGCAAATGACATAAAGTGTAAGAAACACAAGTTTTTTTAAAAATAGAAAACAAGATTTTGTTTAGTTATAAAAAGCAAGCCTAATACAAACAAATTAAAGAAATTGAGAAAAAATGAATCTGAGGAAGCCAAGCAAAATTGTGTTTGCACTCACTGATTGGGACGTGCAATCTGTACAAAGGTAGCTAGGAACACTGAGAAAAAAATTGCACTTGACGTAGTTTGATCCTGAAAATTTGGATCTAATGATGTGAAGGCAAGCGCAGGTTGATGGTCAGCCGTAAACAGTATGTTTATTATTCCACAGTATGTCAAGGTATATGTAGAGTAAGGTATCTTATGCCTGGCAGCAGAACTAGAGCATCAGAGTTCAACTCTAATTACTAGTGGTTTGTTTTGCTCAGTTTTAATTATTATAATTGGGCAAACTGACATTGACTAACTCAAAAACAACAAAAAAGAACATAAGATTTTATAGTTATATGCTTTAACATGTCTTGAGAGACTTTAATAATGCAAAAGCTGGTTTGTTGTTTTAGAGGTACCAGAGAAACCTAAGGTCATGGTCCAATCTAATACAAGTTGTATCATAATCAATTTAGAGAAACCAGACCTACCAAATGGTTTAATTATAAACTTTGAGGTAAGTTGGTATGCAATGACTTTATATAAGTATCTGTAATGCCTCAATGTGTAGGAACTTACAGAAACCTGAAGCTTTTTATAAAGCCAACTCGTTTAGCCTCAAAATTTAATTGATGTTGGGTAAGCAAAAACTGATGAATATGTTAAAGCCATGTTTAAAGCCATGACACATTTTCGGCAGCTTCTATTTCAACAAAATAGCTTTATTTTGTTGAACATTTCATCAGTTTAAATACAGTTTTTTTCATGTTACCTGTTGACCATCATTGTATATTTTCATATCAATACATCAGTAGCAATTAGAAAGCTGTTACTGCATATTCTTGCAGTATTTGTTAGAAGCCATAAATTTTTTTTTAATTCAGTCTTTAGTGCAAAAACTTATGAATTTTAAATTCCATTAGCAAGGTTTTTATACATACATACACAGCTGTATAACACAAGTATGCAAACATACAAATTTATTTTACCATATTTGTTTCTCATTAATTATTGTTTTGCTTTGACATCCAGGTTACCTGTAGCTATCCAGAAGATATTAAAATGTCACTGAAGTTGAAAGCAGATTCTAATAAGACAGCCAAAGCAGAGTTTTGTGCAATTCCATCAGCCACTTTAGTTGAATGCATCAGTTCAGCTACCAACTCTGTTGGGCAAGGAAAAGAGTCACAAAATAGTTTATACACTCAGCTTAAACGTGAGTTTCCATACTTTAATTCAGATCATCAGCCAATATAAAAAACAAAAAGTGTTCAACTAGAACTTGCTTGAAAAATGGCAAAAGTTATAAAGAGATGTTTACTTTATTATGGGAATGTTTGGCAGTGTAACTTTGAAGTATTAATGTTGTTTTCTTACATTTTGTTTGTTCCTCTAGGTAATTGCTATATTGTAAGCATAAAATGTGTCAAAAACATAGTTTTTTTTATCCATTTAATGTTCACAATTTCGAAAATTAACTTTCATACTACTTTACTGCAAACTGACAAAAGGATGTATCATTTTCCCATTACCATTAACTCAGATAATCATTGTAGAAATAACAAAAATGTCTTTCTAAAACGTACCAAAAGAAACCAACTCGGACGAATGAAGCTTAATTTACTTCATAAATGAAGCTTGGAAGTGTTGTGTTCTGCTAAATTACTGATTGGAAATATCATTATTTTTAAATATATAAAATGTTTCAATAGTTGTAAACACAGAAAAGTCTGTGTTGGAGGAGATCAAAGAACGTCACAAAAGTTCATCTCTCAAGATCAAGATAAAAAAGATTGACACAGAGAAAGGCACAATAGGGTAAGTCTTATTTTGTATTGTCCCAATAACAATGTATAATATAATTCTAAACTGGCTGTGAACTTCGTTGGTTTCCAGTTGGTAACCTTGATTAGTAGAGTCAGGTATAAAGTAAATGTATGTAAAAGTCTCTAAATCTGTAGATCTTTCAATGAATGCTTCTAAAACTTAAGTAAATTAAAGTTCCAAGAAAGAAATTCGAACTTTCAAACTTTAAAAAGCAATAAAGACTCTACAAAAAACTAAGTAAATAAACAGAGAACATACCAAAGATGGCTTACACGTAGCTTGTTTATTAACCTATCTACTCATGGTGAGTTAAAATAAGGTGGCATTTCATAGTACACTTGAAAACGCACTGACACCAGCCACGAATTATTTCAAAAGACTACGGGCTGTCTAAGTCGAATTTTTATTTGGTTTAAATATCTCCAATATCAAAAAAGTAAGCATTAAAAGCAGGTAAAACTTTTTTAAAGAATTCTATCAAGTTAATAATCACAGTCACAGAGCATAGTCAAAGTGAATACCAGTATTAAACCTTTAAGCAACTCCATGTAGAATAAAGATTATTAATATTTTACATATTCCTTAGGTTGGCCGTTTCTTTGTTTTACAAAAACTAGTCTGTCAGTTTTTTACAAAAAATTGCTCATCATTCATCAATACACAACAGGCAATAGCAACAGTTTAAATTTTTTTGTATAATATATTATGGTTTTTGGCAATTTTTCTATTATAAAGTATGCAAATGTTGTAGTGTTAACTCACTTTAACCTTACCACCTTACAATCAATTTATGTATTCAGATCGTATCTCGTGCTGCTATCAAAGCAGAGCAGTGGAAAAATAACACTGAATGCAGATGACTGTGGATGTACAAAGGAGTCAGTAAACCAAAGGTATATAGATAGAAGAGAGTGCCATTGCTATACAACAGCTGAGCTTACTGCAGAAAAGGTTGGAAAAGAGCTGATGTTTACTATTGGAGATGGAGTGGAATATAGAGGATTTCTAAATGCAGAGCTAGAAGCACAAGTGGAATACAATGTATACATTGCTGTAAAAGCTGATGCTGAAGTATGGAAACTACTCATTGTTTTTAATTATGTACGATGGAATATCGCTTAAAAGCACAAAATAATATGTTTGCTAATCATCAGAATATTGCAAAATTTATCAATGGTAAAATTATTAAAGGGCAACACTTACAGATGACGTTTTTGTGTAAGTAGTGTACACTGTATCCTATATTAGCTACAAGTGCTAATTGGTAAAAGAAACCTTTTGATTTAATAAACTTCGGTTTGTAATATCATTGAAAAGTTCTTTCAAAGCATTTAATTATTCGTCAGCATTCTCAGACATAAATGATGCTAAAGCCTTAATTTTAAAAGAAATGTTCCAGACCTGTCCTTTGCATTTTGTTCAGTTTTGCATTTGATATTCATAAATATTTTTTCTTGCCTTAGAAACATGTAAGTTGTGGCCTATATAAAATAAGAACTGCTATTTTTTGCAGAACATCAGTGATGCACTTATTGCTCTTCATCCTGATTATATAACGGTCACTAGTAAGTACTTGTTTCTCGTCTTCATTTGTGCTATTTTGTAAAAGTTCTGTTTTTGGTAACTCTTGTCATGAGAGAGTTAGCATAAATGGAGTTGTTTTAAACTAAAGCAGTAAATAAAATTATTAGATATATTTCCATAATAAAAGACTTTGCTTTTTTATTTTGACAATTTTCTTTTGGCCTTTCTTTACAGCACAAAACCCTAAATCTGGAACAGCCCTGATAGTTGGAGCTTCAGTTGTTTGCGTAGTTCTGGTTGCACTAGCGCTACTGCTGGTTTTCCTAATTGTCAGAAGGTAAGCAACCACCTCCAGTTTAACTCTCTTCATGATATATAATGTTTAGCTATTATTTTGATTATCTGTAGCCAATATGATTAACTGCTATCCTTTCTAGAATAGTTTGTTGTTACAGCTCTAGGCACTGAGAAATATTTGCAGTTAAAATTATTGAACCTCGACTGCTTTTTTGAGACAAAATGTTTGAACTTTCCGTACACTGTGCAAAAATTACTTCATAGAAACACAAATTTGGTTAACCTTGCAAATATGAATCATGAATGACTGCTAAGTATATGTATTTTGTCATCTACCAACATACTTATATCTCCTTGGCTGTATAGTTGAACATTTTGCACTCATCTTTCTCACTTTCAGCTTTCAAAATTTTGCGCTTTTATCTGGGCCTTAATTTTGCAAATTAGCTGAAAGCCTTGTCAGCTATACTCTGCTGAGAAGTTTTTGGCTAAATAGGAGAAATAATCATACTAGTTAGTAAAAATATTTTTTTATTATAAATATTCTTAGAAGATGAAATATGAAAACGATGAAAATAACATTGTAACAATTTCATAAAACCTATTTCAACCTACATGAATAAAAAGCTCAAATAAATAAAACTATCACCTTATGCACATATTTACGTGCAATACAAGATGTTTAGTTTGCCTAACCTTTTATTACATAATGCTGAAACTAAAAACTTTACATGTCATCAGTTGCATTGACATTTCTGCTATGCTTTACAAATTTTTTTTCAAACTAAGTGAATGTTGCTCTTATGACTGAAAAATTGTTTATTACAGTAACTTAGTAATAAACTTTGATTGAAGTTTACCAGTTTGTGATTACTTTAGCAATTAGGTACTGAACATTTATTATTACATACTAGAAAAACAAAGTTAAATATTTTCGTGATCTCGTCAGGTAGGATAATGAACTTAATATATACCTAATTTTATTTTTAATATGAGTGTAATTTGTTATACGTTTAAAAGACAATGTTTATGAGTTGCTTTAAAAACCGGGTTTTTCAAGCTAAATCAGCTTAGGAATTTACCACTGAAAACTTTGTGGAAATATTTAGTACAAAACAATTTAGTTAATATGGAGTGCTCTTTGAAGATAGTGAAACAACATACGATGATAACATTAGTTGGTTCTGATTAAATGTGATTTGAGCTGGTTTAGGTCTTGCAAATACGGACTATTCTACTACATAAATATAGACTGGCCTTGCGATACTGAGGCTCAAAAAGTTGCAAGTAGTAAAACCTTGACGAACCTGCTTGCTCCACTTAAACTCACAATTTAGAGGAAGTGAAGTTTGGTACTTTTTTATGTTTTTAGATGCCGAAACCAGAGAATGAAAAATAACAAGCAAATAACTATGTCATCAATATTGGGAAAACCAACTAATACTGACTGTACTAAAAGTCCACAAGGTACAGTTGACTAATTGCATAAGAAATCTTTAATGTCTTTTTTATGATCTGCTTCCAATGGTATTGCAAAAGTTTTATTCAGGCATGGTTATTTTTATCAGACACAAAAGTATTGTTATTTTGTTTGATGAAATTGCTAAAAATGCTAACAAACTGCTATATAATTTAATTTGCTTACTAAGTATTATTTTATGCATCAGGTGCAATTGAAACTACTCTCTTTGCATTCCAAAGAAAATTCATGTAACTTTCACCTCAAACAAGAGCATATGGTACTGGAATGAAAAGCATAAAAGATTGTTGCTTTATTCCACTGCTATTAAAATTAATACTATATAAAATCAAAGCGAAAACAGATTAACCTGACACACATGCACCATAATGAGTGTGTTAAACCATTCATGTATACAGTGAAAGTTTACCAGTAACATAAATAGTTTTGAATATTAGAGATATACATATTTCTATTATCTATTATTAGACAACTATTAAAAATGGTAAGAATTATACATATCCATTGACTCTCATTATTCTCTTGTTTGCGTTGGACTATTTTTAGAGAAGTTGCAGTTTTTTGTGTTAACGATTGTCATTCTACTTTGGCCAATGGTGCTAAATAATCATTCATATTAAGTGGTTTATGCTACTTTCTCGTAATTTTACCATCTATATATTTATATATATATATATATATATATGCCTCAAAAGAGGTATATATATATATATACCTCAAAATTTATAATCTGTGTGCATGTCCTTTGCTATGTCCACTTATAGCCCTTAAAATTTTGGAAATAAACTCTTCCATTGTGCGCAATTCAAACTCCTAAGGATAGCAACTGCAGGTGGCTGTTCCAATTGTTTAACCACAAGTCTACAAAGCCTCTTATTTGCAGTGCTTAGTAAATACCGTATACTGTATACTTAGTATATACTATAAACTATTTTCTCTTCTAAATGACATATTAGTTGATATGCTGCATGTAGAGGTTATGATGACCCTGCTATAAAATATTTTTGCCTAATTTTATAAAACAGGATGCAATTTTGTCTTTGCCATACTTGAGCTAATTGGTTTACCGGCCATAGTTATTAAAACAAAATGTTCTAATAAAATTTGGTGATTTGCGTAATGACTATATACATTATTGAGAAACACACGTTGCTTGCCACGGTGAGTTCATCGTTATCCAATATGATGAAAACAGATTCACAAACAAATATGTAATAAAATTTTAGTTGAAAGTTTGAATTTACTAAATAATGTGTTTTGTAAGCTAAATTCTTTTAAGTGAGATTCAGAATTTATGTTATAAATCTGTCTCAAGATTAAAACATTACCACAATTTTAACTCAACTTTACCACATTACCTAATAACAAGTAGCACATTGTGATGTTACATTTTTTTGCGTGCCATAACCACAAAATGCTCTAAGGTTTTTGTAAGTAACTTTAGTTACTAAGGTTAACATATTGTTTTGTTACAACTCTTTAATAAAAAAGATAATTTCACCAGGATTTTGCGTCAGATAGGTACAATTCGTTTCTATACCACTCTATACAATACTTTTGCTTTACGAGGCCAAAAATGAAACAAACTAAAATCATATACATGTAATATTATACCAAATGACTTTTCATTGTAGTCATATCAAAAGAGACTATATTTATCCAGTACTTGCTAATGATTTCACTCACATTTATACTTAAACACCTGTATGGTTGTATTCTTCTTCCTATTTTATTTCGCTAAATCACTTCTTTTGTTTTTATTATTATTTACTCTATAAAAATTCTATGTTCATTCTTTCATTTGAAAGTTACAGCTGTTTAAAACATTTTGAAACATTTTTTTTACACATTTTAATTAAAAGAACACACTTTTCTCATGATATGAAGTTTAAAAGTTAAAACAGTACAGGTATACCTTGAATATAAATAAATTTCCTTTCTAAAGATTTTTAAGTACTCAGGCAACTAAGGATATTAATCTAATATTGTCTAAAAACAACACAGTTGGTAGAAGTGGTGTTAATGGTGGGACAACTTTAAACAATGCTAACAACTACAAGCTTTAAACAGTCTATTTACTTTCTACCCACACATAATATTTGGCCTGATCCACTCCATTTACTAAAATAAACTTTTTACTAACCTACAAGCAATAACTGTTTTTATTGAACAGTTATCACAGTTTCGCAAAACGGCTCACCCAAATCTAAGAATATTTCAATATGCAATCTTGTCAGGAAACAATTCATAAGCATGTTATCTGCTCAATGCTACAAAGTTTAAGAGCTAAAACTGATTCTGAATCTACCAATATTAATTAGGGACATCTATTATTTTTGTTATTTCTCTTGCTTTTGGATCTCATCATAAAAAACCATCTGCACAAAGCTCTGTTATATGCAGCCTACTACAAAAAATAACATTATATATTAATCTAAGTGATACCCAATAGCAAATCCCTGCAGGAGCAGAGATAGTAAATGTCATTGATAAAAATAATGAGTTGAGCTATAATGGAAATAAAAACAAACTCTTTTTTTTTACTTCTGCAACTGCTTAAAAGAAGCAATCTTTTATCACTTTTGCTGCATCAGCTCATAATAGTACTATATATATACTACAAGACTAGGACTGTATATTAACATTTGTGATATTCAAAAGCAAATCACTGCAGGAGCAGTGATGGCAAAGGCCATTGCACAGAAAGCGGCGAGTAAAGCTAAAATGGAAATAGAACTAAAGACGTTTTTAAAGTTCTGGGACTGCTAAAAATAAGCAGATGTTTCTCAGCTTTTCTCCGTCAACTGAAAGTAGATTTTACAATTTTAAGAATAGAAACAAAAGGTTAAAAAAAATAAAAAAATTTTCCATGTAAAAGCTAACAAGCCCATAATGCACTAGTCTAATCAACTATGTTTATCTGAACACAAAACAGCCCAAATCTAAAATGTTACTGCCTGCTGGATATGTAGCAAGAAAACTTAAGGAATTCCAAAAAAACCTCCATGCACTTGATCAAAATGTAGAGCACTGATGTAATTGCACAACAAGCAACCATTCTAAAACAGGTCAGTTTCAGAACAGGCACTAATTCAAGACGTTGGAGGAAACTTAGGCTACACACTGTAAAAAGCAAATATGAACAAACCCTTGTGTCGCCATTGGATATGAGCGCAAGCGGCTAGATTTAAACATTCTTGGCAGCGCTGCCAATTGACTTTGTGAAGCAAACATGAGTATCTGACGAAAAAAAATGCATGGATAAAAAACTCATTTTGCTAATACAAAGTTGATGTAAAGTACCAGCCTAACTAAGATTGGCTAAAACTGAAAGGATTTTGGGTGTTGTGTCAGGTCGTTTATCCTGGTTAAGTCTTGAAGCGATGCTGACGTCGCTTAACTGATACTCTCTTATTAAGTAATTTGTTCATTTCCACCTCAAAAGTGAGGTGGCTGTATGAATGTGTAACTCCAGTACAAAACGGTTATAAAATTCTGCAGGACATATAATTGCACAATTTTGTCATATACAGTATCTGCTACCCGTATCTTTGTCAGCAAAAACACAAAAACAACCTGCTTTGTAAATAAAAATTTGATTGCTCACACTGAGCAAACAAATGAGAGATTCTATACTTTATAAATCCTTACTTTAGAAAACTGTATATTACAAAACAGGAATACGTCAAAGACGGAAATAACCGAAGTCTGCTTTGTGGCTAAAAAAATTTTGGAGTCATGAGAGTCAGTTTAAGTTCTTTGCAGAAATATGCAGAGGCTTTCTTTATGAAATGTACAGACAACAAGCATGGTTTGCTATGACATTACTTAAGAATGTCCTTGTGATAGCATACCAATGACATGATGCAATGCAGTGTAATGTTCTTAGTTCGCCATTGTCAAGTAATTTTAATAGCATCTACATTGTACTTGCATTTATAACTGAAGTTAAATACCTGATATTTAATTAGATACATCTACCTATTGATAGTATTTGAACATTTTGTTACCGTGAACTTTATTATTTACCATTAAGCTCTAAAAATTTAATTCTACCAATGATGATTTATTTTCTCTTTGAGTAGCAGAAAAAAGAGAAGGCACCGAAGATCCTGCACACTCAGAGATACAAGTTGGCAGTGAAGAGGTTACTGTGTATGATTCTGTTGACTCTGAACCTGCTTATGAAATGATGCAAAGCGATCAGACTGAGCATGTCTATGGTGCTGTAAATGTTTCTGACAGCAATGAAGTGCACACTGCATCATCACCTCAGTATGCAAATGTGGAGCCTGTCTATGAACCAACCAAAATGGAGTCTGAAGACCATGTTTACAGTGTTGCAGAAATATTGGTTTCGAAATGAAATGACATTTCATATATTTCAAAGTTTATATGTTGTGACTCATATGTCTCAGAAAGAAAGTTAGCACAAATTATTTTAAACACGTAAAAGTTGTAACATTTGTTTGATTTTATCACAGAGTGGTTTTACATTGTTTACGGTGCTGGCTCAGCACATAATCAGCTTTTCTATAAATATATAATCCAATTTTTTCTATATTAAAAATGCTTCAAAATTTAAAATATCACATGAATGTTTTATCATTTGTCCAAAAATAAAGTTTTGAAACTTAAATGAGAAAGTAATTGTATCTAGTAAAAGTTACTTTTGCAAATTTTTACAAATTTTTAGTCAATATTTTGTATAGTTGCCTGAGATAACTCACATAATAGATTTGTGATTTAGACTAAGACTAGAAGCATTTAAATTATTACAAGAGCTGAATTATCATGTTTCCAATTAACTTAAGATATCATTAAATTTAAATAGATCATTAAAATTACAAATCATACCAAGCAATGCCAGCTTTTGGAAGATAACTAATTGTTGAATTTTAGGTTTTTTCCAAAGCTTTCATTACTTTCGAGAGGTAAAGTTGTCATAATTTTATTATTATAAATCTTTTTTATTGCTCCGGTAGTGAGAATCATTGAAAAACATAACACACTCAGACAGTGCTTTGATTTAAGAGAAAATTCAAAGTAGTAGGGCAGTCGCACTGCAGTTAGCCCTTTTAGCATTTTTAAGATAATTATAATTCACATTGATCTTGCGAGAACACCTTATAGTAAAAGATAAATAGCTTAGTCTAAACAAAGTGCTACACTTTAGAGGTACAGACAATGGCAAAAGAAGTGAACATGGTTTCTGTCAGTGAGCTGGCGGTTCATGGACCATGCCAAAAAAAGTTGCCAAGCTATGAGGTTTTTAGTTGCGAATGTTAGACAATCTTGTTCAACTTCGCAAATTTTTTTTTTCAAATTTGCAAAATACTTGTCAAAAGTTGAATAGAACACTGAACATTAGCATTCACTTAAATGTACCTATGACGCCTTCAATGCAGCAATACAAGTAATACGTTTTGAGATGACAATTTCTTCTTGGATTTTACAAGTTAACATGAACATGCAGTCGTCATCAGGTTCATTCCCCATAATGTTCCAACAGTACCACTGCTAATTACCAAAATCACAACACATTTAAGCTAAGGTCAAACTGTATATCTGTACACCTAATCTAATGAGTATATAAATAAAACCACATTAAACATACAATCAGATAAGCCTACCATAGTATTCTCCATCAAGTCACATACTAACTAGATCAAAGAGGAAATCGGGAGCCAGAAACTCAAATGCTGTATAATCAAAACTTATGAGTTCTCAGACTTAACCATAGAAAGTAAAATGATTATTGAGCGTCTATCGTTTTAAAATAAAAAGATACACTAAGAACGATTGAGCTCAACAGATACATGTATTGTGTTTTCTTCTGATAACTGAAATTGGAGTTCTATGGGCGGCATAATTGCTAGTTATCTTTTCGCCAAACAAATTGCATAAATCATTGATTTCCTAAAAGATTACTTTATTCAGTTCATTATATTATAAGTTAAGGCTTTAACTACAGACTATGGAACAGTAAACGTAATAAAAACCACCATAAATCATTAAACTTCTTAGTAATCAGTTATGATCAGTTGGTGAATCAATAACGTGAATTCAGAATGCTTCAGAAAAATAGCACAACTACATATATGGAAACAGGTTTTAGAAGAGGGGAGACAGATGAGGGCCTGTCAATCTACCAGTTTTAAAATGGAAAATTCTACATAACTTGCAAGTGGCAAGGTAGTGATTTCGTTATCAGCATTTTTGAATTTGAATTCTATATATTCTATGAAGGCCTATATATAATTAGGAAATGGCACTTTATTTTATCACTGCCTATTTTACTATTCAAACGTAATGTGTCCGCTCGTTGGTGTAAAGGAATGCATGTACTACCTGGAGTGTTCATCAATAATGACATTTTACAAATGATGGATGAGCCTTTCGACATGCAGACTTCACTGCACTGAAGCCTTCTATTATTGATTGGAATCTATGAGCAAAATACTGTCATCTACAATTACAAAAAAAACATTTTTCATATCATTAATTTTATTCTTATTTAGCAATTCAACAGGTCGATTGCGCCTAGTTTTTGATTAATAGGCTTTTTAATAACTTAACACTTTTCTAGATTTTCAGAAACGGTCTCGTTACTAGTTATTTGCAGTAGTGATAAAAACTATGACAACTGAATCATCATTAAAGTCTCTAGCTACAGTAGCACCCTTACATTATAAATAAGTTGGTACCAGAATAGTTCAGGAGAGATTTTGCTTCATATGAATGGTAAAATACATACAAACAGTGCAATCTATTTTAATATTTTTTAAAAATAACCCAATTGGTCCTTCAAAATATGAAAAATACTCAATTTAACTTTTTAACTCATTGATAACATTCACAAGTATACTCGACCATATTTATCATTGCAAGACTACTAATGCAAGTAATGTTGGCTTTAAAATTTAACCATTGCAACTATTATAATTTTGAATTTTTAACATAAAGTTTCTGAAAGCTATAAGAATGGTCGTGTAAAATTACTTAATTTTACATTTGAGTTTGTTTTCAGTAACGGGTTCTTAACTATAAAAACCTTCTATATAAATGAAAACTGACTGGCACACGAAACCTCTTCATGGTGCTTACCACCGACAAATATCTAAGGTTGGCGATCTTCACAAGACATATATGTGGCTGAACAAAGGAAACCTAACAGCCAATACAGAGTCGCTAATCATGGCAGCCCAGGAGCAAGTGCTCCCAACAAGGCAACTTCAAATGAAAATCTATCACACTAGAGACGATCCTAGATGCAGACTGTGCAAAGATGCACCTGAGACCATCCAACACATCATCAGTGGATGCAAGCAGCTAGCAGGAAATGCATACACTGAGCTGCATAATCATGCCACAGGTGTTGTGTATAGAAGTCTATGTGACAAGTATGGCCTAAATAAACCACAACACTGGTGAGAAACTCCTGGTAAGGTCAATGAAAATGATTGCGCAAAGATCCTCTGGGACTTCTACATCCGGACTGACAAGCATGTCCTAGCAAACCAACTAGATATAGTGGTGGTGAACAAGGAAAACAAGAGAGTTACTATAATAGATATAGCAGTACCCAACGACTACAATATAGACAGCAAAGAAAAAGAAAAGGTAGAGAAATATCTCCCTCTTGGAGAAGAGATTGAAAAATGCAGGGATGTAAGAACAACTGTAATCCCAATAGTCATTGGGTCTCTGGTCGCAATAACACCGGCACATAAAATGTGGCTTGCCCAAATATTAACAGTAATCAACTCAGGCGAGTTGCAGAAAAGTGCGCTAATGGGAACAGCTAAGATCTTGAGGCGAGTGCTCAAACTCCCAGGTCTCTGGTAGGAGACCGAGTTAGAGCAGAAACTACCACCCATACGGGTTAACCGGGGTGAGGAATCAATTTTTTTATATATACAGTCAAACATGGATAACTCGCCCATGGATAGCTCAAACACATGGCTATTTCCAACGGTTTCTTTGGTCCGTTACCACGTAATAATAAATTGCTATAGATAACTCAAACTCAACACTGTTAACTCGAACTGTTTTTCGCCCAACGTCTACCGAAACGGTTGTTATCGCTTTAGAAAATAACTTTATTCCAAGCCATAGAGGTAAACCTTAACTTTTTGTAATTCATAAGCGTCTTCATTACCACCATCAGCAAAATATTTTTATCAACGACTTTTCTAAAGGTTTGGCAAAATTTCATTTATACCAAACATCCGCTTAACGATCGCCCTTCCGAAGCGAGGTAAAGTGAGGTAATCTTTGCATAAACCTCACGAAAAATCAGCAAAGTTGATTGTGGGTAAAACGCTCAAAAGAAAAAGATGTATTTTCTTTTGAGCATTTCAACAGCGATCGAGTTTTGCCAACGTCAATCTAATAAACGCCCTGGCAAAAACATCACCTCAAACAACGAACCAATCTCAAGTGATAGAAAAATCTTTATATTTTTGATAAAATCGTTTTAAACTTTACATTAGAAGCATTTAATTTGAAACAAGCCATTTGTCCTTTTAATTTATACTAGCTGCATCACCCGTCTACAGGAATAGATTCACGCGCAGCATAAGGTTTATTGAGAGTTGTCTTTCATACTGTAAAACAACTCCAAATATGCAGTTACATCTCCCTCTCTCCATCTATCCCTCTTTCCCCTCTCTCCCTCTCCCTCTCTCCCCTCTCTCTCTCTCCCTCCCTCTTTCTCTCCTTCTCTCTCTCCTCCTCGCTCTCCCTCTCTTTCTCCTTCTCTCCCTCTCTCCCTCTCTCCGTCTCTCTCCGTCTCTTCCCTCTCTCTCTCCCTCCCTCTTCTCCCTCTTCTCCCTCTTTCTCTCCCTCTCTCTCCCTCTCTCTCTCCCCCCTCTCCTCTTCGCTCTCCATCTCTCTCTCCTTCTCTCCCTCTCTCCCTCTCTCCCTCTCTCCCCTCTCTCTCTCCCTCCCATTTCCCCCTCTCCCTCTCTCTCTCCCTCTTTCTCTTCCTCTCTCTCTCCCCCCCTCTCCTCCTCGCTCTCCCTCTCTTTCTCCTTCTCTCCCTCTCCCCCCTCTCTCTCTCCCCCCTCTCCTCCTCGCTCTCCCTCTCTTTCCCTTTCTCTCCCTCTCTCTCTCTTTTAGTTCCACGCAACACATGCGGATAGACAACATTTTTGGTTTCTCTGTCGGGCGTATGAAGAAACAGTTTTCGGCGTGTGCCTACTTTTGAGCAGGCGACGTATAGCTGGTCATGGCTGATGCAGGGTGACAGTAAGTCGATAGCAGCTGCTCTCTTTCTTTTCACAATAGCGTATCACAACGCTCGGAGTACTCGTGAAAGTTCTGTAATAGTAAGTTACAGTAGGCCTACTCGTAGCTGGAAAAAAATTAGTAACTCGGTTGCTGAAGGAAATGAACATGACCCACTATCACGAACAGCGGCAAATCCAACGTTATTAAGTAGTGGAGATGTGGCAATTCATAGACAATACAACGTCGTATAAGAAACACTTACCTTTTTGATGTGGAAATTTAGTAGGTGAGAAATGCGTTTTTCCAGTGGCTCCAAGAAACAAACGTCTACGTGACTTTCTCGGTACACGTTGGCAGTAAATATTAATTGCATGTAAATAACTACTCGTTAATTTATTTTATTTTATGAATAGTACATTTGTATAGCTGTAGAAACACCTTTGTATAGGCCGCAGAACTCAGGAAAGGTGCTTTTAAACACGGCAGAAAATTTGCCGTTTAAAAAGCGTGCTAACCGGGGATTTCGGTTAATGCGCTCGAGCGGTGAAAGAAAAACAACAGAATCGCCACACCTATATATAAGCCGCTTGGCTAACATCGTCAGAGAAAAGTAGCGGCTAATAGTCCATATTACGAAATTATGATATTACGATAATTAGTACTAATATTAATTCGATTGGCTTCGTTCGACCGGATGGAAAAAGAAAGACCGCTCTATAATTTATTTACCGTTACTACACATATTACCTAATTCAGTTTGCTTTGTACGACCGAAATTCGTACGACGATAAAAGGAAAGACCGCTCTATGAGGCGGACAATCAATCAGATAGACAACGATTGCCGTTTATATGGTAGATAGAGAACAGCGTTTTTCTAGTGGTTGCAAGAAACAAATGTTCACATGACCTTTCCGGTACACGTTGGCAGTAAATATTAATTAGATGTAATTTACTACTCATTAATTTATTTAAAAGTAGTAAATTGTATTTAATTCACTACTAATATTTACTACTAATTTAATTTTACTACTTACTCATATTAATTAAGTTTGCTTCGTACGATCGAATCTGTTACAATTTTGCCACAATCAATACTCATAGAGGATCTATTCTTCAGCCCTGAACCCTTGTATAAAGTACATATCAAACAATTTATCTTTGTATAAGCTATCCTGCATTACTTATTTGAAGTCATCCTCTCATGTAAATTTTCTTTTAACTTTTACACAAATAATCTCAAACTAAATATGAATTGTTCACTACTATCTTGCATTCAGGATTCTTCTACAGTTTCCGTTTTATTGGATAATATGCCTGCAAATAGAGGCTTTTTGTTACTTTGTTATCAGCAAAATAAAAGATTACTAACTAACTAACGATTGAATCGAAAAAAAAGACCGCCATATAATTTATTTATACTGCTCATATTTGAGAGTTATCGGTGACTCAATATGTCGAGAAGACAACTCATACTATCAGCATATCAGTATTTATCGTCCATCCCTACGATGAATAGCAGGTTACGTATTATAATAGAGGCGTGTACTAGCCGGAGATTCCCGTTAATGCGCCCTAGCGGTGAAAAAAAACCACAGAATAGACACGCCCTTATATAAAAGTAGCGGCTAATAGTCCGAAAAGTACGGTACTCTATAAAGCGGACAGACAGATACACAGATAAACAGACAACCATTGTCGTTTATATAGTAGATTATAGTTTGTATATGTACTGATTTTTTTTTCTTTTGAGCATTTCAACAGCGATCAGGTTTTGCCAATTTCAATCTAAAAAAACGTCCTGGAAATAACATCACCTCAAACAAAAAAACAATCTCAAGTGATAGAAAAATCTCAATACTTTTTGATAAAAACGTTTTAAACTTTACATTAGAAGCATCTAAATTGAAACAAACCATTTGTGCTTTTGATTTGTGTTATAGTTTGTATATGTATATGTATCTACTAATAAATAAGTAAATACATGGACTTGTGACAGTGCTCTGATAACTCGAACACTTTTGCTCGGTCTCGTGAAGTTTGAGTTATCCATGTTTGACTGTATATATATAGGTATATATATATATATATATACATATATATATAAATATATATATACATGTATTATATATATCTTTTAGAAACTATCTAGAAATAGTACATAAGTAGACGACAAGACATACCACCTAATAATTAGAGCCACATGTTTCTCTAGCAAAGCTGGTTAAAAACATTTATGAATCTATTTCATAAATAATTGTATTGGGGAATGTTTCTTCTGTATCTATGATGAGCTGCTGATTCGCTTCTCCAAGTAAGCCGTGGTCAGAGGACAGATTGTGCATGCTACCACATGATATAGATTCCTTCTTTAGGTTTATCAGCATTAGACATAGATCTGAAACATGATTATATCAACTGATAAGCTACCTTTAAGTCTAATGCAAAAATAAAAAACTGTCTCCAATTTGCTGGCAAGTGAATATGTAGAAAGAGTCATACCCAACAAAAACATCAGTTGCAAAATAACGTATTAGAAAATCATTCCCAAAATGTTAAAGAAAAAAGATGGTGTACAGGTTTCCAGTTTTGTGTTTCCACAATTTATTTAGTGTTTAACTTCATTCAGCATGGCTCATCAAACTCATAAAAACATGATGGTTTTATCACCATTATATAGACAAGATAAGTTGCTGAATTCTTGCAACACATTGTCATTAATCACACAAAAATGAATTGTTGGGGCTGACTTTAAACAATCATTTCAAGCGAAACCAGTTGGTCAAGTTATAAATTCAACAGACATGGTTTAATCAAGGTGATATGAATCACTATTAACCAACGATTGAAACTATAATGACTGTGATTCACTTATCAAAGTGATTATATAAAGAATAAGTTAACATATATAGACAGATTCTGAATGCTACAAGATATAATAGTTATTGATACATAAACTGTAACAACTTGGAAGTTCCAATACCACAGAGACTAAAACTATAATAGCAAACATAATAACCGTAAATAACTTTCGAATAATGCTTGTGAAACATATTAGCTGTCTATTAAACCAGTATGATGGCAGAGAATGAACATGAAATATACCGACCAGAATATAATGCAGCTTTTTACGTTATGAATTCATGATCATTATGAGAACGGCTACGAATCCATTAAAAACAGCATCTATAGAAACAAAGGAAACAAGGATTTTGGTACATGATTCTGGCAATTTATGTCTGACTTACTTAGAAAGCCTTGATACAACAGAATTGCATGAAGTAAGTTTATCTGAGTCTGAGCTGAAGCTCTCACTAGAATCTGACTTCTTCATACACCAGCTAGATGAAACAACAACGGAACTCATCAAAGCGATTTCTTGAAAGTAAAACTATTAATCATCAATGGTACAACATGTATGTAAAAGTTTTATTAAATACTTTGCAATATGCTTTCTAGAATCAATTGAAAGTTTTTGATGCACATGTATTAGAATAAACAGACAATGTACTTTGGTAAACATGCTATATCATATAATAATCATGCAATGTACCAAGATACACATTCAAAGTCCTATAATACTAATTAATCATCCAGAAAGCTAGTTGTCATCGAAGATACTGCAGCAATTTTGTTTTAACAAGCTACCAGTACAATAAATCTAAAACTAAGCAAAAGATTGCGCATTTAAATGCTAGTTAAATAAAAAGTAAATAACATGTATCAATGCAAATTACTAAAAGAAATATAATAAATATTTTATGCTTGTCACTTGTTGTCCAGCAATGTAATAATTTCACTCAAAAGTTAAACATTATTCATTAGTTGGTCTGCGTCACACCCAGTGTATCTAATGAGGTGTACAGTATAGTCTGTCAATCAGTTGCTGTACAGGTCCCATTGTAAAAAAGTATGAAACAGGTTCCTGGCAGACCGGTGGCTAAGATGACGGCAAAAAATGTCTGTCATATTGAGTCCATGGCGGCTGACTAAAAAGTAATGAATCACATCCATTACAGACAATGAGTTCAAAATACAAAATTTTCATACAGACATATAAGAGCTTATGTTTCTGGTGCAATAAATATCCATCAAAACCTATCAGAAAAAATGATCTATTACATGTAATGCATGTAGCTATAATTTTGAAACTTTCTTAAAAATAGGAAGAGGTACAGGACTGATTTGGATGTGTAGGCAATATGCATAGCCCTACATGAAAAGAATAGATAGACATCCTTTGGCTCTTGCCATAAAAATATTTAGTTAACTCATATATCGGATACTTCTGCAAGGTAATAGTTGATATGTGAGTTCTATAAGAATACAATGTACTGCCGTAAATTAAAATACAATGAAATATGTATTAATAAATAACTTTCAGCACTTCTTACAAAAGGTTAACACTTTCATTAGTACCTGAACCAGTAATAATCGAATCAGCTTCCGCAAGTTAAGCAAAAGTGCACAAACTAAACATGGTCAAAATTCCTTAAAATGCCAAAGCACTTACAATACTGATTTTGTGTGCAAATTTGAATTAGTTATGTATAACATAACTAGTCGTATCAGTTCACAACTTTCTTGAAGTCGAAGTTGGTTAGAGTTACCCAGTTTAGTTTAAGACCAGTCATGAAGCATGTAGTGAAGAAAGCTAGGTTTTGTATGCTATAAAATAAAATGAATGCACAGTTTAGGGGTCTGTTAAGTGATTGCAGTACCACAATTCAAGTGAACAGGTCTAACGCTAAATAATTTTTTATGTACTAAGCAAGAAGTTGCAGCTTCAAAACATGGAATTTAGGTTAAAAACTTTATTTTTACTTTAACGTTAAGAAATGGCAAGTTAAGCTATGCATGGTAGTTTTTAAGCACTATTTTTATGTGGTGTTGGTTTTTGTAGGTTATGGCATCAGTTTACACTAGCAACTTTGGAAGCCGTAATATTAAGCTATTTTCAGAACAGCCTGGTCGTCTCAAGGATTAGTATAATAATTTCATTTCCGACTTTGAGTGCAGAATCAATCCACTGTCTCTTGTGGAAATTGATGTTTTGTCTTCTTGACTTTGGATGTGGGTAAATCGGTGCCATTAATTGAATAGCAAAATTATTTAGTAACTGCTGAAATCATTAACTAGTGCTATTTCCTAGGCAACTCTATGCTTTGGCAAAGCTAGACATCAAAACATTTGCTCAGAAAATAGTCTAACTTTTAAGGAATACTGTGCATGTGGTAGACTAACTATTCTAATGCCATCATTTATATGCCAATTTCACCGTGTTGCCTGTATTTCTAGTTAAACAGCTTACCTGTGACCATTGCGAGTATGAGTTATTGAACGTTTGGCTTAAAGACTGATGTCCTATTATTGGAACGCTCAAGTCGAGTTAGCTAACATCATTTCTGCATAATATACTCTATTAATGTTTTCTTTACAATTTTCATCATAGCTATTATTATTCTTTATCATTTATAATAAAGTTTTATATAATAAAATTATGGTAGAATTATAAATTATAGGGCAAGTTAGGCGAGTTTAATTCTGTTCAACCTAATTACTGTCCAATTTCAGCGACCAACCATACATTTCATTTTTGACTAATAACATGGTCATTTGAGCTTAAATTTGTTTCGGCATTTGATGTAATTTTTAAAATATGTCATTCAAAATTTATTTGTTCATCAGTAAACATCCATCAAGTCCTTTTACAATTGGTTTGATTTTATGTTGTTTGAACAACAAAATAATGTTTCATACCTCCCCTTTTCAATTTTATAATTATATATTACAAAAAGACTACTGAGGCTGGTATTAAGTGTCTGAATAAGAACAAGGCAAAGTTTTTCTAAAATTAAAACAAATGATAAAAAAGCATGAACAAACACCCTCAAATAAGCTCCTTCAAATATTTTTGAAACCATCAAGTACTTGTATTGACATACCGAAGATATTTTTAATTGTTATAAATTTAGAATTATTTATGAATAGTTTCTTAGTTTACGAAGTTTTTGCTTGCCTAATCTAAGTTAAACTATTGCCTTTTCTGTATCAAAATTTTGGTTATTCTCTATCAAATAGGCAATGTTACACTTCAATCCATCTTTGATTAGCGTAGAGGCCTTGTGACAATGAATCATTTTTATTGATTATTATCTCAGTTTTGTCACATTCTCTTCTCTTTGCATGTTTATTTAATGTAGTTGTTAGCATGCAATTAACGAAAGTGTCCATCAACAACATTTTTAGCCAAAAAAATAATAAAAAAATTATATTATGATAATCTTAAAAAAAATCCTATGATATTCTTTATTCCCACATGTACCAGTCTGAACATATGAAACAAATATTGGAACTGATTAGCTTCATATGTGGCAGTTTGGTTTTTCTGCCGCAAATTTAAAAAAAACGCTTCTTAAAGTAAAAAAATAACTATACATATTCTGCTAATATGCAGTACTAATCTGTTTACATTGCAAATTTTACGGTAAATACAAGCTTGTTTTCCACTTTGATTTAAAATTTGTATAGGGCTTGTAGTAAGGAACTAGTGCACCACATTTACACCCAAGCCAAATAGAGGTTTGGGTTTTTTGCTGTTCCCGGTATCTGCTAACTCATTCCAATGCCACTTTTCACTAATTCAGATTTTGTGTGCACTGTTTTTGGGCATTTTCTTATCATGTTTGATGGTGTTGCTTGTACTAAAAAACTGTAGCATGTAACATATTTGGGCGCTGTGTAGAAATCTGAGGCGTTTCAACACTAAATATTTGAATGAAATTTCCTTGCTTTGATTGGAGTTGATTTTTCAAACGCAAAAGGGAACTATTAAATTTTTAAAGCTGACAGAACAATTTGAAATGTTTATTTGTCAAAAAATAAATTTGTTTAACAATTTGTTTTTTACTAGCCTATTTGCTTAATTGATGATTTATTAGTTTTAAAAAAGTGCTCAGAGTCTAACTTTTTTTAACTATCACATACAACTGTTTGTATGTAATTTCGTGGCATATGAGTGCCTTCAGAGATAAATCCTAATACTTTATATTTTGAAGTAGCATGGTGTTGTAAGTGAAGCGATGAAATAATAAGTAAACTTCAAAAACCATAATAATCCCACAACCAAACACAACAAAGCGACTGTTTGGGAAATTTATGATATGCATATGTGCACACAAATCACGTAAATTATTCATCAACAGCTGTCGCAAACGGTTGTAACAAAATCTCATCAACAAATTTAACCATTTTTCAATAGAGTCGTTTAAGTATAGTAACAGTAAAAAACACATATAAACGTTTTTTAAATATGTCACCAAATCTTTAGTATTTGTAGAAAATTTCATAAACCTCACCCATCTGATCAGCTTATATATAAATAGACAGCCGAATTTGGCCTAAAATCGTTATTAAAACTTTACAAGCCTTATTTTTATCAAAAATAAGACCGGCAAACAAAATTCCGAGCGACAGAGAATATGACAATTAAGTCATGCGCATTTCATGAAAAAAACATGCACATTTCACCAGTCTAGATCAATGTTCATTTGTCGAAGGTTTCTGTAATTAACGTTGAAGTACTGAAAATTAACTGTTTCTTTTTTTGCTGATTTCAAAGTAACGGACATTTTGGACACTTATGATAAATTTGGTATTCCAACGGATGTCCAAAGCAGTAAAAGTAAAAAAACGACGATGATATTTTTTCTAACGATTCTTATTCGATTATTACAATATTTAATTACAAGAATAATTATTCGATTTTATAAGATTTAATTTTAACAATAATTATTCAATTTTATGAAATTTAATTATAATAATAAGCATTTGAATTTACAAGACCGAAGTAAATAGTGACCAATGTTGGGCAGTATATGTTACTATTATTATTTTTTTTAAATAGTTTTGTTAAATAGATTTTCTAAAAAATTATATAAATATCAGAAATCTTTGATACTGTTATAGCTAAGACATTTTAAAATATAAACAAATTTGTGCATTGGTTTTCTGTTATTACTGTATTACTATATTAATAATACTGGTTATTCTAATAATACCAGTTTTTTCACTTCTAATATTGCATTTCTCCTATTCTGCCCTGTGCTGACATAACCCTATATCTCCGAAATGTGAAATTGTTCAGCAGAGATGATTTAAGAGCTCTTATTGTCTAGCCTTACCATATGAATATAATAAAAAAAAATTCTTTCACAATGTTTGTATGGTTATCTCAAATATAATTATCAATTGAAATTTTGATTCGAGTTTAACAATGAGATAAACAATGAGATAATTGGTTTAGTGAGCTAATACTGTCATTTGTTGACTAAAATTATGCAGACTAAACTCTTTACCTTGAGATATAGGGCTTTGTCTGCATTTTATCACCTGCAATAATCCACATATTAGCATGTACGTTTGAACAAATATGTATTGAATTATTGATATATGGTTTAGAAGAGAGAAACATTGCGTAACACATATGGAGATCATTCAAATATAATTATTATACCACACCAATTATAAAACCTCGGTCACGCTATATAATAATTTAAGGATCACTTGCTACACATATAGTTATATGGGTCTACTCAAAGTCAGTGACCAAGTCTACAGCATTGCTGACTACCAAATTTTTCCAAAATCGGTGACGGCTCGGTGGCATATGTTTCTCAACCAGGTTCTTGACCAGTCCCTGCTTCTACTGCTTGCTTACTCCCCGATGTGCTGACTGCATCAGTCCTTGTTCAGCCGAAAGTTTATACCGTGACTTTAGAAAGTCGAACTCCAGCCATGGAGTGTCATTTTCATGATTAAGTTTGTAAGAGAAGTTTCTGCTTCCTCTTACAAACTTTATCACACTAACTTCACTGAGCATTGGACGGCCAGCTGCTTGCAGCTTAGGTTGCGATTGGTGGCTCTTGTAGTTAACAAACTGAGTAACCTCAGGCACCGTAACCTTAACTGTGGCTGCTGCCACACACTTTGTGAAGTCATCAAAGTCGTAAACATTTACAGCCTTCTTCAATATCATATGCTACCTCTTTGCCTCATCTGTCCTCCTACACTTTGGTGTGGTGCCAATATCATTTTGGTTTCCTAAAACATAAACCATAAAATAATTATTGTCACTGGAATATACTAAAATATGACAAGATAAATATGCTATATCATATTAATATAGGAACAAGTTTATCGCACAAAATTTACTCATGGTGGATGGATCGCAATGATGAAATAGGCATACCTGCTGCTGCTGGAGCTCCGATATCAAGTGGTCCGGCTTCTCCATCCATTTGGATATGAGGAAATATAAATTAAAAGTAGTACTTAGTTGTAAAGTTGAATATATCTGTGAGTTGTAAAGTTGAATATATCTGTGAACTCTTGCTGTTGGTTGACTAGCACTCACTGGTGAAATTAGTCTGCCAGCAAAACTTATATCACACAACTTCAGACAGTGTGATAGGATTCCATGAACTCTGAATATATTATCAATCTGCAAATCCTATCCATGAAGCCTCACAGTCTAGTCATTAACAACAAGGCAAACTTTTAGCAACAAGGATTGCAAACAATTGATGGCATAATGTTGTTGATTGTCTTTGTCTGCAGGTTGGACATCAATTGAATAGCATATTATGCAGACAAAGCCCTGTATTAGCTGATATAGGGTTATGTCCACAGTTTATATTTTGTTAGCGGGAGATATAGGGTTCATGAAGTTTAAAAAATGGCTTTCCTGTGGACATTTTTGAAAGATTTTTTTTTCCAGCTTACATTGAGCAAGGAAAATGAGTTTGAGACTAAAAAATCAATTTTGAAAAATTGAAGAGATATAGGGTTATGTCAACATAGGGCAGTATTGGGGGGAGATATAAACAAATGATATTTTATTTTCATTATTGCTGTTTGTTGTACATAATAACACCCAGTAAATTACAGCTACCATTGCAGTTATCCTATTGCACTGCAGTGCAATAGGATTGACCGCTAATAGTGCATTTCTCAACCATCAGTACCCTTTCTTTTTTCCAATATCACTTTTGTCATGGGCTGTATGACAGGAAACTTTCTAGATAAATTAAAATAATAGGTAATATACATGTAAGTTGTACTGAGAGGTAATGCGTTTTTGATGGGTATATCAAACTTGAAGGAACATATGTTGTACAATATTTCTACTAATCTTTGAGCTTAACTAAAAAATGTGATGATATTTCACTTTTGTAGTTTTTCCTTCTCTAGCTCTTTTTCAATATTTCATAGTGGGCCACAGGACTACTTAACAGTATAAACACCTTTTGTCTAAATAATATTTCAGATTTCATGCATTTTTACCACCATTCCTCATATTTACATTGAATTACATGTATTTTATTTTACATGTTGCTCTTGCATCTGTAAAGTACACTAATATAAACAGTTTTGTTTGATTACATATATCATATTACTGTACTGAAAATATTACTCAGATTACATTACACACTTAGTAATTATGTCAAATGTATTTCTGTTAGACATTATATCAGCTTATGGATTCCTGTGATCAGTTTTTATATTTCAGTCAAAGGATGAATGTTCTTTTGTTTATATTTTTTTCTTTATCGATCTTCATTTTCTTGGCCACTTAACCATTTGGTGAAAAAAGCATAAACCAACAGCTGTTTGGTGACGTATTTATGTCATCCATATTTATCATCCCATTCAAGATGTTTGTGAAAATACAGACAATATTAATTCACCATTATTTTCTCCCTGCTGTTACTATATATGCCATATACCAATTATTTTGTTGTACTTTTACTCTGACTATTGCTTTTATATTATACGTCATGATGCAAATGCTTTAATTTTTTTATCTTAATTTTATATGCTTCTATGACTGTAAACTTTTTTTGTAAAACGTTTTTCTAGACAACTTTAGCGTAGAAAATTTCATTTCACGGACTAGCACTTTTTATGATCTTTATTGTCTCACTAATTTCAGATCATATTTGTAAAGCAAATGATCGTATTCATATTTTGATGTTATATCCTCAGAAACTTATTTCCGGGAAAATTTTACACTACTTGCTCAGTTTTCCTTATTCATTTCTAGTTTTCCTGATTTTCTGTGTAAGATTTACTATATAAATTGCCTTTAATATCTGTATCTTTAATAAAAAAAAGTATTAATCAGCTCATATTTAATCTGAGTCTCTATAAAAATGATTCTTCCTATCGTAGTCTCACTTGGATAAGACTAGACGCACGTTTTTTGTAGTCTGATTTTTAGTTTTCTGTCATTATATTGTTGATTCTGTGTTATTAAACACTGAGAAACATTGTCATGTTTTAATGAATTAGCTATAGTACCAGTAGTGCAGATTAACATGAAAACCCACAACTTTTGTGTGATGTTTCTTGGGTTTATTTTGTGTAAAAACTCTTTCTTTAGCAAAAAATCATCATGTTCCCGGTGTGCTTCCAATAAATCTTGGTTGTGTTATTTGTCAAATTTGTCTTGGGAGCTGTCATAATTTCTTTGTGTGTTTCTTTCAGCTTGATTTTTTTGTTTTTTTTTCAATCAATCTCTGACGGTTCTTTGACATTTTGTTGTGCTTAACTCGTCTCATTCAAAATGTTTTAGTGTTGCAACTGTTATTTGATTTTGATATATGGGCTCTTTCATAGTCATTTAGTCTTCTTCATCAATGACGTTTTAATGTTTGCAACAATAAAAGATTTATTAGATTAAAACATAGATATTCATCATCAAGCAACGTACTTGTATGCTTCTTTGATGAATTAAAAACACTGCAGTTCTGTTCACTCATATCCATCTCAAAGGTTCTTCATATAAAGTTTTGATAGTATTAATGTATGCAATAAAACCGGCAGCATAAAAATAACATTAATATAACTTGATCATAATGAATTATACATAAGAGTGATATTTACAATTCTACTGAACGATGCTTAAGAAAATGTGGCTTTTGAAACCGTGCTTTAGGAGAAGTGTCACAATGTTAAACCAACAAAATAATAACCACTGAACTTTGCAAGCAACAGATTAAAGTGTGCAATTATACTCTATACATATACGTCTGTCTCACATAAAATAACACTTCTTAACTTTTTTTATTTTCACTGCAGCTTTTTGCTAGTAGCTGTTTGCCTTTTAGTTAATGCTGCTTAGCATCGACATCAAAATGTAAGAAACTTACGTTTAAGATGAATTCAATGATTAAACTGTAGATTTCGTTTTGTGACCAATTGCTAGCTGAAATGAAACATTCATGAAGAATTGCTGATGGGATGCTACAAAAATCCAATTTTGGTAGACTTGCCTGTATCTGCCTTCAAATTCAGGGTTTCAGGGTGTTCTGGACAGCTAAAGGTAACCAACAAAACCAAGCGAAATATTATTTTAAACAAGCACATGTGAATGATGTCAATTTGAGTGTATTATATACAGTATGCATGTGTATAGCATAGCAACATGTGACAACATAACAATGTGTATTGATATAAATTGTGTAAAAAGTTTGCTGAAGGATAAATGTAAAAATGCCATTGCGTAGCAACTGGTATTCTATGTAATTCCTACTTTAGTCTTTTTTTGGGATCTCGGAAAGTTTTTTAAAATGCACCTACATGTATACTTTACTTAACTTTACTATAAACAATTACATTGACCTATTAAGCAATTGAACAGTCAAACTAATTATCTCGGTACACATAGACATTTTTAGATTAAAACAATTTTAAAATATAATGTAAAAGCAAACACTCATGCTGTGTCATATAAAAACAACCCAGTAATTAATACTCATTGTCTTATCGAAACCGCAGTTTTAAATCAACCGTTTGACGTTTTAAAACGAGTTGAAGACTAAAATTACTTCGAAAGTTAGGATATTTAATAGCAAACACTTTACAGGTGTGAGCATAAAATAATGGCCAAATCTAGCAAACACATATTGAATTTTACAACTTTGCTCACAGTTGATCACAGTTGATCACTCATTGAGTAAGCCACCAAGATGTTAGATTTGGTGACAAAGTTTACTAAAATTATATTGATTTTTGTTTAGACAAGTGTAGATTTCTAGTTATGAGTCTTTTTAGAAATGGAGTAAATTTATCCTGAAACCTAGCCTATAGTCTATAATTTTGATTTGATGAACTTTTGTTCAGGTGCATTAAGCTTTCATATGTTGGTTTATTGCAAGTATTATGTATCATATGCTCACTTGTGTCAATATCTCAATTTGCTGCAACTTTGTGAACCATTGAATGGCTTATTAGTGCAGTCTTATTAATTGAGACACACTTGAACAATAAATATCTCATTCCTTGTACAACCTGAAAAAGAATTGGTAATGTATATTTAATATGGTGCGTGAGGTTGAATTATAGCTCATTTTGGTTACCAGAGTTGACCCAGAATAAACTCAAGCAATGTAATCTGATGCACTTGAGTATATGATCAATTTATCTATCTAATTCAGTCTACCCACAAAGGGAGTGAGGTCACTGTATTCTTAACAAAATTGATTGTTTTACAAGCCATTTGAGACACTTGATACCCAGAAAAGTTTAGAATTCTGCGTATATGCATATCATTATGATTGTATGGTATTTAACAGTATGAACTAGGGAGAGTGTGGCTTATGAAAACAAAAAAAACTTGCACTTATTATTTCTAGCTGTAGCCACTACATAGATCTCTGAATCTTCAGTAGAGCGTCATTGATTGAATGAATGCAAAATAGGCCAATCTCAGATTTGAAACAAGCAATTAAGAGATTCTACCTAAGAAACGAAACTTTTTCACTACTGCACTGCATGGGAGATTATCAGAATGCGAACAGCTCTAACCTTTACTTTAAATGAGCTAATCTTTTTATTGAACAGTCATGATGCTGAATAATAATGTGATATGGGTTTAGGAGCGTTTAAAAAGTATTGGAAACCAAGTAATGAAAAAAACATTCAAAAATATTGGTATGTCGCTTTAAAAGTTTTCCGTGATAGATGTTTTGTTTTACCCGCTGACTGAATTATAGGACATGAGGGTTACAAAGTTGACTCTATTGCAAATTGAATGTAATTTTTGTGTTTTTGCTATAAAATTTCTAAAAATAATCCACTAAAAACCAACATGAGTTTCTAGACACCTAATTTACGCCTTTGAAAAAATGGTTTTAATTGTAATGAATGCTTAGCAAGGCTAAGCAAATTGGCTAGTTTGGCTTATTAGATGTTGGATTCCATTCATATTAGAAAGTGAGACTTGCAAACGCCTTTTAAACTTTTTTATCATTGAGTAACTAATAACCAGAAAAATTTTCCCAAAAAGGGCCAAAAGAATGCTTAATGAGACTTTAATAAACTTCAGGGCAATCAATGTAGGTAGAAATCTTTTAAAAGCAAACCAAAATACCACTTTCTGTTGAAGATTCTGTCAAATTAAGGTGTTTTGCAATTTCTATGAAACCACCAATAAATTTCCACTTTTCTGCTCATGTGCCCACAGCAAGCTTTTATACTGAAAAAAAAGTTTCAAACAGTATAGAGCTTTTCTTATGAATTTATTGGTCATTGTAAAACATTAGTATCTTTGGTGATTAAATTCACCCTCCTAAAAGCATATTTGTTTAATTTTCAAGGAATGAAAGTAAGGGATTTATGAATAACTTTTTCACCATTCTGGGACAACAATACGACTACTTTTTATCTACATGGCTGTCTCACAACACTACCGACTGAACTTGGATGCTCGAACAGCAAGTTAAATAGATTTTATCTTGATTTTTTCAAAAATAAACTAAAAATCATTGACATTGAATAATAATGGAAATGTAATAGGTTCTTATTATTCACATTAAACTAATGGACCAATATTTATTTTTGATGGAAATAAAAACTTGTTCGAGCATGACTAATGCTGTTTCCTTATTATGTAGGTAATTTATTTTTAAATTACTATATTTAACTTTCTGAAAACAAAGGAGGTTTTTTTAATGGTCTCAGATTCAAATGTCATCATTTTTTAAACATCGAACTCATTCTTGGCCACTTATTATAGCATTTGACCCTGAAGCTTTAGTGAGTTTTGTAGATTTCAGAATGATGATGTGTCTGCTTGTTCTATAGGCAAGTGTTTTTGCCCTATGAGTGAATAATTACACATCTCACCATGCTATCAGCTCTTGGCTAAACTTTTGGAAATCAGTCGTTCAGTTTCCATAAATGAACTTGAGCAAGCATCTTTTTTAATTCGGAGCTGGCTTGGTCAGTTGGTTCTATTTCTTTATTGACCGGTTTCCAATGATTTGATGATCAGAGCCGTTTGCCTGTGATAAGTTATTACTGGGTTTTATGTAGTCCTGTCATCTCATTAAACAGAAGGTCAGTGAAGTTGATTTGTTATGTTGTTAGAGTTGTTTATTCCTTGAAAGTTTCAGTTATTACTCCACACAGCTCTTCCCAATTAGTTACTACTGTTTCATTTTGGTGCATTTTAGTTTATGAGTTTCATTGTTGCCATGCTAGTTAAAACATGTATGTGATAGGTAAAAATCAAACACTGTTAAAAATTCTAGCTTCTTAGCTATTTGACGAGTTTGCTCTTTTTTGCAGCATGACTTTTTAAATGGGACATGATCAGTGCTCAAGGAAAATTATTGGCTATACAGCCAGAGCCTGAAGTTTTAACTTGCTGAGACACCTTCAAACAGTAGTTACCTGTTGGTGTAGTAATTTTCCTGTTGTGTCTGAGTGTTTTTAAAGAATAGGAAATAGACTGCTCATCCTCATTTTTATATTTAAAAAGTGGTGTGAGCAGACCATCGAGGTGGGCATCGTGGTCTACTATGGTTTGCACTTTGACATGTCAAACAACTACTAGTGAGTTGAGTAAAAACTAATTCAATTCTTGAAACACTGTCTCTATTATATCGGTTGACCATTAGAGTTGCACCCTATTGTTGTGAGTTTGTTTATTCGTTTGTCAGTATAAGTGGAAGTTTGCAAGTGACTCTTTAGTCTAGTGCTGACTTAAAAATTTTGCTCTAGCTATTGTTTGACATGTTTCCAATGTAAAAGTTTACACAGCAGCATCACTGCCAGACTTTTTATGTAGTTCTGGTATGTCCTTATGCAGGGGTCAGTGAAGTTGATACATTTGGCAGTTGGAGTTGTCTCTTTCTATATAGCTTCAGTTGTTACTCCACACAATTCTTGCTAATTAGGTCTTTTTTTCTTTCAGTGTATTTGAATTGCTGAGCATCAGTGTTTTCATAATGGTTGGCAAGTGTATGGAGGAGGCAGTTCTTAAAATCTGGTAAAAAATTCCCTTAGTGTGTATGACCACTTTAATAGCACATGATCAATCCTTGAGAACTATTATTGACCATACAGGCAAAGTCTGAATGGTTAAACTGCTGAGACAAGTTCAAACAATTTTCCCTTGTTGGTGCAGGAATTTTTTGCAGCCTAGTGTCTTTGAATAGTAGAAGATAAGCTGCTGATTCCATTTTAGATTAGAAGAAGTTCTGTGTGCACTCCATTTAAGCTGGCATCGGTGTTCAGTATATATTGATTGATTTGATCTGACAGCCCAGTACTGGTGGGCTGAGTAGGAACTCCTTCAATTTTTGAAAAGCTATCTCCGCATTAGTTGACCATTAGAATTCTGCCCTAATACTCTGAGTTTGTTGATTGGCTTGTCAATTTTGGCATAGGCTGAATAGAATCAACTTTCATTGCCAACAATTCACAGAGAAAGTCTTCATTTGGGTCGAGCATTTAGGAGTTGTTCTTTCGCAAACAAGTTTCATCTTGTATTGATCATTTTTTGTATTTCGCTCCTCTCTAAAATTTACATATACCTAACTTCTAAAATTAGTTACTGCTTGGATTCATAAGGAAAAGCTCCATTTGGTTATTTTAAAAAAAGTATTAAAATCACAAAAATGTGTAGTGCTCGTAATCTTTAATAAACCACCACTGACTTTATCTCAGTCCCTAATTGTTCGGCTGTTTTTGTTGCCTGTCAATAAACATTGACAGTGTAAATTTATTTTGATTGCTCATTCAAAATTTTAATTAAGTGATAGCAAAACAAACAAAAATTCACAGTATAACACCAGATTCCTAGAAACCAATCTACTTTCACCATTTTTTACACTGCTTCAGGTCAAAAAACAATCAAACACAAGTACCCTCACAATGGCACAGTCTTCCAAAGGACCTACGCAAAACCTCTGCATTCCCTGGTTTTGGTGTTAATGTTGAAAGCCATTTGATAAGCCTAAATTAATCAAGAACTGATGTATAGGTGTGTCAATTCTTGTGGGCCCAGCGTCTCAACTAGCTGCAGTGCTACTGCGCATATGGGCTTTATCATGGCTTAAAAAGTGTGAACTAAGATTTCATTTATTTTGTTTATTTTAATCAACATTTTAACCGTGTTTGTATTTTGCTAAATGTTATATTTCTACAAATTGATGAAATAAAATATACCCACACACAAGCGCACACTTGCACACACACAAAGCTCACATTGGCTGGGCTTAAAATGACCACATATTTATTTCTCTCCCAGACAGTTGAAGCAACTAAGACTGCCTATAATTGTGATTTACACATGTTATCATATGTCTAATCAGCACGATTAAAAGCAGTTGTTAGTCATAATTTTGTATGGATAGTGATTTGAAATTCTAGGTTAGTCTAGGCTTTTCTTAATTTGGATTGCTATCACATAGTTCTGACTCTAATAGTTTGTGTAAAACTGGGTCTTATTCCAGTGTGTGTGCGTGCGTGCGTGTGTGTATAACCTGATTATCTCAGACTTCTTTCAGTATGGTTGTCAGCCACCGACGACAGGCCGACCCTTTTTGAAGATTTCTACATTCATGATCTTGTTCTGCTACTTGATGTTTACGATGTCTTTCACACGTTAAATCCTCCCAGCCTGCAGTTATTTTAATATAGACTGATTGACTGTCTAGGCCTCTGCACAGTATTAAAGAGTTGATAGAACCACTGCCAGATGCACTTCACACTTCAACCTGAATGAAACATGGTTTTTTCAGAATATCTGGGGAAGCCCGCCAAAGGCAGCACTTACTTTACCGATTCTTGCTTGGAGATCTTCTGGAACCCAGAAGTGTTTAATACAGTACTTCCAAAGTATTTAAAGTGTTTGACTTTAATTGATGGTTTGTTGTTGATAAAGAAATATTTGGCTCTAATAAAGGAAAGATTTTGATTGGTTTAAACATTCACACACTCCTTTTTACTCTAATTTTCATTTTTATAAGAGCATATTCAAGTCAGAAAACAACTGAGCCACAAATGCGTTATCACTAGCAAACGGCTACTCTCGTTTCTGGTGCTGGGTGATACGTGATCTGACTTTGAAATGATGCATGTATATATCTGTGCCATATCTTGTCTGTATACAGTTTGAGTGGCAACAGGCTTTTAAAGCTACATTAAGCCAAGCAGCCAAATATATGGAAATTGCTGCAGGTGTTAAGATATATCCTTGCTTGATTGTATTTGTTACCACAAAGTTACTTGACACGTCTTTACCTTGAACCATTTGTGCCTGTGACTGTGTAGTGCTTTGATCAGGTGGGTTAATTTCAGTGTGCAACTCAGCCTTTTAGAACGCTATGCGGTCCATCTTTAAAAAAACACTATCAAAAGCTTCTTGTAAAACCTAAGGATGCGGTAAAGAGCTTTAAATTTTTTCAGTTAATATCTTGAAATTTTAAAAAGATTGAAGGCCATGTTTCTAATGTTGTGGCTTTTTTAGAATACACTTTGAGTCTCTAGTAGGACCTGATGACATGTTTTATTTGGTCAATTGAAAATGATGCAAGCTAAAAATCTCTTTCACAATATACAAAAAAATGTTCTTTCTATGCAGATCACTCATGTTGCCCTTGTCCAAACATGAAGACTATGTTTGCATCTTTCTAATTATTGATTACTAGCAGAGATTTTAATATGTGTACAAACACATCATTCAGGTTTTTCCCGTCGTGTTTTACCATTCTTTCTAGCCTCTAAAAATGCCACAGCTGCAAGATGTGTTTTTCTTTTTTGTGGCGTGTATTGCCATTTACAGTTTAGATAACCTTCAATATTACCCATATATTTGTCTTTAGTGAACACTGGAGGTTGTTAAAGTGCATCTTCAATTACAGTTCCATGTGCATTCAACAGCTAGTCAAATTGCTGGGTAAAGTTCGCATAAGTCTTTTTATTGTGTTTCACCACAGTAGTCCCATCCCGGCAAAATGTTACACTGTTATCCTTGTCTGAGGTTTGTAAACCTTGTTTAATTCATTTTAAATGCCTTCATAATCAAAGTATTTTAGTAGTGTGTTCCGTGTAGCACTGTTTCTGTGAGTCGCTTAAATGTGGCAAGTGCCAATGTCAAGTCAAATGATGATGGTATGGGTTCCACAATCTTCTTTCAGTTGCAAAAGCTGTTTTGATGCTTGCACCCTTACTTATTTTCTGTTTCCAGTAACCAAACTCCAGGTTCAAGGTAGATAAGATGTTATTGTCAGACAGCCATCAAGGCCATCGTGGATTCTTAGTAAGGTGTATGAATCTTCATAGATTACTGGGTTTAGTTTCTTACAGGAGTTTTCGTTGTTTTCACAAATACCACAGAAAAGTTGCATGTTTCGTCAGCCTGCTCAATCAGTTTCTGTTGCAATAATCATTTAACTTTTGTTCAACTTTTTTATCTTTTCTATGCCTAGCCTTTCAAGTGCCTGTTTAACAGGCAATTGACTAGTAGAGTTGGAATTTGATGTTCTACTAGCTTTTTTACTCCGAAGTAATTTTTTCTGGTAAGTGTGTTCGAGTGCTTAAAGGTTGACTTGCAACAAAATTCACATTACAGTTATTTGGTATCAAAAGATTCGCCATGTCTTACTCTATTGTGTTGTAGGTGCCAAATATGTGGGAATGTGATTAAAAGCTCGTAAAAGCTAAAAAACGAACAAGAAATCGCAGCCACACGAGACCGCCCTAGTTTGGATTCGTTTTCCAAAACGGCTAAAATGTGACGTATGTGTGCTAAAACGGCTAAAATGTGTGCGAGATAGTTTATGTTTACACTTTCATGCATCCTTATTCGTCGAACTATTTTCACAAATATACTTCACGCTTGCGATAAAAACCATGTCTATTGTTCTTACGCGTCTATTTTATCGGCATCGTAATGCTGCAACTTTGAGCACTGATATCTCAAAACATAGCATAAAAATATGTTTAATATTTTAAATTTAGCTTGGACGATTGCATATCATCCTCTGATAAAAATGATGAGCCTTTTGGTCCGCTATGATGGTTGAAAAATGCTGTAGAAAATTTTCGCGCCATATAGCGGGAATTGTAAGTCACATGACCAGATAATGTTAGTTTCAGTTCATGTTTGATCTATCGCAAATAGCAAACACGCTTTCTCATATTAAACTTGTTTATTTCAATTCGTCATAATGTCTAACGCGCCACATAGTGTTTGTGCAGCTGCCAAGCTGAGAAGCACCTTTTTTTTGGCCAAGAGCTGAGAAAAGACCAGACCTCCACCGGGCGTAGAACAACTGGGTGAAGCTGGATGTGACAAACTTTATTTATTCGCCTGCTTACTCTTACCTTTGTTTTCGCCAGTTCAAAGACGACATGTTTTCTAACCTGTTTGCATACTCCACATGTCACCAAAGCACGTGAGTAATTTATTTTATGAACTACTTGTATTAGTAGTTGTAACTCGGGTTATTTTCTAGTATTCTCCTAATAGTACTGTATTAATCTATATTTAATATAACAATATTAATGTCATTTAATTGTAATATTATTAGTATTTCATCTTTTTAATTACATGTATTATCCTTATTATAATAACAAAACTAATTCATACTGCATATCTATCTGTAAAACGTAATATATTAATATATAATTGATAAAATAATGTTGTTTCACGATTAATTTCGCCAAATTTCTTAACCCCACTCACTTATAGATATGTTATATAAAATAGTTATTGTCATTTTCTGGTATCATCGTTAATAGCATATTAATATTATTAGTTGATTATTATTAGTATTAGATGAAGAATTTGTGCCAACCACTGAAGACTGGGAAGAGTTTGAGCGCTATGTTGGCCAGCGTCAAACGCTCTCCAATTACATGTAAGATAGAGCTGAACTAAACCAAACTTGACAAAATATAAAAAATACCCATAGAGTTATTACTCACAATTTATTTTTACAATATCATGGATTCTGATAGGGTTTTGTAAAATTGTGTCATGATTGCATGGCTATATATTTATTCTTTTTCTGATCAAGCAAATATGATATAATAACAGGAAATGATGTTGTACATATCTTATTGCAAGTCAACTATTGTGTCGTGATTTCAGACCCGAATCCTCCTTCAAAGAGGAGAAAATAATAGTAAGTGTGACAGCACTCCAGCGACTATTTCACTGTCACACCTGCGCCCCCCCCCCCTGCTCATTCACGATGGTGCGAGAAGGCGGATGGGTAGAGTTCAAGGTTACATGTGCCTCCTGTCACCGATCGTACACTTGGGAAACAACTGCCAGGGTGAACAGAGCTCACGTCATCAACCCCCTGCTGGCAGCTGCATCACTCTTTTCTGGCGGATGCCTTACGCAGAACTTCCATTTTCTGTCGCTCCTGAACATCGCAATACCAAGCCACAGCGTTTGCCTCTACCAAAAAAGAGAATACTTACATGGTGTGAGTGTTAATATTTACTCATAAACTTGGAAAGTGTGAGTAAAAGCTTGGCACACTAATTGAATAACGACATTTCGAAACAATTTTTTTCTTGAAATGAAAATATGTCATCCTTCAAGCAAAATATATTATAATTCAAAATTCTGATTCTTCATCATAATATAGCACAAAAAGGGGGAAGAGGATTCTACATTCTTAGACTAATGATAATGATACAAATTAATCTTGTATAATGAAGTTTTACAATATTTTACAGTGTATTGCTGAGCAGTACACCCTGCATAACGAGGGATTGATGGCAGCAATCGATTGGGAGCTTGATTTGGCAGGTGACGGTAGATGCGATAGTCCGGGGCATTGCGCACTATACAGAGCCTACACTATGATGGATCAGAGCTGCGGTTTAATAGTCAGCAGCCATCTTGTCAAGGTAAAACTTTGACAGTTTTTACTTCACAGCCTGACAAAAACCCAAATTTTTTAGTAGTTATCAATACATAAACATGAAGTTGCTCATCTAGCTAAATAGCTCATTCAAATAATGTGAAAGTAATTGTTGGTCGTAACTTTCTTTATTTTGCAGTCAACAGAGACCACCAGCTCTAACACCATGGAGCTGGAAGGCTTCAAGCGATGCCAGTCCGATCTAATTTCCCACGGCCTGAGAGTGAGGTCCATTACAACGGATGTTGTTACAAAGGTTGTGTGCATACTGCAAGCTTGTGTTTTGGCTTATGCCGCAAATTTGTCGCCGTGAGCGACGGCCTCTACCTGCCTGCTTGGTGTCTAAGATTCGGGCTCTTTTCCCACCAACGGATGATGAAGAAGAGTTTGCAGACTTGCAAACAAGATTTGCGGCATAAACCAAAACACAAGATTGCGGTATGCACGCAACCTTTTCCGAGCATTTGGCGATGGCTCTCCAAATGGGAATAGATTATCTACCAAAACAATTATTGAAAAACAATAATTGCTGATCATCAAAATAATCTCAATCTTTATATAATAAAATCATAAAACTAATACACTCTCTACTGTAGTAAGTGTACAAGCCAAATATACCAGTTCTCCTTGTGTTCCACGAGTTCAGAATATGTGTGTTCAACTGATGCATTAAATGTGTAACACAAGAATTTTAGATAATGCTTGACACATTAGCATAGCCTTGGTGTTGTTGGCATTAAATGAATATCCAACTCACTATGATATCGCAGGTAATTATTCCACCTCAACTCAAGAGGTGCAGACGCCACAAATTCGTTTACACCAGGATGCATACACAGGCATTCATGCTCCCCTCGGTCAAGGAGACAATGCGCAAACTCAGCATAATGGCAGCACAAACATTCAGGAATAGATGGCATGTCTTGACAACGCTTGTAGGCACACCACTCTGTAGCCGGTGGTATTAGCTCCTAAAGAAATGAACAGATATGTCTATGCAACCATAGCTAATACATCAGGTCGATGTTATCCAACAGTATATCAGTGCAGCACTAGATTTAAATATTAAAATTGTTAATGTTGTCATTCGAGAAAAATCTGTAATTATTTTTTCACAATATTGAAGCGATAATTATCATCATTAAAATCATATATAATAATATTCGTTCTATCACTCTCAAGCTAAAACTATTACTACTAGCTAGCTTGGCACATAAGAGCTGGCTAGTGGCGGTGCTTACTTGCTGGGAGGTTTGATTCTGTTGAGGATCTTCTTCAGATAGAGCGTCAGGCTCGAAACGCCAGGGTCTTAACTTTTCAGAATTTGACATTTTTTATGAACGCAACTCAGACACGAATAGTCGAACGAAATGGCCAAGCCGAAACTGTAAAGTAGCGAGCATCTATATTTGATACGGAGTCTTAGGTAAAACCCGAAGTGTTTATCATAAACTATTGCTACGATAAGTTTGATATTGAGCTTTTTATTGGCCTTTCAATTCACGCGAGAACATCACGTGACAAGACAATAACCATACAGCGCGGATACGTCATCGAAATCAAGAGATTCCAATCTACGGCGGCTTTTTGTTTTTGAGCTTTTAAGAGCTTTTAATCACATTTCCACATATTTGGCACCTACCACACTACAGAGTAAGACATGGCGAATCTTTTGATACCAAATAACTGTAATGTGAATTTTGTTGCAAGTCAACCTTTAACAATGAGTCAAGTGATCTCCTTTTGTTGATTGTCTTCTGTGCAGTTGATTACCGTCTTCCTGAATAAAATATACACATTTGTGGTTGATTTTGTAACCAAATGGCAACAATGGGTTAAGTTTGGAAGAATTTAGCAGTCTGACTGTTTATATAGGACCTTTATGATAGTCTGGTATTTTTCAATGTTGCCAAATAATCTTATTTTAGTGCCTGGACAAATTGGAACTGTTGCTGATAGCTTTTTGATTGATCTTTTTTATGAGGTATTTGTTTTCACGAGCTTGTACAAATGTTGAGGCCTTTTTCAGTTCTGGTCATAGTCACCGTTGCATTGCATTGCAATTTATTTTAGGCAACTGTTCCCTTTAGACTAAATTGATGTTGTGGATTAGCTGGATATTGGCTTAGTTATCCATATTTTGGAACAGTTTTTTTTGCCATGCATGTCAAAGTTACTGAGCAACAGGGTAGTAGTTCTCATTAGCTATGAATCAGCATACTGTTTGACTCAAGTTTTTGGCGGTTTTTGAGAACATTGAGGAAATCGACTGACCTTAAAAAGTTTCTTAAAAAGCTTCTAGTCTGTGACACGATGAGTCCATCAAATGTTTACATAACAACGTCTCTCCAATCTTGCTACTGGTGCAGTATTGACCAGTTGACGCTGATGTGCGATATGCAAAGTATTAAGGTACCGATAGTGTTCTTCATGTTGGTTTGCTCTGATATCAAACATGTTGAAATGCTTGTTTTCTTTTTTCACATTTTACATTATGTGTTGTCGCTGGTGTGTTATTTGCTATTTTCTTCTAAGCATTGCTCGTGTCTAGCACTTTTTTACACAGTTGCATTATCACCACTGTCACACATGAGGTAAACAAAAAAAATTGATGGCTAAGATTTTTTCAGCACAATTAGCAATTTTCCACTCTCGACAATCATGAAGTCATAAAAAGGTAACTCTCTCAATCAAAGAGCCAATACGCTATTTTATACAGGGTCTGTATGAAGCAGAAATACTTGAAAATTCATCAGTAAAAAAAGGGAATTAGGTAGCCACATAGGCAGGATTATGATGATGCTGATTTTTAGGCTGTTGTTGAGTCTTAAGCTAGTTTTTAAAAGTTCACTAATAATTAAACTTTTATCGTGATGCTGCATCGAATGCTCTTTCTTAACTGCACTTTTCATACGCCATTTTGTGGTATTGTATTATCACAAGAAATGTTGTATTACAGAAAACACTGCTAACAGGTAAGAAGCACATAAAGGAACTGACTTCATTAGCAAGCCTATTGCTATGGGTTATTAGACACTTATTCGATTCTAGCACAGCTAAAAGAAAGCGTGACTGCACAGCTAATATGTAACACATCTCCCTCACTATTCTGAGTTTTTGGTTAGTCATGACCCTGCTAGAACTTAATTAAGTAATCAGGTCGTCTTCTATTACGAGTGGGATATCTGCGACTTTGTACTGGCCTCTCATCAGGTACAGATTTGGCAGGTTGGATGTTAAGATCATTTGAAGCTGTGATGATATTGTCATTGGTTGATGTATCATTAACTTGAAGTCTAGCTTGTAGCTGATTAGCATGTTGTCTCTATACACCACGGCCTGATCGCACAGCATACAGTATGTTACCCAGCTTGTTAATTATTGTTCCAGGTATCCACTTAGGTCCAGAGCTATAGTTCCTTGCATAAACCAAAGAGTCCACTTCATACCGTGATAATGTAGAAGATGCTTGACCTAGTGAAAGAGTTTTCTTGTTCTGAATTGGTTTTAACAAGGTCAGAGTATTTCTCGGCTGTCATTCATGTAGAACTTCAGCTGGTGATTTCCAGTTCAAAGAGGGACGAGGCGAACATCTGTAAGTAGTTAAAGACAGTTGTAGGGCAGTCTTCACTTTCTCCCCTCCTGCACAAGTCTTCTCTACAGATTGCTTAAGAGTCTGGAAAAATCTCTCCGCTACTCCATTCGATGCAGGATGGAATGAGGGGAATGTTATATGTTTAATGCCAAGCATGGTGCAGAACTGGTCAAATTCATTTGACACGAATTGTGGGCCGTTATCCGTAACAATAGTCCGAGGAAAACCTTCATGTACAAAGATATGTTCTAGCACGTGAATTGTGTCCTTAGAAGTAGTTTTTTTTACATCTAGCATAGCAACGTACGGATATCGGGAATGTGCATCCACAAAAACCAACCACATCTGACCTTTAAAAGGTCCTGCATAATCTAAATGAACTTTTTCACGTGGTAGTTGGGTGGATGGCCAACTTTGGTATGTCTTGGCTGGGTCATTAGCAAAAATTCGGCAAGGTTCACAAAATTTGATTTGCTGTTCTATGTCTGCATTGATGCTAGGCCACCATACGTAACAACGAGCAAGCTGTTTTACCCTTTCCACACCCCAGTGTGATGTACGCAGCAAGTCTAACACTTTACTCCTCAGGGCCTGTGGAATGATAAATTTTGGTAGTGTCATCACATTGCAAAAGCACAACCTCTCCATGAACAAAAAGAGACTACCTCATATTCCAATATGACCACAAATGTTCATAGCTAGCTGTAAGCTTATTGGGCCAAAGGCCATTCAGTATCCACTCTTTCACTATCTGTAGTGAGGTGTCCTTCATGGTTTCTTGTTTAACAGTCTCATCATCAAGGGGACCATGATCGAGTTCTTCCTGTATAGTGTGTGAGACCTCAATGCTTTCCTTCTATTCATAATGGTCAAACTTTGGGTAAATAGGTAACCTGGACAATTTATCTGCATTGCCGTGCTGTTGGTTTGTACCTGATGTCATACTGATAAGCCATCAGTGTGAGGGCCCATCTCTGCAGTCGCTGAGCTGTTAAAACAGAGATAATTACGGTTTATTTCTGGTGAAAACATGGCAGCCAGGATTTTATGATAAGTGATGAGCATAAAACGTCTCCTATATAGTCTAAACTTAGTCACTCAATAGATGATAGAAAGTGCTTTTTTTCTCTATCTGTGAGTATTCTTTTGGTGCACTTTCACTGTCTTTGATGCATGTGCTAGTGGTCTTTCTTTTCCATTTTTTTGTAAGAGTACTGCCCCAATTCAACATTTAGATGCGTCTGTTGCTAGAACCAGCGGTTTGCTCTGGTCAAAATGGGTAAATTTGGTAGCCGCGATGACACTTTCTTTAAGAACATGGAAGGCCTTGTCACACTCGTCAGTCCAGTCTAACTCGACATTTTCACGAAGAAACTTGTAGAGTAGGCTGCTTTTCTAGACAGGTCAGCAATGTATGAGCCATAGTAGTTGATCTTGTCCAAAAACGCCTGTTGCTGTTGTAAGTTCTGTGGTCGTGGAAGCTGTTCAATAGCCTATATTGCAGAGGTCGAGGGAGTCTTGCCGTTCTTGTCTATTATGTGACCTAAGTATTCAACAGCATTCTTAAAGAACTCACATTTTTCTCTCTGTATGCAGAGCTCGTACTCCTGTAGTCTAGCTAAGAGTTTGTCGAGATTAGACCAGTGCTCACTCTCACTGCTACCAGTGACAATCAGATCATACAAGTATGCTGCAACTTCAAGTAAGTCAGCAATCATTGAGTTCATGCATCGCTGAAACTGTGCAGGGCTTGATGCCAATCCAAAACACATCCTGTTGTAGCGAAACAAACCACATTGAGTGCTGATGACACACAACTTCTTTGCATTATCATCTAACTCTAGTTGTAAGTAGGCATCTGCCAGGTCTATCTTGGAAAAGTGTACTCTGCCTCTCAACCTGTCTAGCAACTCTTCAAGGCTTGGTAATGAGTGTCGATCAATTGATATTTGTTGGTTCAACATCTTGAAATCACCACATATACACACTCTTCTATTTGGTTAAGAAACTGCTACTATTGGAGCAGCATAATCACTAAAGTCCACAGTTTCCCGAACACCAGTTTTAATTAATCGATCTAACTTTTCTTTTACAGCTTGGCGTCTAGAGAATGGCACTACACAAGATTTAGAAAAGCTTGGAGGCTTCCTGGTTTTAAGCGTACTGGTACTTTCAGCTTTTTACATCGACCAAGACCTGCCTTAAAGACATCATAATACTTAGAAGAGAGCGTAGCGATTTTGTCCCTTAATCCAATAGGGTTACTTTCTGTGATGGTACAGGTAACATCACAACTACCCTGTGTCAATATGGCTAGTCGCTGTTGCGAGAGACCAAATGTGTCACTCCAATTTAGACCAAAAAGTTTGAACCTTGTGTTGTGTTTACAACAAGAAGTTTGAGATTTTGTTTTTTCTACATCTCCTACTTTTACACTAGCTGAAAATTGTCCTTTAATCTGTAACTCACTCTGCCTATACGCTTTAATATGGGTACCTACAGGTAAGAGGGGAGGGTGATTCAAGACTTTGGTAGCTTTGCAAGTCAACTATAGAACAATTAGCTTCTGTGTCCCATTGAAACATTGCATCATGACCATTGACAACAGTTTTGAACCAAACCTTTCTATTGACTCGTAAGAAAAGATTATCTGAAACTGTGTGTACTGAATGATAAGGTTCACTTGCATCAATGAGCATACTTAACACAGAGTTTTCAACTGTCCTAACTGACTGTTCTGTTTGACTTTGTGCTGCTGTCTTAGCTATACAGACAGCCTCAATGTGACTTTTAACCTCACATTTCCTGCAGAAAAATGCTCTGCAGGGACAATTCTTTCTTTGATGTTTAATATAAAAGCTAGGGCAAGACTTCAACATACCTGTGTTCTGTGCTTTAGCTTGTTGCTTTCCACTGGTTTGTTGACCTCGGTGTGATCTTTGCTTGTACTGACCAGACATTTTGTTTACTGTGTCCCCTTTTGAGAATGTTATTGGTCTCTGTTGTCTTGATGAATGCTGAAGCCTTCTCAAAAACATTATTAAGAGAGGGATCAGCATCAAGTAGACACTGGCGACGTTCATCAGCATGTGGCTTCTCTTTAATGATTAGGTCATGAATTGGTCCATCAACATAACTAGTGCCACAGCCTTTTTTTTTGCATGTGAAAGCACAGTGCCGTGCGAGTCCGCAAAGTTCTGCCGCCCAATCAACATAGGACTGACCAGTTTTTATCTTATATTGAAAAAAATCCAATCTTGCTGCCTGAACATGTATGGTATCTGCAAAGTTTTCATTAGGTTTTTCCAACAACTCAGTAAATGACTTGGTTGTAATATCCTCTGCGCAAAATAAGTTTGACAACAAATCGTATGTCTCAGCTCCTACCCAAGATAGTAAGCATGCTCGTTTCTGACTGTCATATATCAGCTGATACACATTAAAGTGCTGAATAAAACGTTGAAGGTAATGGTTCCATTTTTCTTTACCCCTGTCGTATGCTTCAAACTTGGGTATGGCAACAGCTACTGGTATTGATGCAGCACTATCACTCTTGGTAGCTTCAAACAAGGAGATAAACTGCTACTGTAGATCAGCGTTTTGCTGTTGGAACTGTTTTTGCTGTTTCTGCATAGCATCGATCAAAGCTTTTATGTTAGGATCCATAGCAAAACAATAGAAAAATTCTGGCTGTGAGTCCACAATGTTTGTTCCTGACACCAGTTGTTGTATTGTATTATCACAAGAAGTGTTGTTTCACAGAATACACAGCTAACAGGTAAGAAGCACATATAGGAACTGACTTAGTTAGTAAGCCCATAGCTATGGGTTATTAGACAATTATGCGATTATAGCACAGCTAAAAGAAAGAGTGACTGCACAGCTAATATGTAACAAATTTCATTTAATCAACTCGTCTTTCTTATGAACCATTGCCATGCTCAGTAAAAAGAAATTATGGATAATCGAGATCCATTGCCAATTATTATTCTTTATTCGCATTACACCTCTACACAATTTATTATCACACTCATCTTCCTTCTGCTCCTTTTGATTATGGCTTTCTTCTACATCCACAAATAATATTTTAACTTAAATACTCTCTCTCTCTCTCTGCTTGCTCCTGTATGCAATCAATGACTGTTCTAGTTTTCTATGAAAAGTCTTTGTTCCAATCTTGTATGGCGATTGTCTTCAAGTTTCATTTTTATTTTCAATATCAGTTGCCTACAGTCTACTGTTTTCATGCAATATTTTTAATTATTAATAATTCAGTAATTTGTTTATGTTTTTCTAACTACCTACATGTAATTTGCAACTGATTTAAATGGCTCGCCTAAATTTTGCTAAATTGAGGTGACCTTTCTACAAGCACAACTCTGAATAGTCTATACCAGTTGAGCTAATCTGGTTCAATAAACTTGGTTTAGAAGTATTAAAGAGTTTATGTTACAGCCTCTACAATATAAAATTCCTTCATATGATGAAACAGAATGCAATAGCTGTTGCATGTATCACTGTTTTTTAACCAATCAGTTTCATTCTATTATATTTTCTCGTAATAATTATGTATCTAATTGTATATAATAAGCATCAGTTTCTTTTAAAATTTGGTGAATAGAGACAACAGTTTAACGTGAAATGCTCAACTTCTTGCTCACCCTTTGTCGATTATATGTAAATATCGTTAGATTGTGTCCTTGAACTTGGTTAGTAACTTACCGTTTTAGTTCATACCATTGAGAAGGGGCTACTTTTAATTAGGGTACTACATTTCATAATCGGTTCAACGCAACTCATTGAAAATAACTATACATTCATTAATAACCTTAATAAACACAGACTCTTTTTAGCCTCTAGCTTTCTTATTAATGTTGGATTTTATTCCAGCAACATACTCTATGGGCTCAACCCTCTGTATAAAGTTTGTCGCTATTGCTGCTGATGTGGTATACTGACCACTAGCCAGTGTTCAATCAGTTTAGAGGTAAATTATAGCAGCCTTACACAGCAATGGCCGAGGTTAAAATTGTGCTTTAAAATAGTTCCGCGTTTACGGCACTGCAGAGCCCTGTATGTCAATCATTAAAGAGTTAACTGAGATTGAAATTTCATCGACATGTTTTCTTAAAAAATAACCATAGAATGCACGCTATCCTTTATGTTAAGTAAATCAAACAAAGGATGAAATTGAAGTTGTGCTAATCTTTGTTCTACATTGTTTGCTCTTTTTTGAAATCAATCAAAGGTAATTGGAACTTCCTAAAAATAAAAGCCACGTCATTCAGCATAAGAGCTCACAATCTTAAACACGGTTCACTTAGCTAGTTTTAGTTTAGACTGCTGTGCTTCAAGATGAAGGGTTTTGTAATCGTTGCAGTTTTACTCGAGCTAAACATTCTTTATATTGAAGGTAAGCTAGCAGAATTTCAGGAAATTATAGAAAAGCAGTATTTCTATGAATGCATTGCAAAAATATAATAATAGGTGAGGTCGATGCAATATTAGTCATGCTCTGAAAACATGAGACAGGAAGTTGCTTAACTGGTACACTGTAAGCAGGCTACACCAATCAGCTGTAGGAAAATTTGCAAAACATTCAATATCTTAAGCATTATTTCAATGTGTTTCTTTAAACTACTAAATTATAGGGAGTTTTTTTAATTTAATTTGCTAATTAAATAAATTAAATGTAACTGCTATTAGTATAACAACAATTTAGCATCATTTATTTGTGTTTCTCTAAACTGCATGGTTATTACCATTGTTTTTAAAGTGTGAGTAGCAGAGAGACTCTATTTACCTCTTTGGTCAGAAAAGAGGTAGAATTCTTCTGTTTCCTTTTTCTTATTTTGCCAAATTACATTGAAAAAATCTGATATTGGTAGTTTTCATAACTTCCCATACTATCATTCTTATCCATTTAAATGTGTGGCATGATTTCTGTAAAAGTGATTGAAATTTAAAACTAACATGGTCGTGTTAAATCACTTTCGTGATAGAAAAAACATGTTACTTGCTTTGACACAAATAAAATTAGTATAATCTTCTACTCCTTGAATCTCATTTAGATAAGATTGCTCTGATCACCTGTACAACTGTTGCAGTTTGCTCATACAATGGTGGTACTCTTCAAGTATTTGGTAAATTATTATCACACATTTATTACAGGCAAAGTCAACCTAGCAGCAGGCAAAATGGCAAGTCATAGTGGAACCGATGGAGCTTATTCAGCTGACAAAGCTGTGAGTGGAGCAACAGAGGATTTCTCACACACAAAACAAAACCAAGAAGAAAACTGGTGGACCGTAGATCTTGATGCAAAGTACAGCATTGGTGGAATAAAGATTTTCAACAGAGTCGGATTTTGTGAGAAAATCTAAATTCATAATTTCCTTATTGAATGTTTATAAACGTTAATTTTAGCTGCTTAGCTACTTTGTTGTTTGATTGGTGTCGTTGAAATCTCAAAAGTTCATTTAAAAGCTTTTGGATACAAATTTATCCCTCACTAAAATTCACCAGCTGTCTGAGACACAGATGTCATCTTAATATTGAATTTATTTCCTCCAATTAGTTTCAAACAGCTATTGTTCAGCAATCATAGAACGCAAGATGTATCATTGAAAACATACAAGATCGAACTTTATAAACAGCATATCATAAAGTTTTTGATGTTTCATATATACATATGGTTAGCTTGTAGTTTTCTAAAAATTATCGTTATTCCACTTGCTTTTTAATGAAACAAGCAGTAAGCTATCAGCAAAAGCTAAAGTAATAGATAATCTATAATAGACATCAACAATGTTTGCAGGTTGTAACTGATGATATAAACAATAATCCTTACATTTCATGATTGCATCTTAGTATATCCTTTATAGACTTCAGGTGAAATTCATATTCATGTTTAAGCAAATCAGAAGGCATATTCGATTCATTTACCACTAACAATAGCAAGAAAAATTCTCCAAAGTATTTCTGTGAAAAAGAGACATGACAATTTGCAGGCATAAGATGTGGGGTCACGTGACTGTGCATGGATGTGTTCAAGTGTGCAGGCTTGTATATGTGCGCGTGTGGGCGCACCATGCATGTTTATTGTATCGTAATGAAAAAATAAATAAAAAAAGGAAAAATAACCCAATATTGGCCAAATTAACTGCCAAAGGTTTAAAAGAAGAGCCAAAGCAGATTAACAGCATTTAAAATTACTAGATAAAAGTTTAGCTGACCCCAGCTGTCTTACAGCTTTTTGAAAGTTTTACTAAAAATTAGTTTTATGGGACATAAGGTAGGGTTTTTGTCAATTACAAACCGTTTTTAACAAGCCCTGTAATAGTTGTTTTGAGAGTGAAAAAATATTTCAATGGGATTTAAATAATTAACCAGGTCCATGTATTTTGTGTGTATGATGTCATTTTTGAATATAGCCAAATGTACTTTGAATATTGTAAATTGATTTGTTTACATGTTTTTTGAGAAAAATAGGTTGAAAGTTAACATTTTTATGGTTTCACCAAAATTTTAAGGCCAACAACCTTCTAGACAGCAAACTTTGCTAGAAAGATACAATTGCACAGTCAGATACACCAAAAACTAATGAATCAGTAATGTGTAACGCGTACCAATTATAACGTGGAATCTTTTTAACTTTTCATAAAATATATCTTTGTGCAAATGGTTTGATTTACCAAAATTTTTTATTTTTGAGACAACCCAAATTATGTGATTAGATACTGAACATGTCAGAATAACTAAAGAAATTTCCAGTGTGTTATGATATTGTCTGTTGTAATACTTTTTTATTTCATACCACTAATAATATAAATTCAATTATAAGTCAAGCAGTAAAAGTAGGCTCTTATGGTATTTTTACAGATGAGCGGTTAGAGAAAGTTAGTGTTCTAACCTCTAACAATACTAAACCATCAGACCCATCTCTATCTTCTGATGATTGGACTAGAATCAACCACAGAGAGCAATCATATCCTGCTAATTTGACTCACAACTTTGACCCTCCAGTAGAAGGACGACATGTTGCTATACTCAACACTCATGAAAAAGGTTTAGCACTTGCAGAAGTTGAAGTTTATGGTAATGTTTTTTACTACAATGAATCTGTTCACAATAATATCGACTGCCCAGCTTTTGTACAGTACTTGTGTGATAGCATATTTGGAGTTGCACGTACAACCTATATAAAATGATCACACACTGTTCACATTTTTATTACCACATGGATATAGTGATGTTTGCATTTAAGTTTTTTAATTTTTTTGCATGATTCATTAACCAATGCCATAATCTTCATCCTACTTTGGGTAAAATTAAAACTTACACGCACTAGTCTTTGTTAGTGGTACTAGTAGAAACGCCTTAATATAATTTCTATTTTAGAGCAATTTTTTAATTACAGAAAATATTTAACTCATTTTAGACTGCTTCAAATCTATTATTTAAGACCGACCTACCTTAAAGTGATATGATGTTATTTCACAACATAAATTTCATGGCTTCAATAATTAAACACTTATGTTTTTGTTTAGAGGAGTGTTGTATGTGCTATGCAAGTCTGCCAATAACATTTTTTAAATTTATGTCAAATAGTTAACATTGATGATGTGTTTGAGCTAAGGAGTGATAAGTAAAACTTGTTAAAAAACCACGGGTAGTCATAATATGGCCACTTGTACATCTTTAAATTGAGCTTTAAATATGGTGCCATGAACTATGTGTCAAAGGAAGGAAGCAATATTCTCAGCCAAGAGACAGCTAGATTGAAACAGGTTTAAAGTATATTGCACAGGTTTAATTGGGTCTCATTCAAAAGTTTGCTTATCTTATAGCTGCACCAGGTTTTAAAACTTTTTTTCTATTTGCAAGATTGTTTGGAGTACCAAAATCTTTCTCAAAATTGATTTATAATAAAAGAGAAATTGTTATTTTCTTCAGCATACATGTATATTATAGCATATATAATACAATTTTTCTAACTTAAGGTAAACCTTTTGAATAGTAGCCACTAATTAAGAAAAGTGGTTTTCAAGTAGTTTTAAATATAATAGTTGGCCTGAAATCACAAAATGATTAAAATATCTATTCTAAAATAAATTTAGGCAATTATTTTTAAAACAGTTGCCTGCTTTTAAATTTAAACTTCTTCTTGAAAAATTAATATAGACTGTTTTTTACTGCTCAACTTCTCTAATGTGAAATCAATTGATTGTAAAATCCCGCCATAAAATATTGTTTGGAACGACATAAAATTATTTAACGTAAATCAATTGTTTTTCTATGTAACTTGCTTCCTGACCTTAACATACTATGATAGAAAAAAGCATATCCTTATTATTTACAAAAGATTCTGGTGAACTAATTTCTTATTAACACTTTTATTGTTGGAACAACTGAAATCATCAATAAGTTTGTTTGGTTACCGAATTTTAAACTGCCATTAAACCCTTTTGATGCCATAGAAACATAAATGCGTTTTCTATGGTCGAGTGCCGCAGACGCATATTTGCCACTTTCCGAGCAATTACCTAGTAACTTTATTTTATTATTTGTTGACAACATAACCAACAATCTTTAGGACTTTCATGATATTGACAACATTGTCTGAGGACATATCTATAAAATTAGCCTAAAATAATGAAGCGGTTTTAAACTTTTCTTGGAGAACTACTAACCTAAAAACAGACAATGTTTGTGTAAGTTTAGCTAAGTACCGCACAAATCAAGAAACAGGTAATTACTCATGTTGATGATGTTATGGCCAATTCAGATTTAGACTTTCATAAGTATTCAGATAATTAAAGTAGCAGCAGTGACTTTGATAGTGGTAAAAGTAATAGTAGTGTAAGAGTAAGGAACATTGTGGAGGATCGTTTTAGCTTTGTTGAGATCGCTTCACATAGCTTTATCATTGCACAAAGTAAAGCTATATTAAATTTTTTGCATATCATTGTTATTTAAAATATTATAAAAGAAAAATATGTTGCAAAAATGATTTAGATAGAGTTTGAAATTGAAAAAAAAATTTTATACCTAGCATGAAGCAATATCGGCAGTTTTCGGTAAAATGGCTAGCACTAGGCCGATAGCTAAATTTGTACATTGATGGTACTGAAAGGGTTAAGTAATATTTGATAAGATTATTTCAGGATTTGCTGTAAAATCTGTAATGAAGTGCCATCTCTGATTTACCATCATTATGAGAGAAAGGTAGAAAGTTGGAGCTCTACACTTATTTAAATGGCGCCCCAATTTGTCTGCCACTTTGACAATCTTTGATCTGTACAAACTCATAATATCATATGATTAGTAGAAAAACATCCACAAAATTGTATTAATAATGAATCATTTACATGATTTACAATAACTTCTCTTGCCGTCCAACTGCAAAGCTTGTCAATTTTGTTGTTGAAACCTAAAACCAACATTATAGAAATATTTAATAGCTCTGTCAAGCTAGTAGTACATGTAGATCATTTTTTAATTCTGTGTTGATACTTCGAAGGACATGTATTTAAATATCACATTACGATGGTAGATAAATGACTGGTTCTAGACAGACGGTTACGTTTAGCGAGCACAACTTTTGCTCCCTGAAATCAACTTTTATCGAGCAAAAGCGAGCAACCTTTACTCGCTAAATTAAGCTAGTAAAAGATTCGCTCATTCAATCAATTTTTTACATGATAATATCAACTAGTTCAGTAGTGCAGCAGAAGAAGAGTTGCTGCCAGATGACGTTGTACAAGGTATTGGACAACCAAAAAATGTTCATTCCATCAAAAGTAGCAATCAGAATGTAACTTCAAACAAACGATGCAAGTTAGTTTGTTTTAAAAACGTGTTTTTTGTTTTAGCATGTAATATAAATCTGGCTTGTTTATGTCATTATTTCATATATACATATTTGTAGCATTTGATAGTTTATCATTATATGGTGCACCCTCAGGATACATGATATAAAAAGTGTATCCTTATTATTTACAAAATGGCTGGAGACTGATTTGTCAGAACTTTTTCATTTTTGTGAGAACTAAATTCATCAATAAAACTGTTTGGTCTAATGATTCAGGAATTACCAATAAGCAATATTCAATTAGAATATTTCAGAATTTAATCTCTTGATGTATTTTAGACTACGACTATGTGACTGGAAGCGCTGTTGATCAATCAAGTTCTAAACCATTGCATCCTGCATCGCATGCAGTAGACGGAAACCTGAGTACATTTTCTTCAACATTGAAACAAATAAATAGCTGGTGGAGAGTAAACTTGGGAAGACAAATCCTATTTAGAGCAGGGAAATTACTTGTGAGAGATGGTCAGTGTATAGTGGATGGCTCTCCAGCTGATTGTTGTATGTATTAATAAATTTTTATAATATCTCAAGTATTTAAACCTTGAAGAGTTTTTGCCAAAGAAAGTGAGTTCAAAGCGGATGTCTTTAATGACAATGGCTGTCAGTTTGAATATCGTTTACCAAAAGAGTAAGTTAAATGATCATGAAGACTTTGTTTTTTGAAGGCAGCTGTAATGTACACTTTTTTGACGCTGAATGGTAGTGAATATCTGAGTCATGTAAAACTATACGGTTGATTTATGAATAGAAAACACCTTCACGCATTTGGCAAAAACTTTCCCCAAAGTTTTTTTAATATTAAATTGAGTAAAATAGTACAAAGATGAGCTTTTGAACTTTTTAAAGGTTTCTTCTAATCTCTATAAAATATTTTAAAGTACTGTGTAAATTAAAGTATAGCTTTGTCACAGTATATGTTGAAGTCTAAACATGTAAGAATACCTACTTATTAAAAACATGACTACCCGTAGTTACATGTACAGCTTTAGGCCAAATCTTCAAGCAAACATCATTAGTACATTGCCCAGGAAACTTTTTTTACTAGTACTGACTAGTAACAGTAATAACATCATAAATTTTTCGATTGGCTGCTCTTTCTTTTAACAACACCTGTGAATCAAGTTGCGTCAAAAGCCATGGCCACATATGTGCTAAAGATAAGTTTTAACGAGGAGATAAAGTTTGGCGGTAGAGCATGGTGTCATGCTTTGGAGCACATCGATACAAAACAAGTTGATTATTTGCCTTGGGGTACCCTCGTTGGTGATAGTGTCTACTCAAACTTGCATCTCATACCACAGACCTGAAACTCTAATTACTTGTTTCAAGATGATAGCTATTCTCAAGAATCCACATTTCTGTAAATCACTGGTTGTTATTAATGTCGGAATTTAGGGCATGTCATATTAGACAAGCAGGTGTCATTGCAGTCATTGCTCCAATGGCTTCTGGAATTATAGTTTCTCATAAATTTAAGCACTTGTAGATCTCTTCTATCAGTTATGGAAGTGTGCTCTTATAACAGTTTGTTCAAACCAAAAAACTTTACACAGCAGAATGCCACAGTCATTATAGTAAATAAAATTACAATAAATTGAAATGAGGTTGGAATGGGAAAAGTTGTCGGGTTTAGGGAGCCTACATAAAGTTGAAAGTTAGAAATCGATGTCAAGGCATATAGCAATTTTTAATGAGACAGTTCTACTATCACATACAGTGTGTTGTTTATTTAGTGCAGCAATATCATGTAAGACTAAGAATAAATCAGATTTTAATAGTATAAAATAGATACATTGAAAGATAGATACGGTAGATGGATATAATAGATATATGTAATAGATGGATACATAAATAGATACATACATTGAACTGATATGCTAGATAGGTAAATAAATACAATGTTTTAACATGTTAAATACAATTATTTGATAAATAAAATGAGGTTATATTTTCACACCTTATGTAATTTGCAGCTACGAAGCTCAAGAAAGTTTACTTCCTGACTAACCCAACAAACATAAGTTCTCCACCAAACATAAACAGCACTGATAACTGGAAAATCTGTTCATACAGTGAGACATCCCTAGGAGATGATTACATAAGATCATGTGACAGAGACCCACCCTATACTCTCACTAGACAGTTCAGTATCTTCAGTACAGCTTACAGTCACATACAGCTGAGACAAAGTAGAGGTGTATGGACATTGTTAGTATCGAATACGTATTTGCTGTCATTTCACTTTAGGAATTTCAAAAAGAAATTTGTTTATAAGCTGTAACGATCCAACGTTGTTTGTTTTTTCAATCAAGTTAGTGCTAGTTCCTCATTTTAAAAATTGAAAAAAGATTGTACATTTTATGATTAGCTGCATGTGTCAGCTTATACAGTGCGACGGACAACTGACTCGTTGTGCTGCATTTAATATTCTACAAAACCGATAAGAAATAAGTATTACTGTATAAATTACAAATAAATGTCCTTATAATATAAACCTTTTTTACACAAATTTCACTCAATTTAAAACATGTATGTAAAGTTTACACTTTGTATTATGAAAACAATTTTATACAACACAGAATATCAAGTTGGTACAAATTCTCAAATTTGATGTGAATGATGAGCTTTTGATAGTTTGCCTTAAAATGTTTTATTGCCACATTTTGTGGGATCCAGTTTTACTTTAAACGAACACAATCCAGTTTTACTGTAAAAAGAAAATGTTTTTTTTTCTATGGTCCTCAAGTTGCTTTATTAAATTCGTTTAGAATGCTTTCAAACAACAACAGCATTAACAGTGACAGCTATTTATTCTAGGAAGAAATTTTGTGTTTCATAAATTCCCAGTACCACAATATTTTTGTAAACATGATATTGTAATGTTCCTGTACTCATTTTTCATGACTTTAAAAAAAATTACAAAAATATAGCTACCATGAGAAAAGTTTGTAATTTCTGTTAAAAATTACAATTCAATATTGTATGGAGTACATATTTAATTTGCACTACAAGTGAAAAAATTGATAAACTATAGCTACTCTGATTGAGATATGTAAATTCAGTGGAAAACTACAATTTAATGTAACAGCGACCTTTTATTTCTTCTTACCTTATATTTGTATTCTGTAGAACTTCCTCAGCTCAGTGGCGATATCGATGTTCAATTGAGTGAAGTAACCACCAACTCAATTACCATATCATTCCTACAGTGGAATCAGTTGATGATAGGAGGTCTGCCACCTACTGAGTAAGTATTACCTAATATTAATAAGCATATAAAACATGAACTTAACTTTATTAAAGGGTTTAGATGAAACATGATCCACATGTATATTTGTTTGATAATTTAATAAGCAACACAGTGCAGCTAAAGTTTTATACACGCATTATAATCGTTGGTCTGTTCTAACAGTTTCAGGCGCTTATAATTGAGTGATGCAGAATGAATAATTTGGGTGTAATTTCTGATAAAACATTCTTTAAAAAGTGTGTCCCGTTTTAGGAGCAAAGCGTGTTACAGTATCTGAAACTCATAAAAACTGAGACAAAAGTTGGTAAATAAACTCATTTGCTGTTTTTAAAGCTACATTTCAAATGTTCTGCTGAAACAATTCAGCAGCAACTTGAAACTAGCTTCCGTTAAATGCGGTAATTACTTTGGTATTTGGTGAGTTAAAAGATTTACTAACCCCTGTTGCTAAGCAATTATGGTTTAACACTTCAATGCAGGTACAGAGTATTATCAAGTGATAATATCAGCCCACAAACTGTTCAACATGATACAGCTTCTCCAAAATTGACAGTGCAATTTTCCGAACTTGAACCTGGAAACTTATACACTTTTACCATATCTTGTTTAGTACAAGGTGTCAAGTGTCCTGGAGAATCATATTCAGCAGTGATATCTACTGATTGTGACGGTAACACTATTGTTGGTTGTAAATGTGTTTAAATTTTATGACGTGGCAACTGTGTTGCAAAAAATATCGCCTTCAAGTTGTCAGTAAATTTTGCCCTAATATTTGCTATTGACCTCAAGCCATTAAAATTGAACCTAATATCTGAATGAGTAATTGTAATCACTATAATTTCTATGAAATATTATTAAATCCATGAGAATTGTTGCATCAACAAAACAAAGACCTTGGTCCCTACAAAAAGTATCAAAACATTCTAGATTGAAGCAAAACTTTAAACTAAAGGTCCATTTTAATGCAAATTCTTTGTGAGCCTATTATCGTTATGTTTCATATCTTGCTTAGAAAAAGTCCCTTATTCATATTACAAATTTTATAGAGAAAACTTCCTGCAGGACTATTCTAGCAAAATACAAAAAAGTTAGACATTCTTTTTCACAATAGGGAAACAATATTTTTCATTTTCTGTCATTATTTTTTTGCAATCAGAATATTGATTTATTTTATTCCAAAAAAGTTTGAATAGTGTCCTCTAATCACATTCTAAAAAATAAAAAAATAGTGTTCAATCAGATTTAATCATCAGAGAAAATTTATTAAATAAAATTAAAAGTTTTCAGACCACAAAACTAATTAAATTCTAACCAAGCTCTAATAAATTTATCAATATTTGGTTTGTTGGCCTAAAGAAAAATTCAGTATTAGAAATTAATATATTTTACTTGTTTCACAATAATAAATTAAGTTTTTAGTTTACTATTGTAGTCATAAACCACATGTGGTCAAAGGGATTTGTTTGTACTAAGGATCATGTGTAAACCTTGAACAATCAATGTTCTTAAATGACAAAAACCTGTTAGATTTTGTGGTTTTCATAGAGGAATGTCAATAGAACAATAGGAAAACTGTTATATAGATCTACAGTAGATATGAAAGCCTTACCCATTCATTACTTTCACATATTTTTACCAAACTGACTTTTAACTCATCCATCTCATCCACGATCTCCAGTTCCAGATTTGCCTGGCCCAATCACCTTTACATCTGAGAAACTCCAGCATGATGGCCGACAGAGATGGAAATACAATGCATCCTGGGAGGTGAGAGAGTGCCTAAATATAATATTATATTTAAGGTCAAACTATATCACAATTCTAATAAAGGTTCTTTTATAAATTTCATGTTTTGTCAAATATGCTGAAAAGTCTCTGATTTTTCACTCACACATTAATTTGAGAATGATGCAATCATTAAAACAAATTTGTCACAGTAATTCACTTTTATTCAAAGCCGTTTTATAAAATAAATCAATTTTTACCTTAAAGCCTGCACCTTTAACAGTCTTACAAGATATTTAATATGTCTCAAAAAAGTATATAATATAATTTTTTAACTTATGCGAATTGCAGAATACATGTAAATTGCCTAATGTATGCAAAGATAATACAAGCTTACCACTTGAACTTCTCAAATAGAAAATCTTACCCTAGCTTTTAAATTTAACGACTGCGCAATGGCGATGTTATTTTTTCTTATTATTTATGATTACAATAATTTTTATGTAAAGTTTATGGGAGGACAGACCTTCAATATCAATTAAGTTTATTAGTTTCACTTGTTAGAAAGAAAAGTCAGAAAAAGCAGAAACGATAAAAGCATTGTGTATGATTAAAAGAACGTAAAACAAAAATATATACTCACTATTTTAAGAACGATGCTCATCCATTTTTTCTAGGTCAAAGCTAAAAGTTGGGATAAAAGGTGGAAATTAGGGAGACTAAAATTTGTGAAGTTCACACTAGTAAAAAAACATTTTAACACCTGCAATAGTCAACCGCCTTATGGAATTTATAAATAATTCCACAGCTATGTACTTGGACAGAGACACTTTATGATCTATCCTGCTAAACTGCAAGAGTACTGGTACATATAATAAAGGTGCGCCTATACATATTTTCTCTTCCAAGTCTGGTGAGAAAGAAAACAATATTTTTGAGGCTATAGGACACTCCTCTATTCAAATAAAGTTTGAGAACTTTCATCAGTTCAATGTTTATGTGCTAAGTGTTAAACAATACTTTGCGTAAATTATTTTAATTCAAATGAAATTTACAATTTATAGAACTGTGTGCTGAATTAAGATTCTGGCTAAAGAACACTGAAAAAAATTAAAAATAATTGTGTGCATGTATGTGACCTTTTAGCCATCTTAACTATCACAAATATATTCAAGCAGGAAATAAACACGCTACATGTATGATGATAAGTATGCCTCCTCTGCACTTTGTAAAAAACCAATGTTTACCTTCCTCATAATTTATTTGATACTCATTTAAAATCATCAGAAAACAGTTTTTTTGAAAAGGATTTTGAGACATTGTAACTGTCATAACTCAATTTCAACATCGTAACAGTCGGAAAAAACCTTTATTGTTTTAGAAATAGGAAATTATTGTAAATTTTTTTATATTTATTAAATAGATCAGTAGAGGCGATGAATGTGTAGAGATAAAAAAGTGATTTGTATATATCATTAATTTCACGAATCCGTAACATCACTGTCTTATCAGGTTGTCAATAATTGTGTTATGAATGCAAGTTTTGTAAGTTTTTGAAATTATTTTCAAAATGCACTGAAAAAGTTTGATCATGATTTTCATGTGATGTTTATATTTTTGGTTAATCAGAAGGTTGCCGAAGTGACTCTTTATATACATGAGCTAATCGCTATTTTATGTCGATAATGTGGTGAATCTGAAAAATAACAACTTCGTGTTAAAGGTACATTAGATGTTCTCAAATTCATGTTTAGCTAAAACTAAAATGGCTGAGTTTATGGAAAAGCATTCGTAATTCCTCTCAAGTTTTATCATACTTATCAGGCATCTACAAAAGCTAATTGTGGGGGAATGCTGAAATACAGCTACAAAATGAATGGCGGAACCTTATCTGATCAGCAGGAGGAGACGAATACAGTGTTCTATATAGATGGAAGTGATGAGATTGACTTTAAGGTCAAATCTGAAAACTCTCAAAAAAGTTCCGAGTTTAGACGCAAAACTGAGACATCAGGAGTCCTGAGTGAGTTTAAACAGAGCTAAAACTACAGATTGTAATCATTGGAAGTGTAGGGTTAATGAAACAATCTCCAGTACTTTTTGTTGAATATGCACTAGTTTTTAACATTGACCAAAGTCGTTATCTCGTATTTGTATATTGCCATTGTCAGATCTTTGTTCATATATGCTCACTCATCTGTTATGTAATTCTTATGTAATAATCTTTTTGCTCACTTATGTAGTAAGTCAGTTGCTGTTTAGCTTTCAAGTAAACAAGAATAACATTTTTTCCTTTAAAAATTTTTTTAAGTATAAAAAATGATTCCTACTTATAACTTTATATGCTTACATTAGTTAATATTACACTTTTACATGTAATTGGTGCTGTAGGTCCCCAGTTTAAGTCTCATCAGCCAAGTTTATCCACAGAAAATGCCAGCTGTGTGAATCTCACTTGGATCGAGCCCCAGTATCCTGGTGGAAGTATTTATCTGTATCAGGTATGAGTTTACAAGACTCTGGTTTTCAAACGTAAACAGAAAGGACATTTTTATACAGTGGTAGTAACATCTAGACTGGCAATATCAAACTGATGTAATTGTAATCAGACCTTCAGTTAACATAATGTCTTGTGTTTGGTATTAATTACAGTTTAGATGTGATGGTAGAGGATGGAACAATGTAACAACTTCAAAATCGGTAAAATTATGTGAATACCAACCATATACATCTACTCAGTGTGAGGTGAGAGCTTGGAACTCTGCTGGCTCAGGCACTCCAAATAGCATCTCAGCTACTACTCAGTGTGCAGGTATGCGTTACCTTCAGCTAGTTACCATTTCAATATTGTTCCCTTGCATTTTTTTGTTATTGATGCTCGTTTATTTGCACAGATGTTTTACTTAATTTGTAAAAAAAATTCAAAGTAAGCTATCTTTATAATTTTGTGTCTCTCGACTCATTTTTTTTGTAACTCACTGTTAAGTAAAATAACATTTATTAAATAAGTCTATTTTACATGTTGTTGGTCATGTAGTCTACAACTAAGCCATGAGTACCAAGGTACCTAAGACTAATGCAGAAGTTAAACAATTAGTAAACTATCATATAGTTTGCGTATCTTCATTGAAATTAGAAAACTGAGTATCCAGTTGCTTTGATATCCTTAATTTTCATCAACCTAGATTTTGCCAAATAATTCTTCTTTTAAAACTTTGTAACCTGTAAAGTTATGTTTATACACAAACCTGTATTTATGCATGTAGCTTGCAGCATTTGCGAAGCAAGTTTTGGTTGTCTCAGTTCTTTAAATTTAGGATGTGTAAAAAATTGGAAGATTCATTCGTCCATTTAAATTCAAAGAATAGAGTAGAACTTATTTAATGATGGTTGAGCTCATTTATGTATTACTGTTAGCAATCGATTTTCTTTTTTACTTTTTTTCTTTTTTATGTTTCCCGGCTTAAACTACTTTTAATCTAAAACAGCTGTAATTAATTTTTACCTTACGCTGACCTATTTTTAAAATTCATATTTTTAGAACCTGTTTTCTCCAAAACACCTTCCTTCGAAGAGAGATATGATGGGGCAAAGGGCAGACGACAAGTCATTGTTACAGTTGAGGTAACTGTAGTTTAGTTTAGTTTTAGTAAAAAACAACAAGCATCTGACCATATTATTTACATTTCATTACAAAATCCAGCAAATTGAATTATAATTTGACAATATTTTTTGCAATATTGAATACTTCAAACTCACTTGAGTTTATAGTCAGTTTTTATACAGTTGTAAAAGGGTAATTATAAATTGAACGTATATATGATGTTTGATTATTGAGCAGGCAATGACTGAGCACTAAGTATTGTAGACCTCAATAAAATAATAGTTGAGCAATCTGATTAGTTACAGATAAGGTAATTCATTTTGTAAAGCATGAAAATCACTGCTGAGATACCGAGACAAGATATTGTTAACCCAATTGGATAATATTGTAATGTAATGATATGCGTACATACTTGTCTAAATGGCATAAATCTAAAAATAATATTCTGATACTGCATGAACATGTATGCGCTTGTTTGAAATGCTCAGATTCTATTTGCAAGTTTTTTTATTGAACAAAACAATTCAATGTTAGTTCCAAACATAGACCTATTGAAAAAATATGATTTCGTAGATTAATTTGTTTTTAAAATTTATGTAACACATTTTCCGATGTGCACTTCATAACACCGTTATACCTACTTTTAGGGAGTTGTACCATATTGCTCTTCACTCGACCCTCTGGAATATAAACTTAGTGGTAGAAGATATTCTACTGACAGAATTATAAGAGACCTGAATGCTTTTACACTCTATAACATTACCATCAGAGCCAGTAACAATGAAGGTCTCAGAGGTACAGAGTACATCACTGTTACAACTGGAGAACTTGGTATGCTACTTGTTCAACATTGGATATTAGTGTTTTTATACTGGGAATGCCTGGAATATCAACTAATTAAAGTTTTATAGTTGACAAATCTTCCTAAAATATGTTCTTTGGCACAGCAAAAATATTTATTGCTTTAGGAAAATAAGGTAGTTTTTTGGGAACAATGTGAGGCTGTTTTATTATGATGTTTTCTGCCAAGATAATAGCTACTACTTTATTTTAATGTTGTAGCTAACAAACATGTATAAATTAATTTGACCCCAACAATGCAAACCGCTCATATCTTACTATTAAACTTATGTTAATGAACCCTGGAGTAAACCAATCCTTACAGAAAGTTACTCTCTAAACATGAGTTGTGTTGTTGCTGAATGGGAAGAGCCTCTTCTGCCCAATGAAGTCATCATTAAGTATGAGGTAATCGTTTTTATTCATATACAACAACTACATACATTTAAATAAATAAGAAAATGTTTTCAGGATATATGAAAAAATAATTGAAAAAGATTGTCCGGTTTAGTTATAAACAAACAGAATATTTCTCTTTAAAATGGAATAAATTTTTAGGTAGTTCATACGCCAATCACTTTTAAATGTTTACATGTTAATTATTATAATGTAGCAAGTCTGTTGGTGGAAAAATAATTAAACATTTTAATTAACAACTCTACAGCGGTTGAAACATGTATGATAAGAACATTACTTATATTAATTTGGCAAGTTGCAAACAAAAACAGTCATATATATTCTCAACAAAAATATAAAGTTTACTAGTGTCATATATGTTGGAGTAAATAGTAAACTTCTAAGAAAGCTGAACTTTTTATAAATATTATAAGAGGTGTTAAATTGTGTATCTTCATTATTTTAGAAGTCATAAAATTACTGTAGCTGATATCCTTCATATCATTTAGGCCCATACATTTGATATCATATCATAAACAATTAGTTCTTGCTAAGAAGAAATTTTGATGAAAAAATTAAGCTTTGAGAAAGCGAAACTACTCTGAAAGTAGGTTGTAAACATAGTTCCTATTGGCTCAACGCATTTCAGTAATTGTTTTTTTTTGATTACATATACACTAGGGTAATTAACTAACTACTCACTAATCAGAAATCATTAGTACTAAGCTTGCTAAAACTGCATCATGTGTCCCTTGGTCATTTGCGATTGATCGGTCGAGCTCTACTACGCAGCTCATGGTAGCGAAAGAATTAATAAAATAAAATTATAATACATTCGAGTGACAATAAAAATAACACCTTGTTCAGATTAAATTTTATTAGATTATAGCCTCCTCCTAAATTTTTGTTAAAGAATGCTAGTTATAGTATTTTAATTAGTTCTCGCTCAAAAATTGAAGTTTGACATTCCTTTTGTGAGATTTTTATTATTTATTTGGTAGCTAAACTTGGTTGTAACTTATGAACAGTAATAAAATAATTGAACTGTCAAATTGAATATTTATTTAATAGTACTGATGTGTTAAAGATGAGGAAGATTTCTTACAATGGACATCAACAACAGAGCAAGTCTTAGAGGATTGTGGATATGAACCAGGAAGCATAGTAAAATGTAAAGTACGAGCTTGGACTGCTATTGGATCTGGTCCTGCAAATGAATTCTCAGTAAACATCAAATGTGACAGTACATACCAAGTTGAAATGTTATATACATGTAGACTTTAGGAAAATGACTTGAAAGAATAATAATTCCAAACCAAATTTGCCTAAATTTTTTGAAGTTTTAATTTTGGATGCTAGTATCTGCATGGTTTTAAAGGATTATTGTAATTTAGCATTGAGCAGTATTATTATGAACAGAGTTTCTTTACTAAAAACTGCATCAAAAAGTGTCGTTTATTTAGGGATTTGATTGAGATTGTATAAATCTGCAAACAAAAACCTTATTGCATAATATGGCAAATACATATAACTCATTCAGTGAAGTGTCTACTGCAGGTAGACAATTATGTTTACAAACATTTTTGCAAGATATGAATATCATCTAAATTAACTTTTTAACAGATCCATCTACTCCTCCTTTTCTTTCGAGCTCCAGAAGAGTTTCACCAGAAAAAACTACAATTATCATCTACTTGGAAGTAAGTGAAGATGAGCCTATTTATATATTACAAAACATGCTATTTGCATGAAGTCATTTATATTAATAGAAAGGGATTTACCACTCAGTTTATAAGTTTTACATTAAAGTTCTATTGCTGCTGGTAAAGTTACCAGTGAAGTTACGCAGAACTTCAGTACATTTTATCATAAACTTTAGATATATTTGAAATCGTTTTTATGCTTGAGGTGATCTGACAACCTGATTGTTTCAGGATTAAAATTGAAAAAACTTTGTTGCTAATAAAAATATCAAAAGAAAAAAATTTGAAAAATGATATGACTGGTTGTTATCTTAGTTATATTAGATTATTGCAATCAAGTTGTATCATTGTGTGTCTCTATTATATTGGTTCCTCTGCAGCTATAGAAGCCATTATCAAACCTTTGCTTGGCTTAAGCATATTAACTGCAAGCAAGTTTTATCAATATTAATCTTGCAACATCTTAGCAATCATATCAAAGAAAACATCACCAACAGTTGCAAAAAAACTAAAAAACACCAGCAATTTCAAATAAAATTCATGAAATATTTGTGCAAATTTATCTTCTGGTAACTGAAACACAACTTCTTATTGGTTTAATGTTGAAACTTACCACTTTTACTTTAACAAACAATAAAATGGGTAACTAAGAGGGTAATGCTTTACCTTATTTTGCCACAAATTATTTTTAACACCAAAACACTTGATCTTAAACAAGACATTTTTAAAATGTTTTACGGCTGTTGTCTACATCTAACTAAATTTTGGTTGTTTGTTTGTTTTATTTAATCTGCTCTTATTTTCTACTTTATGGAGTTCATTTAGTTTTCAATGCTGTATAAGTCATGTTTCTCAAAGGCATTCTTTGTTGTTAAATGACTTGCAGATCAGTTTATATATTTTAAAAGTTTTAACTCGTTCTACTAGTCCTAATGTCAGTTGCAGTGACCAAAGCGGTTTTAACTAAACTTGTTGTCCGAAATATCATCCGAAAAGTAAATACCCTGTCAATTTTAAATGAAAAATAGAATATTATTTGCAAGAAAATTTAGGTGTTCTATGAAAGCTTATAATTTGGTAGTTATGTTTATGTAGTTTCGTATGTAGTTTATGTAGTCTTAGCAAACCACCACTGGTTGGTTTGCTAAGACATGCTTGTCAGTTTGGATGAAGAAGTCCCAGAGGATCTTAGCGCGGTCATTTTCATTGACCTTACCAGGAGCTTCCGACCAGTGTTGTGGTTTATTAAGGCCATACTCATCACATAGACTTCTATACACAACACCTGCGACATGATTATGTTGCTCAGTGTATGCATTCCCAGCTAGCTGCTTGCATCCACTGTCGATGTGTTGGATGGTCTCAGGTGCATCTTTGCACGGCCTGCATCTAAGATCGACTCTAGTGTGATAGATTTTCGTTTGGAGTTGCCTTGTTGGGAGCACTTGCTCCTGGGCTGCCATGATTAGGGACTCTGTATTGGCCATTAGGTTTTCTTTGTTCAGCCACATATATGTCTGGTGAAGATCGCCAACCTTAGATATTTGTTGGTGATAAGCACCATGAAGAGGTTTCGTGTGCCAGTCAATTTCCTCATCATCAGGGCAAAGGTCCATTGTAAGAGCAGCCGATTGAAATTCAGCTAGCAACTTATCTGAGGTGGCCATGGAGGCTGCATATGCTTTGATGCTTTGCTCTTTCTCCTTCACTGTCTGCTGTACACTTTTGAGTCCCCTACCACCATCTTTCCAATCAAGATACAATCTAGTAGTATCAGATTTTAGGTGGGGTGCTCCATGCATGGTCAGAAGTTTACGAGTTGCTATATCTGTTTCTTTGATGGCTTCCTCAGTCCATTTTATTATGCCTGCTGGATATCTTATTACTGGCAGTGCGTAGGTATTTATTGTCATGACTTGGTTCTTGGCATTGAGCTGGCTTCGTAAAATCTGCCGAAGGCGTTTCTTGTATTTAGTAATGGCTTTGTGACGTACCTCGGCTTCGTGGTTGATGTTGCTTTGCATAATCCCCAAATACTTGTACCCTTCTTCTATATCTTTGATAGTACCATTTGGCATTCTTAGGCCATCTGTGAGCATAGAATGGTTTTTCTTAAGAATTAGCCTTTCACATTTCTCAATACCGAAGGTCATTCCAATGACTTTGCTGTATACCTGAGTGAGGTGTATTAGCGAATCAATGTCTCTTTCTTTGTTAGCGTACAGCTTGATGTCATCCATGTAGAAGAGGTGGTTTATCTTGGTGCCACTCTTAAACTGGTACCCATATTGAGTCTCCTCCAGCATATTGCTTAGAGGGTTTAGGCATATGCAGAAGAGCAGTGGTGATAAGGAGTCACCTTGATAGATGCCTCGCTTAATTTGTACACTCGCCAGCTTTTTGCCATTAGCCTCCAGTTCTGTCTTCCCTTTGGTCATTGACATCTTGATGAATGCCACAAGAGCAGGGTGAACATTGTACATACTGAGGCACTCAAGTATCCAACTATGGGGAATTGAGTTTTAGGCCTTTTTGTAGTCAATCCAAGCCATGGCAAGATTGGTTTGCCTTATCCTGCTGTCTTGACAGACCGTCCGATCCACCAGTAACTGATGTTTAGCTCCTCGGGTGTTGCGCCCATTTCCTTTCTGAGCACTGGTCATATAGTGACTCATGTGCTCTTCCAGTTTGTCTGCAACTACTCCTGAGAGCAGTTTCCAAGTGGTGGGCAAGCACGTTATTGGTCGATAGTTTTTGGGAATCGGCCCCTGCTTTGGATCTTTTATCAGAAGAACAGTTCGTCTTTTGGTCAGCCATTCTGGATGGTCACCTTGTTCTATTAGGCATTCCATCTGCTTAGCCATTCTAGTGTAAAGTGATGTCAATTTCTTTAACCAGAAGGTTTGAATCATGTCATGGCCAGGTGCTGCCCAGTTCTTCATACACTGCACTCTGCACTTGATGTCCTCTTTGCTGATGGTGAGTCCTTGCTGAGCCACAGTGTGTTGATGCCTCTCTTTAAGCCTCTTCAGCTAATTTGCAGTGGTGTTATGAGTAGTCTCTTTCTCCCAGATGTCTTTCCAGAACTTTGAAGTGCTAGATCGGGGAGGCTCAGACATTGGCCTCTGCAGTTCACCTTTGAACTGGGAATACACTCTAGATAGATTATTGATGAACAGTTTGTTCATTCTCTTGTTATCCCGCTGTTTGGTGTACCGCTTCAGTCGTGCCAAGAGTGCTACTAGCTGCTATTTGGCAGATTCTAGAGCTTCTATTGTGGTTTCCCTTTTTGGACGCTCCAAACTGTGGTTAGATCTCTCCTTGAGCCTACTAACTTTCTTGCGCAAGTCCTTGAACTTATTTTGTAGCCTCAGCTGCCAGGGTAGAATGGCTTGAAGCCTTGTTGGCAGTGGCTTAATATCCATCTCCTCCAAGATGACGGTTGCCTTACTGTAGATTAAGGCATTAGTCTCACTGATTGATTCTGTTGAGATTGACTCCAGTGCCAAGTTAATGTCTTCTAACAGCTTCTTGGGTATAGCCTTGCTAACTCTTCGTAGTGGTACCCTGCTTCCATAATCATTAGCAGCTGACATCTTGTTGATGATATTTTCCGCAAGCTCTCTCACCCTAGGGTCAAGGTCCAAGTGCATGTCTTCTTCAACCCGTGAGTCAACACATGATTGTGTTCATGACAGTGTGTGTTGATATGCACTCCTTGTTGGTTGAGGTTACTTGGGTGAACTTTTCCCTAATTTCATCTACCTCAAGTTTCGATATGAGGTGCCGCTTGATTATGTTACTCCTCTTAGCTACAAGTTGCTTAGCGGTTAGTGGCAATTCAGGGCGCATGAATATCTACAGTTTACGCATCCTTCCCGTGTAGCCCCACTTTTGAGGTTCACTCATAAAGTAGCACTGCACGAGGTCCTTGTTATCAGTCTGAGTCCATTTCATCTGTTTTGAACCAGTAGCCCATTTTTCACTGCCTTGTCCTGGTTCAGCTACAGGCAGCGCGGACCTTTTTTGACCGGGCGACGTCCAAGCCGGCATGGCTTTGGTTATTGCACTCATCATAGAGGTAGAGGTAGAGGGAGACGTTATACAAGCAAGGGTCTTGTCCAAGGACCACCAGAAAAGTGCAGTTGTTGGGGTTTGAACCGACGACCTAATGATCACGGTCCCGATACCTTACCAACTGAGATATCTGTCCTATATATTAATATATATGACAGATATATATGTATATTAATATGTATATATATTTACATATACATATATGTGTATATATAATATATATATAAATATATATATATAAATATATAAATTTATACTGTATATATATTTATATATATATAAATATATATATATATATATATATACATATAGAGGTATGAGTTTAGATGCATATATATCAATTAAATAGACAAATGTATCCTCCTAGAACGCCTGATATAGACACGTCACAAGTTAGGGTAAAAGACGAAAAAAACCGAGATGTGGAAAAACTTTTTCTATTGATAAAGTAAAAATTTAGTTAATTAAAAAAAAACTATAACTTAGTTTTAAGTGCGTGTGTTTAGTGTGCAAAATGGCCGTAAGTTATATTCAACATTTTTGTTATGCATCTGTCTCGAAGGTGGGATCTCCCACTGTTTCTACTATATGCAAAACACTATAATGCTATATTTTCTTGCCTATGGTTACTAGTAATTATACTAAAAATATGATAGGGAACTATAGTTTCAAAGATTAATATAATATTGAGATAATATTTTTATAAGCTAGTGTGATAAAAAAAAATTTGATAATGAGAAGGGAAAATCTAATGACTTTAAAAGAAAAATTATTAGCACAACTAGTCAAAATTTAAACATTTATGTTTATCATTTTAGAGGCACCAGGAGAACCAAAGGTCATAATTCAATCTAATACAAGTTGTATTATAGCCAACTTAGAGAAACCAGATGTACCAAATGGTGTTATTATAAGCTATGAGGTAAGATGGTATTTGATGACTTCATTTAGTGATTGTAATTAGTTTTTTTCATAGAAAATTACAGACATCTGAAGTTTCACAATACCACAACTCATGTAGCTTCAAAAACCGCAAGTGATATTGAGGAAGCAAAAACCTATGAAATCTGTTTGCAGTTTTACAAAAATCTCTATAAACTCTTTGTACTCTGAAAACTTGCCAACTTTATTAATTTTTCTAGACTTTTTTTGAAAACCATGACACATTTTTGGCAGTTCTTATCTTACCAAAACAACATTTTTCACTGTTCTACAATTCATTGATGTATATGCTTGTTTTTAATTTTACACCTTAAAATTTGCTGCTTATTTTTGTATCAGTAAGTCATAAGCAAAAGGAAAGCCAGTAATAGACATTATTGCGGTATTTGTTGTAAAATCAAAATATTCTCTAAATTCAGTTTATTGCACCATAAATGATCAATGATGAACTATTAACTATTATCTAAGTTTTTATAAAACGTAGTCATCTTTATAACAGACATAGAGGCAAGATTACAAATTTATTTTGCTAAAATTGTGTTTTTATAAAATAAGATCTTGCTTTCACTTCCAGATTACCTGTAGCTATCCTGAACATCCTGGGATGTCACTAAGGTTGAAATCAGATTCAAAAGAGACAGCAACAACAAAATTATGTGGCATTCCATCAGCCACTTTAGTTGAATGCTTGAGTTCAGCTACCAACTCTATTGGACAAGGAAAAGAGTCAATAAATAGAATCTACACTCAGCTTAATTGTGAGTTTTTATACTTTCATGCATATAATTAGCAAATATAAAAAACTAATACTTTTTACAAAAACATTTGCTTAAAACATGGCAAAACTTATAAAGTGCCTTTTTCTAAAGCTTGTGAATGTTTGGCAATGTACTTTAAGAGTATTAATGTTGTTTTTTAATTCATAAAGTATTTATCTAGGTCATCGCCTTATTGTATGCTCAGAAGTAGTTTAATATAAAAAACAACATATCAAAGGAAAGATTCTCTAAAAATGCATAGTTATCTTTGGTTTTTGTTAATCATTCAAAGTTCCACGTTTCTAAAAGTAGTTGTCATACAACCATAACTCGAACAGCTAAAATAATGTATCATTTTGCCAAAAAAGAAAAAACTCATATGGTTACTATAGAAATTAAATTATCAATGAGGACTTTGTAAATGTACCAAAAGATAGCAGGTAATACTTATGGTTTTTATTTTAATAATCAAGCTCGGAAGTTTGTTGTAAAAATATCAATAAGCTTTTTAAACATGCTAGATTTCAATAGTTGTAGACACAGAAGAGTCTATGTTGGAGGAAATCGAAAAACGTCAAAAGAGTTCATCTCTCGAGATTAAGATAAAAAAGATTGACACAGAAAGAGGCACAATAGGGTAAGAGTAACTCTGTAATGGCGAGCCAAGTATAAAGTAAAAATTTGTAAATGTGTTGAAAGATGGGGTTCTTTTAATGAGCAGTTTTAACATTGAAATGAATATCTGGTCCAAATAAAAATGTTGTAGTGTTAGTCTCAAGAAAGTTTAAGACTACAAGAAAACTGAGTAAAATAGACAGATAACATACTGAAAGTGTGCCTACCTGTATTCTGTTCAATAACCTATGTACTCATGACATGAAACACTGAGATAACACTTTATATGACACATAAAAACTCACTGATGCCAGTCAGAAAATATTTAAAAGCTGTCAAAGCCTAGCTTTCACTTGTTTAGATCTCTCAAACTTCAATACAAATAGACCTTCAAAGTAATTCAGCTAAAGTATTTTTTAGAGAGTTCAATCAAGTAAACAATTGCAGTTAACATCACAGCTCGAATAACTATAACCATTAAACCTTTAAACAAGTAGATTAAAGTTATTATAGGTTAATTTATTGTAAGTTTCTATATATATATATATAAGTTAATAGAAACTTATTAATATTTTACTTCATAACTCAAGTAGACTTTTTTTAGTTTTTTCAAAAATCTTGACTGGCGGCTTCTTTACCAAAAACTTGCTTATTATTCAAAAGTACAAAGCAGTAAAGAGCAACAATTTAAATTCATATGTTTTTTGTCATAATTAAATGTTTGGCGTTTTCCTACTATTTAGTATGCAAATAATGTACTGTCAACTAACTTTAACTTTACAAATGTGTGTACAATCAAAATTTTTTGTGAAAATTAAAGCTTCACCATAAATGGTATATTCAGATCCTATCTAGTGCTGCTATCAAAGCAGAGCAGAGAAAGAGTAACACAAAAAGTAACTGACTGTGGATGTACAAAGAAGTCAGTAAACCAAAGGTATATAGACGGAAGAGAGTGCGACTGCTATACAACGGCTGAGTTGACTGCAGAAAAGGTGAGAGAGGAGCTGATATTTACAATTGGAGATGAAGAGGGCTATGGAGGATTTATAAATGCAGAGCTAGAGGCACAAGTGGAGTACAAGGTTTACGTCGCTGTGAAAGTTGAAACAGAAGTATGGAAACGCTTTCGTGTTTTGATATGTGTGAGACGAGATATTGCTTAAAAGCACATGACGATAATCTTGCTAATTACTAGAAATTTGCAAAACTCATCCAATGCAAAACTATTAAGAGACAATGCTAACAGATGAAATGTTTTTATGTTAATAGTGTAAATAATATTCTATCACAACTAAGTGTTAAAAGAAGCATCTTACATTACTTGTAGTTATAAAAAAGTTGAGTTTATTGATTGTTTACAAAGTTTTTTTAAAGCATTTAACTATAATTCATTGACCTTCTCAGATTCAAGTGATGCAAGAGCTTTAATTAAAAAAATGTAATGGATCTGTCATTTGAATTTTGTTCAAATTTTCAGGTAGTATTCATGAAGATTTTTGTTTGCCTTATAAACATGTTTGTTGAGGTCTGTATAAAACAATAGCTGCTATTTCTTTGCAGAAAAACATCGATCCACTTATTTCTCTCCATCCCGATTATCTAACTGTCACTAGTAAGTACCTGCTTATTTTTTTAATTTTTGTTACATTGTGGAAGATCAATATTTTGTGAGTCATTATAATGAAAGAGTTAGTGTAAATGCAACAACTTTGAAATATAGCACTTGTTGAAGTTATTGGATATCTGTTCATTCAAAACATTTGTTTTTTGTGGAAGGCTAGTTTTTTTTTTACTTTTTTGACAGCACCAAGCTCTGGACCTGGAACAGCCATCATAGTTGGAGCTTCTGTTACTTGTTTAGTTCTGGTTGCACTGGTGTTACTGGTTGTTGTCCTAGTTTCCAGAAGGTTTCCAGAAAACCATCTCCTTCTCAAATCTGCTAAGTATACATAGTGTTTGCCTATTCTTTTGTGAATCCTTAGCTACCTTATTAACATGTATCCTCCCTAAAATTGTTTGCTAGCACAGTTTTAGGATCTGAGAACTATTTTTCCTTAATTATTGCGCTCTGACTTAGAATTAAAGAGCAAATGTTTTTAACTTGTTTCAGTGTGTACAAATTACATACTAGTTATAGAAATTTGACGAAGCTTTCAAATTTGAATAATGAAATTGTGCTAAGTATTCATAGTTTACTATCTATCGATATACTTATATACCCTTGGTTATAACATTTAATTTGTTGCACTCATTATCTTCATTTTCTGCTCTCATCGTTTTACATTTGAATCTGGGTACATTTTTTGCAAGTTGTTTTAGAGCCTTATCAGCTATGCTCCGCGGACAAAGTTTTGGCTAAGTAGAACCACTAACCAATTTAGTTAATAGTAGTACTTGTTTTACTAAGAATAAGTTGGGAATATGAAATGACAGCTACGTCAGTGCCATTGAAAGCATTTTATTCTTGTTTTGCCAAATTTCCACGATAAGGTACGGGGTGTAAAATCACTTTATAACAACTTAATAAAATACATTTTAAACTACATGAATAATCACCTAATATTAAAAGAGCTAACACCTCATGCACTTATTTACTTGCAATGCAATATGTTAAGTTTGTATAACTCTTTGTCACCTAATGGTGTTGCTAAAATCTTTACAAGGCATATGCTGTGTTAAAGTTTCTGCTATGCTTTATAAAAAAATTTTAACCAAGAGAGTTGTTCTTACGTATGAAAACTAATTTTTATTTTGAATTAGTCGTAAAAATTGATTGTATGTTATCAGCGGGTGATCAAGTTTATGGGACCTGGAAGTTTGATTATGTTAGCAATTAGGTACTGAACAGACAACTTTAGATACCACCAAAAGAATCTTTTACATTTTCATAATGTAATCGGATAAAACTATAAACATAACTTTAACTGTAATTTTATTTTTGGTTATTGCAATTACTTCCACTTTTTAAAGGATGATCCTTTTGAGTTGTTTTAAAAACAGAATATATCATGTTAAAACTAGCGTAGCATTTTACCAATTTAATCTTTGTTGAAAAATTTTGTGCAAGAAAATTTAGTGAATATGATCTGCGATTTGAGGATGAATAAACAACGTATAATAGTTCCATTAGGTGGTTTACACTAGTTTCGATGAATTATGCACTCCACTAAGTTATATTGTGTAGGTACTAACCATTCTACTACAAGGATGTAGACTGGTCTTGTGATATTTAAGTTCAAAGGCCTGCTAGTGGATACACACTGATAAATCTGTTTGCTTAAATTGAACTACCAATTCCGAGCCAGTAAGGTTTGCCACTTTGTATTTGTTTAGGTGCCGAAACCAGGGATTGCAAAATAACAATCAAAAAACCATGTCGTCAATAACAGAAAAGACAACTACCAATGACTGTACTAAAAATCCACAAGGTAAAGTTGATTGAACACATGAGAGATTTTCAATCTTCTCTGCATTTTTGGTTTTCACTTGGTAGTAAATGCAGAACAGGATATTAAGCATGATATTAGGCAAACTAAGCATAAGAACTATGTGAAAGCATGGCTTTCACGTAGTTTCCGTGCTTTATGTTCTGCCTAATCTCCATATGTATCTGTTGCGAACAAATTCATGGTTTTGAACATCATTTTGTCAATAAGAAGTAGAGGTGAAGTACTCGCCTAACTTAAAATTGACCAAAACTGAGAAGATTTTGGTGTTGTACCAACTCAATTAGCATATTAATTTTGGTAACGCCTGCTGAAATCACCTAACTGGTACTCTCTTAACAAAACATTTATGCATTCTTTTTTCAAAGGTGATGTGGGAGTATGAAGGTGTAACTCAAGCACCGAGTCACTATTAATTCTTTAATGGCAGATAATTTCATAATTTGGTCAGGCACAGTATCTGCTCACCAGAATATTTGTCAGAAAATATGAAAACTAACTGCCTTGTAAAAAAATATTTGGTATCTCCGAATGAGCAAATTTCCACTGAAAATTTCCAAGCGGTCCAGATAATTTTTCAAACAAATTTTTTTAAAGAAAATTTTCCTTGCCCCATTCTGAAATGGGTCAAGTCTGTGTAAGTTTGCTCTAGACCAAACAAATTGAACAAAGACTGAAAGACCATCAGAGCAGGGTGACTGACCAGCAAAACAAAAGTCAGATTTCTTTAGGGCAAACCAGCCACAAGGGTTAAAGGAAGAAGTGCGAGAGTTAAAATAATAATATAAAAAATAATAAAAATTAGAAAGGAAACAAAATCAGATGTTTTAGATCATTCCTGTTTCCCTTGGCCAAATGAATGATGGAAGCTAGTGGTTTTGTGTAAGCTATGAAAGCCTGAACACAATTACCTGTAATGATGCATGCTCTTGACAAGAGATTAAATTTCTTATTGAAAGGTCACTTGTTTAGTACGTTAGATTCAACCGGCAGCTACTGTAAGAGCTGGACAAAGAAACACAAGAGAAAGCAAGTTTTTCACCAGATCTATCTTTTCTCAATGAGAGGATCTATACTTTGGAAATTCTTACTTTCGAATTTATATATTACAAAATAGGGATATACCTCTGTATAAAGGTGGAAATCACAGAAGTTTTATTTGTTGGAAAACTTTAATTGGACTCGTAAGAAGCTTTTTAACTTCCTTACAGAAACATGTAGAAGCCTTCTTTAAAAAAGTAAAATATGATTCAATTGAAAGCTACAGATTACTACCATGGTTTTCTATGACATGATACTAGAATTTTCTTGCCACAGCATTCAAATGGCATGGTACAATAAAATATAATGTTTGTAATTTATCATTATTAAGTAATATTAATAGTATATACCTGCATCTATTACTGAAGTTAGATATGTATGATTTAATAAGATAGAGTCACACATTAAAAACCCCTGTTTTTATTGAAATTATTTTTGTTCTTTAGTTGCTACCAAATCCTCGAAATGTCAATTATATTTATGATGACTTATGTTTTATTTAAGTCACAGAAATCAGAGAAGGTACAGAAGATGCTACATACTCAGAGATAAAAGTTGGCGGTGAAGAGGTTACTGTTTATGATTCAGTTGATTCTGAACCTGCTTATGAAATTATGAGAAGAGATCAGACTGAGAATATCTACAGTGCAGTTAACAATCCTGACGATGAGGTACTTTCTACCAAATCATCATCCCAGTACGCCTACGCTGAGCCTGCATATGAAACAACAAAAGGAGAGTCTGCAGACCATGTTTACAGCATTGCAGAAATATCCGCTTAAAATCACAAATCAATCATTGTCAAATTATTCATGTTTTTCTTCATAGATCCCAGCAAAATAATTAACACAATCTATTCAATATCAAAAAACTTATAACGTTTCTATATTATTGCAGATTGTTTTTACATTGTTTACGGTACCCCCTCAGCACATAATCAGCTTTCCTTTGAATATATTTGCCCATTTTTTAAAATGAAAAAATGCTTTAAAGTTTGGAATATCACATGCGTTTTTTTATTTGTCCAAAAATAAAGTTTTTAAAACTGAATGAGAAACTAATTTCATTTAGCAATAGTCAGTGTGGTAAAGTTCTACTAATATTTAGTCAAAAACTTTTATAACTGCATCAGATAACTCACATAATTGATTTTTTGTTTAGAATGAGACTGGAAGCACTTTAACATTTACATGAGCTAAAATATCATGCATTCGATTTAGCTTCAAATATCAAATAACTTAGAGAGATTATTAAGTTAGCAAATCATACATATTTTTGTTAGCTTTAGGGAGAAAACTAAAGATTGAGTTTTACGTTTTTGTTTCAAACATTCATTGCTTTTGATAGTTAGAATTGTCATATTAAAACTCATTTTTCTGCTCAGGTAGTAGGAATCAGTGATACAAACAACAGTCAATGCTTGGGTTTAAGATTAGTCTAAGTAGTAGATCAGTCGCACTACAGTTAACCATTTCAGCATTTTCAAAATTCTTACAATTCACTCTGATCTTTTGAGAGGACCATATAATCAAGCATATAATGTATTGTTTAACTAAGTGTTCACTTTAGTGATACAGATCATGCCAAAAGAAATAAACATGATGCCTTTCAGTCAGTTGGCGGCTCAACAACCAAGCTGAAAGGAAGTCGCCAAGTTGTGAATTTTTAATTGTGAATATTAGACGGCCTTGTTTAAGTATGAAATTTTTTTCTCTAAATTTGCAAAATATTTGCCAGAGCCTAAAAAAGAATCTGAACACAAACATTTACTTAAATGTATATATGAAACCTCCAGAGTAGCCATAAAAGTAATATGTATTAGGATAAAGATTTCTTCATGCATTTTACAGGTTAACACGAACATGCTGTCTTCATCATGTTTATTCTCCAAAATGTTCCAACAGTACCACTGGTAATCATCAAAAGCATGTTTTAGCTAAGATCATACTGTGTATCAGTACACATAATCTAGGGAGTATTCAAATAAAAACAACAAACTATAGACATTCAAGTGGGCCCACTACAACTTTATTTCTTATGTCAGACACTCATTTGAACAATGAGGAATGTGGGACCTGAAACTGACACTTGTGTGTAATCAGAAGTTGTGAGTCCTCAGACTGAACCATCTAAGAAAAAATATAATTGAGTATTTAGCGTTTTTAAAATAATAAGATACACTAAGCAATCTTGAGCTCAACAGATCTTGACTTCTCTTCTCATAACTAATCTTCGAGTTGTATATGTAGAAACATTGCTAGTTATCTATTGGCTAAATTAATCACATGATCAACCTTTTTGCGCAAATTATAATAAGTTGATTAGCTAATAGCTAACTCTGAGAAACATTAGGACTAACAAAAAAGCAACTTAAATGTTTAAACTAGCTGTAACTACATGTAGTAATAAGCTATGAATAGTTAGCAGATCAGTATAGTGACTTTAGACTCTTTCAGTAAGATAGCGTGATGCGCTTGTAAGGAGAGGTTTCAGAGGAGGGAAGACAGAAGGGAGCTTATCTAATGGGCAATTCTTAGACTGAAGGTTCTCAATAGAGAAGGTTATGAGAAGATCATTAGATTCAAAATCATAATAGTAAGACTCACCCCAGCTTAAAAATTGTCATCATCTTAAAAGCGTGAAAACACGAGCACCGAACCGACGCAGGTTCGGTTCGGAGGCTGGTTCGGTTCGTGGCACGTCATGCGGCATCTGAAGTCACTTCGCTTCATGGATACCATATGTATAGAATCAGGACACGGTTTCATTAGTAGTTGTTATGTATTTGAGTTAAATATTTTTATTGAAAACAAAAAACTTTGAGGAACAATTATAAATTATAATTACACAGCAGATTTATCAGAAGATCGTTCAGCTGCTCAAAATAAATCAATCAATACAAATATTTTGCCAAACCTTCCCATCAACATAATTATATTTTTTCATTAAAGTATGAAGGTTTTTCTATGCTGAGTACATAACAAACGTAAACAGTCTTTATCATAGTACTGTGGTTTTACATAAAAAAAATCAGTCAACGATACTTCATCAAGATGAATATGACACATTACTTATATTCTACAAGAAAGAAAATCACAACAATTATCTTACATTTATGCAAAACTTAATTGTCACATCTTACATCTATTCAACACAATCACAAGTCCGGGTAAATCTTGTCGTAGATTGCTTCATGTTGTTTATTTAACGAAATAAAAGTATCGTCCCATTTCTTTTTTAACTTTACTTACACGCACGTAAGGAGAAATGTGATGCGTGCTCGCTGGAATTCTAGAATTTTAACCAGCCAATAAGAGCAAAGGTTCGGCCACGAAATTTTGAGCAGGACCGAAATGGTTCGTTTCAGCCAGAACTGTCTTCGGCCGAACTTTTTACAGCTGAGAGCAACGTCGTTTTGCGTCATTTAGTTCGGTTCGGTGCTCATGTGACCACGCCTTAAGCCGGCCCAGTGTGGCTATCTTGTCTCCCTTCTTCAATGGTGGATTTTCAACAATGTATGCATAAAACCAAACTAGAACTATAGACCACTGAAATTGGTGACTGATTAAAGAGTTCCCCTGTCTATGACTTTGAGATTGTCAAGAGCGGACAACCGCTAATTCTTCAAAATAAATTCCTGTAAGCATTTTTTTCATTTACTTCATGTGTGACAGCGGTTGGATTAAAAATGTGAAGAGCAGATTCAAACGCCAGCAACTCCTAGAACAAGATAACGCATCTACACAACAATTACTTAAGATGAGTTGAGTTGATAAATAGAAGAAATGGAGTGAGCAACTCAATAAGTCTGGTATCAGAGCCAACCAACATAGAAAGCACTATGGAAAAATTAATTCGATGCCTATCAATGATCAATGTCAACTGATCAAAGACTAGCATTCACCAAGAGACTATGTAAAATTTGTCTCTGTCACCGCGGTCCCCAAAAAACCACAAAAGGTTTTGAGTGAAACCAAATGCTAACTGATGGTTAATAAAATTTACGACCCTTTTGCTTGGTAACTTTTTTATTTAGCATAAGTTCAAAACAGCCTTTAGAACCAAAAAAGCTAAAACGATCAATTCTATTCAGCTGAAAATATAGAACAAACCTGAAGTAACATGCTTAGCACATGGTAGTTATCTATGCATGCTTGGTGAGTTTACTAGTATAAAATCTATCAACTATTTTCCAGACACCATATGTTAACATTATACTATGAACATTATATTAGGACAGATCTTCAACCGAAACTCCTGCTTACACTATGGACCATTTAAACACAGACAAAGCAACAGCTACCATGACGGATGGCAGTGACTTCTTTCGGTGTGCCTGTTGAAACTTTTCCCAAGTTGCTAACATGGTTTTAAAATCTATTTTTAAAGTGATGTTTGTTACTAACAATCAATCCGGTTTCTGCAAGGCAGAAGCCAAAATAATGTGAACTTTAATTGACAATCCTCATCAAGAAAAGAAATCACCTGGTAACTGTGGCATTTTTACAGAGACTTAGAAGCATGATAGACTATGACCTCAAGAAAAGCTAGATGACTTGTTTGTTAGTACACATCTGAAGATCTGCGCTGGTATCTGAGAACTAGAAAGGCGCTAACACTGTCGCATATTCAAAAAATGGAAGAGGGAAGAAATGCAGCAATTATTGAACAATCATCTTTCTGTCCATTGCAAGAAAGATTGTTCTCTGGTATCATGGTCAATTGATCAGCTAAAACATGTCATCAGGCCCTACCAAAAACTCAACGTGGATTCCTAAAAAGCCACAACGCCATAAACATTGTCTTCAATATTTGTCAAATCTTGAGAAATTTGTTCAACAAAACTTGGAGCTCTTATCACTATCTATAGATTTTACAGAAGCCTTTGATGGTGCTTTACAAGATGGGCTGCAGAGAATGCTACAAAAATTGAGATGCACAGTAAAATTAACCAACCTGATTTGAGCACTAATTTATAAAAACAGGCTGTTTGAAGAAAACGACTTGTTAAATGATTTTGAGATAGTAAATGCAATCAAGCAATAATTGGTTCTACCTCCTGAAGTATTCTCCATCTTTTAGGATTCTATATTTATTGTAGCTTTCAAAGTTGCTTTTCAAAGGGTGTACATACAAACAAGACAGTGTACATGTAGTTGTTTAAGTTTCTCATTTCAAAATGAGATCTGGCACTATCCAACACCACATTTAGGAGATGCTGTTTGCTGATGACGATGCATTTCTGCTCATTCTGCTTATGACAATGTTGCGGAATGTGATCCACTGAGAGCTGAGGCTAGGGCTGAGCTAACCCGAGCCGGGCTGTGCTCAGTCAAGCAGAATAACTAGGTCAGAGTTTTGCCAAGCCAAAGCCCAGCCAAGCCAGAGCCAGATTCGTGCCGGGTCAAGACCGTGCCGAGCCTGGCCGAGCAGTGCTTGGTCCAGCCAAGTAGAACGGAGGCAGAGCTTACTAGCTATATAAGCTCGAACATTTGTGTAGAAGAGCAGAGCTATTCTGGACATGTTTATTACCTTCTACTTGAGTATTGTTGTACAACCTATGAACTATGCAGAGAACATACATATAAACTCATTCACTGAATCTTCTACTAGTGGAAGAAAGTGAAGGTCGCACAAAACATTTACACTGGTTGCACAGGTGAGATCGCTGAGGATCCAAAGAACTCCACCACAGAACTCACATCAGGATCACTGCACACCGGGAAGATTACTAGACTCTGGATGAACTGGGCTGCCTGAAAAACGGTGACACTGTTCCTACTGGAAAAACTTCCTAACATTAAGAAAAAAACTAAGAGAGAGCTGTGAAAAGCCCTGCGGTACCGGACCCAGTAGATGCACTGCTCTAAGAGCAGAAACCTTTTAAAGGCTCCGATAGGACTTACCTGAGGAGGCAGCTTACTACTACCGGAAGAAGCTCCTACAAGAAGAAACCCGGAGAGGAGCCGACAGCTATGGACACAGTAGAGGCACTGCTTTGGGAAGAGAGCAGAAACCTACTGAAAGCCAGACATGACCAATAGGAGAGCAAGAACTGCTGACCTGAGACCCGACCCACTAGTCAATGGACTAGAATGGGTACTACTGATTCGAAGGGCTCGGGAACCGGTACCATGTTTTAGGACTCCCCAGTACACTGAAAAGGGAGATGTGGAGTACTTCCTTACTCGCTTCCCATATGTAGCAGATGCCAACCAGTGGATGAAAAAGTAACCTTATTGCACTTCCAGGAAGCACTAGGTGAACAGGCTGAAGACTGCGGACGGGCCGAAGACCAGGAAGCCATTCTTAATGCCCTTCGGGCGAGATTCGGGCTATCCGCGAGGCAGGCGTTAAGCCAGCTTAACGCCCTTAGGCGAGAGGAAAAGATGGCACTTCAGGAGCATGCTATGGAGGTTGAGAAGTTGGTACGCATTGCGTATGGGAACCTGCCAAATCGTAACCGAAATAGTATGGCTATGGAGACTTTCTGCAGCTCACTAAGGGACCCTGCCCTGCAGGGGCATCTGTTGGCTGTACATACCCCATGCTGGCTAATGCTGTACGAGCCGGGAACGACTACCTCAAGATTCAAGGAAGCGAGTGTAAATCCACCAGATCTTCGATACGAACCCTCGAGGGAGGAACCACCGACCAGGTGAAATTGGCCAAAATCAATGTTATCAGTGTTACTTGGCCAAAATCAATGCCTTGAAGGTGGCAGGGCCGACCTTTTCTTCGCCTTGGAGATGGCAATTATAAAAATCACGAGTTTACACCGGACGTGGGACAGCCCAAGGGACCGACCCCGCCTCACTGCATAAAGAAAGGCTCCGGGGCCTCCTGAAAGAAGTCTTGGAAGACATCACTAGGGTGCAAGCCTTCAGCCGATTTTATTCCACCAACTATTTCCTCCCAGGAAGAGTGGAGGGGCGGCCCATCCAGTTTCTTTTAGACACAGAATGCACCACAAACCTGATCAATAAGCAGTCTTTGACTGATTGCCAGGAGCCGAACGGGACCAACTCAAAGAGAGTGACAGCCATCGAAATTGGCAAATGGAACACAGCTCCCCTTCTACGGGATAATCCATTTAGCCATCCGCCTGAGAGATGTAAAGGCAAAGGATGTCTTTGTGGTTAGCCGTCTGAGCGAGTATGCCATACTCAAAATGCCATTCTTCATGGCCCATCAGTGCTCTCTCAAATTTGAGCAACCGTTGGTCTGAGTAGATGGCAGACAGCTAGTCTGCACAGATCAACATAGGCGGCTGCTACAGAGCAAGGTACAGGTAATAAGGGTGAGGGTAGTGGTTCCCGCCTGGACAGAGATAGCAATACACTGTAGCATCACCACGCAAAATTACTGCACCATGGGTCTGATTGAAAAATTTCTCGATGGACCTTCAATAGCAAGTAGCTTGAATAAGCCAAGACCCAGGGCAGAAGTCATCACCCATTGCATGAATGCTACGGAACGATATTTGACTTTCCGGCCCGGAGCCGCTATCGGCACTTACACGAGAGTGGAGACCCCGCAGGTTGAAAAGAACAATCTCTTACTGTGTGACGCCAGTCCGACTTCAATCAATGGCGCGCCGGCTCACCTTTTGGAACTGTTCCGGGCGGACCGAGCGAACTGTGAGGGGAGGGGTCAAATGGCGAGGTTGGCTTTCTTGCTGAATCGATATGCCACTGTGTTCAGTATGGGTGACCATTACGTAGGAAGGACCACCTAGGTGGAACATTATATTCCAATTAAGGAGAGCACCTGGCCATTCCAGCAACCGCCCACAGACTCGGAGTGGAGAAAGAGGCCGAGGCCAAAAGGCAGGTCCAGTATCTGCTCAAGCGTGGGCTTATCGAACCAGCGGGAGGAGCTTGGAGCTCCCCCGTAGTGTTGGTCTGGAACGAGGACGAGAAGTGATGCTTTTGCATCAACTACCGGCGTCTAAACGCTGGCACCGAGCAGGACGCCTACCCTCTACCCAGGATCGATGACAGCCTGGACGCCCCGTTCGGCAGCCACTATTTCAGCACGCTTGACATGGTGAGCAGGTACTGGAAGGTACCCCTGGATGCAAAGGTGCAAGAGAATTCGGCCTTTTTGACACGGTCTGGATTATGGAAATGAAAGGTGTTGCCTTTCGGACTGACGTCCGCCTCCGCCACTTTCCAAAGACTCATGAAATGTGTGCTACACAGCTTCCACTGGAGAACGCTGCTGCTATATCTAGACAATATTATAGTCATTGACCCGGACTTCCATACGTATCTGCATCGGCTAAAGGAGGTCTTCCAAAAACTTTACAAGGCCAAACTGAAGTTAAAGCCGTCCAAGTGTCAACTATTGCAATCTCAGGTCCGCTACCCGGACAACATAGTAAATCAGCACAGGGTCACTACAGACCCAAACAAGGTGAAAGCAGACACGGAATGACCGAGCCCGGGGGGAGTGAAAGAACTCCAAGGATTCCTTGGGACGATTGGCTACTACTGACAATATATCCCAGAGTTTGCTACTATAGCGCATCACTTGCACAGACTTACTGCAAAAGGAGAGCCCCGGAGATGGACATAAGGAGAACAGATCGCCTTCAATGCACTGAAGGATGGTATCAGCACCGTTCCGACCTTGCACTACCCGGATCCCCAGAGGCAGTACATCCTGTACACAGACGTCAGCGGATGTGGAGTGGGGACCATGCTGTCTCAAGTATAGGAGGGCTGTAAGAGAGTCATTGCCTACTACAGCAAAACCCTCACTCCCTTGGAACGCGATTATTGTGTCACTCGAAAGGAGCTGCTGGTGGTGGTAAAGAGAGTTAAGCACATTTTGCTGTATTTGCATGGCAAAGAGTTCCTCCCATGTACAGACCACGTGTAACTCCGGTGGCTATGCAGGAAGAAAGAACCCTCGAACCAGGTAGCCCGGTGGCTAGGGATCCTGGCTGAGTTCCGCTAAGTCCCGGAGCATTGGTCAGGGTCTCGCCACTGGAATGCAGAGGGGTTGAGCAAGCAGACTTGCGAGGACTGCCGGCAATGGGCAAGCATTGAGCAGAAGGATGGGAGCCCTTTACAAAAGGAGTTGGCAAGAAAACAAGGGCCGTTAGCCGCGTGGGTACCAACCAGTTGTCCGGATGGGACTCCCACTCTTGACAGGGAAGGATCAACCCTGGGCAGCGTCGGATACCCCGGAGGGCCGGCCGGCAACTCACACGAAACTCCCACCCCAACAGTGGCGGGGTTGAACCTAGGTGCCAGAGGTTCCTCCAAGGGGCTACCGGCCACACCAGGGATAACAGGGTCAAAGGTAGAGCTGGCATGGACACAGGCCACCAGACAAGGACCAGTGGCCATCATGTATTGTGCCATTGCCACAGAGGAAGAGGTGCCAGCAAAACACTTGGAAGTTGGAAGCAGAGAGCTGGATATCCCGCATCATATGCGAGGCTATCTGCGCAAACGACCAGACGGCATGAAGGAAGCACACGCCGCTCCGCAGGGCTACCCCAGATGAGGCGCCACCGACCTCCGGCCATGCGGGAGACCATGGCGTAGAAAACGCATGCCCTGGCTCACTATGGCGTGAGAAGAACGATAAGCCACCTCCAGCTGATTTGGTACTGGCCTGGACTGACGGCCACAGTCAGACGGCTCATTAAAAGTTGTGAGGTTTGCCAAGCTGCAAAGCATGGAGTGACAAATGCAGTCAGAGGGAAAAAAAGGCACTATGCCGGATGATCTTGGCAGAAAGTAGCCATGGACCTGGTTGGGCCATTTCCGGTCATGCCTAGGGGAACAAGTGGGTGCTGGTCCTCATCGACCACTACACCCGATGATTTTCTGCAACAACCCATGTTGTTGACCAAATATCTAACCTTCCTATTTAGCGTCACACGAGTTGCATGTTCTATCAAGGCATTTGGGAAAATGTAAACTAAAGTGACAGAGTACGAAAAGGCTGGAACATGACTGATCGGCTTACCGCCCGCTTGTAACCATTCAGATACAGGAACTATAATAATTTTTTTCTGAAGAAGCCACTGCTGCAATGAAAAGGGTAATTTTTAACATGTGTTACAGAGACATTGCAGCAGCATACCAGCAACCTTTTTCCTAATATATTTTAGTTTATACTTTCAAAATATGTTACCAGATATTTTTACATTTTTACTTTCTTCACAAAAGATGACATTGATTATCTTTAATAACTCGACACTCGAATAGGTTAGCAAGTTTTTGTTCTTGACTTAGTAAAGTACATAGTGGTGTTTTCATAACGATTATATAACTTCATTAAAGCAATTTTCAAATAGCATACAATGATGGACAACCTGTCTTTTTATATTGAGTTTGGTGCAAAGCCGCTTGAATCACTGGCAAGTTTTTTGCAAGCATACTTTTGAATTAATCATTGGTCTGTGACTGCAACAGCTAACTAAGGGTACACTTTATTAGTTTGTTTCAAATCATCGCAAAATGTGAAACATCTAAAATGGCCTTACGCGAATTGTGGTTAGGCTTTGTCGCTAATTTAAAGTTTTCACAAGCTTTGGCTTTATTTGGAAAGGCAGATGATATAATTCGATCAACCGCTGAACCAAACATATTTCGAGTTTGTCGTAATAAAACTTGCATTTTTACGTGATCAGTTGAAGTAGTGTAGATGTTGCTGTGTGTTGCTCTCTTTTCTAATACAAGTAATATACAGGAGGAATGTAACCAGTTAGCAATTTTGATTATATCCAAATAAGGTTTTTGAATATACTGTAAAATATAAAATAAAAAAGTAAAGTTGCTATGGTTTATGCTTTCTGTTTTGCGATATTGCGCTGACTGATTTCTTGAAAGCTTGTCCTTTCGTGGCGGGTTTTCTTCATCTATACTTTTTCATTTAATTTATATTGCCATTTTTCGTTGTGCAATATTGTTACACTATAATTTCTTCAGCATTTTCTGTCTTTTTTGTTGGCTTGTGCTTTATCCTTAGTCATATTATAATAGTGCTTCTGACACCACTGGCTTTTTCATTTAGGAATTTTTTCTGCTGTTTGTGCACCACTTTGTAACTTTGTTTGTTTTTAAGTTTAGGTTACATGTTTTTTCAAAAACTTAGAATTAAAATGGCATATAATCTTCACCAGTAGCATAACATATCAGTTAGCCTGTATAGCTATAGCTGGTACTTTATTCCGAATCTGAAATAAATAAATGGTTTGTTTAGTTGAGGTCTATGATTTAGCAAAAGTCTTATTACAAACTAAAAGAGAGTAGAATACATGTTAGAATGCACAAACTAAAAATTTTTTCAGGTAATAAATTTGTCTATATTTATTGGATAATATTTGAAACTGATTTTTCTTATCTTCTCCCCTGCCTAAAAATGAGTAACATTTCTTGTGACTTGTGGACTTCTTGGCACATAACGATAAAAAGTACTTTATACTGTATGCAATAAGTACTTTATGGTGTATGAAAAAGAATTTCTCAAGCAACAGTTGTAACCTGAGCATATAATCTGACATTTTAATATAGTGTTGAACCAATTCTTTCATTTGATAATACTATATCGTTAATAATCTTATTATATTTTAACAATAAAAAATATACACTTAGTATTTACAGTAGATATTAAAAGTAAAAATGCTAAATATAAATAGTAATTTAAAATCAATGAAATAGTGTTATCTCGACAAAAAAATAAAATATGTTTAAAATAGCTATGAAAACTTGTTAAGTTTTATTAAGTTTGATATGCTTTTAATGAACTTCTTTAAAAAACTTCAATTTTATGTAAAAATACATCAAAAATATAATACAAGATACCATATAGTATTTATATTCAGGTCCATGTTGCTAAAAACTAAACTAATTAGTTTTGTTACTGTTTGCTTTGCTGTATCATTAATTATTAGGAAAAAAAAACAAATCACAAGAATATCTCAAAAGTACATTAACTTACCTGTTAGTGTAAGACAAGCACATAGTAAACCATATGTTATTACAAACTTTATTTTAGATGGAACTTTACATTAAGTTTTACTATTCCTTAGGATCACAAGCTACCCATGGCAACATTTTCATATGCTAAAGAGAGTCGACTGTGATGATCAACAATATCCACACATACCCTTATCAGTAATAATATAATTAAAAAAAGAATTTAGCCTGTATATGTCTTTGAAGAAAACAGGAAGCAACTCGCAATGTTCTCTTCAGTAGTTTTATGGTAACTTCTAATTTTCTAATACAGCATGTAACATTTTCAAGACCAGTGGTTGTTATAAAAACACTTGAAGTGTTAAATTTCTTATTTTTACTACAAGTTTGGTTGTAGGGAATATTGATGTAATTATGATATTCTTATAAGTAAGCTTGTTTTAATTGCAGTCCATTTTAATGGCTCGAATGACGCTGTATTGCAGAGGTTAATAATGGAAAAACAAGTGTTTGAAGATTAAAACACTTGTAAATTTTATTTAAACTGTAACAATATTTGCTTCACATTAATTTGAGAAAAGTTCGGAATTTTTTTTAGCATTACACATAGAACAGCGATGAAAAAACTGAGTGATACCTTTGGATGCATTACCATCACTACCTCAACGACCAATAAAACATTTATTTTAAGTTCATCGTAAGTTAATATTTATGGCACGGCACAATTTATAATAAAATATGGATACTATGGAAAAATAGAATATTTTTTGTAAAATTCCATGTTGAATTCTATTTTCAGGCAAACTTTTATAAGAAATCTCGCATTGTTCATAATAAGAAAATCTTACCATATACTATTGATAGGAGAACCCACCATAAATAATTCAAAGGTTTTCACAGTTATTTTATTCCACACATGAAACATTCTGTAAGCTAATAAAGAGTAATGGTTAAGAAGTCAGTGAGTAAAAAGATAACATTGACTAGACTGACTGCAGTGTGGTACTGAAGGTCAGCATAAATGAATTTAGAGTTATTGATCAGGCTAATATAACAGTGACCTAATTATAAATTTCTTTTAAAATTGTTTAGTTCCAGCACTTTAATCTTATTAGGACAAATCTTGACAGCAGTGGATTGGGTATCAGTGCTTTTACAATCAACACAGCTGATGGTGATGAGTTCATCTCGACACTTTCCAATTATTTTTATATATTAGTCTAATTATTTATTATGTCAGTAAGTGTTCAATCTCTCCAGTTCCTTTATAGAATTTAAAATCGCAATGATATCATCCGGAACTTGAGCAAATTGTAATTTAGATTATATGTTGACTGTCAAATGTTGATTGCGAGCAAATTATATCAGTCTGAAGATAAATTGCTTGGTTTGTTGATGTACATCTGTTTAGCACTCTCCAACAGGTTGGAAGCAAATTGTAGCAGCTATAATGTACAGCACTGTCAAAGGTTAAAATTATGTGAATAAATTGTTCCGTGTTTACAATACTGTAGGGTTGTGTTCACTTAGCAGCTAAAGAGCTAAGCGAGATTCAGATTGCATTGACATGTTTTCAGCACAAATAACAAAAGAATGCAGGCTATTCTTTGCGTTTTGTGAATCAAACAAGGGATGAAATTGAAGCTGCACTAACTTTTGTTCCGAAGTGTTTGCTCTTTTTTATGAACACAATGAGAAGTAATCTGAACTCACTAAAGATAAAAGCCACCTATTCAGCTTATGATCTTAAGCATGGTTTACTCAGCTAGTACTAATTGAGACTGCTGTGCTTCAAGATGAAGAGTTTTGTAATCTTAACCACTTTACTCAAGTTAAACATCATTCTTATTGAAGGTAGGTTGTAAAGTAAGCTTCAAGTAAATATGTTGGGGTACTTAACAATGAGTTGAATGATCTATTTTTGCTGCTCGCAGTTAATCGCCATTTGCTCGATTATATTTCCCGCTTGTGGTAGATCTTGTGACTGAATGGCAACTTGGTGTTGGACTAGGAGAAATGTGACCGTCTGATTGTTACATTAGGCATGGATAAACATCTGATGTTTTTCAATGCTAATGAAAAGTTTAATGTAAGCGTTTGGACAAATGTGAGCTGTTGCTGAGAAATGGTTGATGGGATTCTACAGTTTTTGATTTTAGTAACTTGTACGAATGTGGGGGCAATTATCAATGCCAGGCCATAGTTGCAATCGCAGTGTTGAACCATTTTGTACTTTTGGGTGTCTTATTCTTGCAAATAAACTGATGTTCTGGTTTGCCGGAATACATATAAGTTCTGATACCCGCATTTTAGAGAAGACTGTTTCACCGCGCTTTTCTCCACAGGTAATAAAGTGTTCATTGATCTTGAAATTCATCTCCATAGCAGAACCTGGTATCGGATGTTGGTAACCAATACCAAATTTAGAATCGCACATTATACAATGTTTTAGCAATTCGCAAAAAGGTTTCAACTGGTATACATCATACTTTGCATCATATAATGGTCATTCTATGGGGTAAGAAGGCAACTGCCATCAGCTATGTCAGCTATTACTTCCTGGTTGCTTAGACATTCTTGAGCGTAAGCAGGAGCCTTGTTAAAGAATTTCCTAAATAGGATGTTGCCACTGAATCGAATGTCGAGAAGATATTTGACAGAGTTTTTACTATCAAATTTATTAAAACAACAATAGGAGGCAAAGTTACCTTGGTTCCTTGAATAACATGCGTTATGTGTTGCCCTTTGTCTTTTTAGCAAAGTGTCAAAGAACACATTGTATAATTTCAATGGTAGTGGTGCATGTTAGGTTGGTACAATTACATACACTGCATGCGCAACGCACATACAAGGCAATTGCAAATCACGAACATTGTGGATGCAACGCTCACACACTATCATCACAACGCACATACAACAGTCTGACAGAGCATGACTGTTATGCCCCAGGTATCAAATATGGATACATCATTAGAGCCGTGGTTGTCTGATGATTCTGTGTTGGTTATTTTTTGTGTCGGTGTTGTATCCACAATCTTTGTGTGTTGCAAGTACCTTGTATTTCCTTTGTGCATGCGTTGTATGTGCATTGAACTGACCCAAGATGCCATTACCATTTAGATTAAAAGGTTCCCAAATGTTAACTGAAAACAAATTATATCAGTCTAAAGAAAAGTTGCTTGAATTGTTGATGTATATTTGTTTAGTGATCTCTAACAAGTTGGAAGTAAATTATAGCAGCTATATGATGTGCAGCAATGTCTAAGGTTAAAGTTGTGTAAATAAATTGTTCCATGTTTACGATACTGTAGAGCCGTGTTCACTTAGCAGCTAAAGAATTAAGCAAGATTCAGATTGCATTGACATGTTTTAACACAAATAACAAAATAATGTAGGCTATTATTTGCATTAAGTGAATCAAACAAAAGAGGGAATTGACTTAAATGTTTATATTTTTATCCATATGGCTGAAAATTAAATTAATTAGTATGGTTAATGATTGCTTTGATGCAGCATTATTTATCATGGAAATAACAAAAATCACAAGATTATCTAAAAAGCACAATAGCTTACCTATTAGTGTAAGACAAGCACTTAGTAAACTATGTATTATTAAAAACTTTATTTTAAATAAAATTCACTCCAAGTCCTAAGGTTTGCTAGCAAGGGCAAACCACTCATGGCACTGGAGTAGTATGCAGAATAATGTCGACTGTGAGGATTGACAATGTTCACATACACTCTCATCAGTATTACTTTATTTTAAAAGAAGATAAAGCCAGTCTATTTCATTGAAACTAACAGGGAGCAATTCACAATGTTTTTTACAGCCACTGTTTGTATATTCTATTTTTCTAACAGAGTAAATATCATTGTTTTTGTTGAATATGAAGACCGGAATCATTGTATGTTAGCAATGCTAGTGAGGTAATAATAGTTGATTAAAAGTGTCATGCTCCCAATGTAAAATCATTTTTGCAATGCCTGTGTTTCATGGCCAATTATCTATAATAAACAGATAGAAGTGTCAAATGTCCTATATTTCACCATGTTTTTGATGGAGTTATAAATTTTACAAGCAAGCCTATCATTATTTCTGCCAACTTTAATGAAAAACATGACACTGTAATGCAGATGTTAATAATGGCAAAACAGGCTTATGACCAGTAAAATTAACATGTTGGATAACGTATTGTAGCTTTATACAAAGAACAAATGCGATGAAACTGAATGATAATTCCGGATGCATTACCATGATCACTTCAACGACCAATAAAACATTCATTTTAGTTTCATGCGAAGTTAATATTTATTATATTCTACATTTTCTGATAAAATGTAAAGATTATGAGAATAAAAAACCTTGTTGAAAAATGGCATGCTGAAGTACACTGTTTTGGCAAATTTTGACAATTTTCATAATTTTGTGATTCTCATCGTAAAAAGTTTTACTAATATACAATTGATAAAAGCACCCATCCAAAGATAGCTCGAAAGTTTTCATAGTGGTTCTATTGCATGCATAAAGCATCCTGTAAGCTGATAAAGGGTATTGGTCTAAAACTTAGTAAGAGGGCATCATTGATTAGACTGAATGCACTGTGGTAGTGAATGTTAGCATAAATAACTTTGTTATCTGTTGACTCAGGTATATATAGCGACTTATAGTTTTCAATTTAATTTATAATTGTTACGTATCAGCACTTCAACTTCATTAGGAACAATTTGGACAAAAAAGTTGAGCGTTAACGCTTTCTGAACTGATGCAGAATACAGTGATGAATTCATTTTAATATCTTTCAAATGGTTTTAAATACTTATAATTTGTTATAATACCTATGGTTATTCAGACTTTTCAACATTTTATAGAATTTAAGATTGCGCTTAAATCATTAGTCGCTTCCACAATTTGTAATCCATATTGTAAGATTTTGAGTTATCGACTGCAAGTAGAATATATCACCCTGAAAAGAAATTGTTTGCCTTGATGCTGTACATTAATTTTACACACTGCAAAACGTTGGAGGCAAATTAAAGCAGCTTTATACAGCGATGCCTAAAGTTAAACTTGTGCTACTAAAAGGTTCTGCATTTACAGTGCAGACGGCATAGAGCCGTGCACACTCATTCACTATAGAGTTAAGTGATATTGAGACTGCTATGACATGTTTTCATCAAAAATAACCAAAGAAAGCATGCTATTCTCTGTGTTAAGTATTTCAAACAAAAGATGAAATTGAAGCTGCACCTACTTTTGTTCCACATTGTTTGCTCTTTTTAATGACATCATTGAGAAGTAATCTGAACTCACTAAAGATAAAAGTCATCACATTTCCTTAAAGAGCTGACAAACTTAACCACAGTTTACTTAGCTAGTTATAGTTAAGATTGCTGCACTTCAAGATGAAGGCTTTTGTAATCCTGGCAGTTTTACTCAAGCTAAACATTCTCTATATTGAAGGTAAGCTGTCGGAGTTTCCAGAAGTTGTAGAAAATCATTATTTCTACTAATGCATTGCAAATATCTACTTGTATTAATAGGTTAGGTCGCTTCAGTGTTAGCCAAACTTCCAATGTACTTACTGAAGTAAATTCCACAAATTATTACTTATATAATTTATTGAAATAGCCTTTATTGAAAAATTTATTGAAACATTATTGTGTTTTTTCTAAACTGGTCAATACCAAAGTTTTTCAAGGTGGATTAATAAGGAGAATCTATTCATATCTTCGATTGTGAGAAAGTAGACTTACTCCGTTTCAGCTTTTTCATTCGTGCAAACTGCATAAGAACAAGTTAATCTTAGTAGTTTCTATAACTTCACATACCATAATTTTTATCCATTTATAAATGTAAAACAATTTCTATGAAAACATGGTAAATTTAACACTAAGATGATCATATAAAATCACTTTGTTGATAGAAAAAAGTATGTTGTCTGGTCTGACCCAAACAATGTTAGTATAATATAATATTAATTGTGTCAAGTGTAGATTAAATTGGTCTGATTCCCTGAACAACTGGTTCATTCATAAACGGGATACAATGTTTAAACACTTAATAAATAATAAATCACACAATCATCACAGGCAAAGTCAATCTAGCAGCAAGAAAGACAGCAAGTCAGAGTGGAACAGTTAGTTCTTATTCAGCTGACAAAGCTGTAAATGGAGTCACAAATGATTTCTCTCACACAACACCAAACCGACAAGTAAACTGGTGGACAGTGGATCTTGGTGCAAAGTACAGCATTGGTGGAATAAGGATCTTCAACAGAGAAGGATATTGTAAGAAATTTTAGATTCATGATTTGCTTGTTAAAAATTTGCCAATATTAATTTGAGCTGTTTAGCTGCTTTGTTGTTAGATTAGTATTTTTGAAATCTCACAAATATTTTTAAATTATTTGCGTGTAACTGTTTTCCCATCTAGAAATTACCAGCTTTTTGATGCTTGTATGCTACTTTTAGATTTAATTCATTTGCTGCAAACAATTTCAAAACGGCAACTATCTGCAAGCATAGCTTATATGACATCTTATTGAGAGCATACAAGGTCCAACTTTATAAATAGCATCCCATGAGATGTTATGACAAAATTGATAATGTTAGTTAACATTCAGGTTTTTTTAATTTCCCAAACAGCTTTAAACGAACCTAACAATAGTTTTATGAGAATGTTCAGAGGCCTATTAGATCAATAGAATATGCAATAACTCTCATACTGTAGAGCTTATTGATAGATGGAGAGGAAAATTTTAACTTAATGAGAAATGGTTGACTTGGATGCATGTTTACAGCTGATATTTGGTATTTGTAATAGGCAAATGGAGGAAATCTGAAAGCCCAGTCAACTTGTTTGATTTTAATTGCCTACAAAACATGTTGAGAAAAATAACTTGAAATTATAGTTCTTCGGCTTGCTGTTGAATGAAATGAACAACAGGCCTTCAATGAAAATACAATGCTAGAAAAGGTCCCTAAAGATCCTTCACCAATAACCCAGGATATAAACTATGATGTAACTGATAATTCTTACATTTCATGTTTGCATCTTAGCTTATCATTTAATGATTCCAAGTGAAGCTCATATTTAAGTTAAAGAAAATCAGAAATTTGATTTAATGGTTAACTTATCAGTTTAGTTAATGAAATTCCTTACAGCTTCCATTGTGAACATGTTAGTAATACTGATAGAACTGATTGGCATATTTTAACAATGGTTGTCTAAGATGTGAAAATGACTTTTATATTTTATTTAAATACTCCTGATTTTTACAATCAAAATTTACCACAGTTTTGATGTGACTAAACACATAACCATATGCAAGTAGAGAGTGAGCTGTTTGATTTTGTGCTTGTGTGCATGCATGCATATGTGCATGCATGAATGTGTGTATGTGTCCATGTGTATGTGTCTGTGCGTATGTGAGCATGTGTGTGGGCCGGTGCGCGTGTGTGCATTTGCACAAATGTGCTTGTGTGTACGCATGCATGCATTTATGTGTGTTTGCGTGTGTGTGCATGTGCACAAATGTGCCTGTGTGCGCATGCACATGCTTGAATGCATGTTTATTGCATTATAATAAGAACGTAAATAAAAAAACTATGTTGGCAAATTCAACTAACAGAAAGTTTAAAACTAGAGACAAAACAGCCCATTACCATTCCAAATTGCTGAAATAAAATTTTAGTTGACAGCGGATATGTTCTAGCTTTTTGGAAAGTAATGCTAAAAGTAATTTTTATGAACTGTTGTCAATACAATGAGCTGTTGTCAAAACAAACTGTTTTAGCAAGCCCTAAAATTGTTGTTGTTCGGAGTAGAACAATACTTTAATAGAATTGAATGAATTAATTGACATACATTTATATGTTATACCTGTGTTGCCAATTTCACTGGAGCAAAAAGTACTTTCAACATATTGTAAATATATTTGTGTAAAATACATTTTTGAGAAAGATACATGGAAAGTTAATATTTTTCTGTTTTCATCAAAAGTAACAGACAGCAAACTCTCAAACACCATACTCTGCTGAAAAGATATAATTGCAAAGCTAAAGACACTCAAAACTAATAATTCAATAATGTGTACCTCAAAAAAATTTCAATTGGAAACAGTATTGATAATTCACACCAGATACCTTTGCCTGCTTCTGCTACATTGTTCACCATTTTCCTGTAAAAACTGTCTTATTTTCAAGAAAGCCAAAATTATTTGATGAAATACTAACATAGTCAGCTGATCATTGCTGATCAATCTTGCTCCAACTATCATCTTTTAAGTGTTACCAAAACTGAGAAAGTATTTTGCCATATTTTAGTACAAAAACTATTCTTGACGAGCTTTTTGCGTCTATTACCTATAAACTAATTAATTAAATGGGCGAGGTATATATATGCTGCATTATTAGTCATTTTTGACTAAGGAGTTGCTATATGTGTGTACAAACAATGCTTAAAGCATTAGATTCAAATTGTCAACATTTAATCACACATATACATGTAAACCTCTTTAACTTGTTAAGACCAAACAAGTTTTACATTTTTCCACTTTAATTTAACCAAAAAAATTGTATTCTTTTTCCTACAAAGGAATGCGTTCTTTTAATTCTAACTTTTTGATAAACATTTAGATACAGCCGTGAAAATTTAACAGTTTATTCTATGAGATATACAGCAAAACCAACGGTTCAATGCAAAATCAATTGGGAAATTAAGACTTCTAGAAAGATAGTTAACATGAATTCACCAACATTAGTAACTATAGTTATTACTTTGTATCTTGTTAAAAAAAAAACAAAGATACCCTGTTGTTTATCTGTGATGCAAAAAAGCTTTGCGGTTTTTGAATGCTCCTTGCAACACATTTATAAGCTAAATATCAATTGTACGGAAAACCCAACTAAAATACCTTTAGTATTGTTAGGGTTGGATAAGTTATTGTACTAGGTGAGAACCAACTCAATTTACAAAAAAGAAATGTAGAAGTTTACAACAACGTTTCGGAGTATTAATGTTTAAAGTAATGTTTTAAATTTTTACCTAGCAACAGTCTCAATTACGTAGTGTGTGTTCTAAATCCAATTATACAAATACAATTATAAACTAAGTGATGGGAGTTGACTCCTCTGATATTATTACAGATGACTGGTTAGAGAAAGTTAGTATTCTAACCTCTAACAATATTAACCCGTCAGAGCCATCTCTATCATCTGGTGAGTGGACTAGAATCAACTACAGAGAGCCATCATATCCTGCTGCTTTGACTCACAACTTTGACCCTCCAGTAGAAGGACAACATGTCGCTATACTCAACACTCATGAAGAAGGTTTAGCACTGGCAGAAGTTAAAGTATATGGTAATGTTTTCTACACACTAACTTTGTACCTAGTAACAACTGTTGTCATGCCTTTATGCACTACTTGTGTAGAAACACAAAGTTGAGTTGCGGAAAGAACTTATACAAATTGGCACTGAGTGGTTTACCTGTTTATTGCTATATGATTGTTGTGATGTTAACATTGAAACCTTTGACTATTTAAAATGTTTCATAGATCATTGCCATCATTTCCATTCTGCTTTAGCTAAAATTACCATTTACGTATAATAATTTTTGGTAGTAGCACTCGTAGCAACCACTTTATACAATAGCCCAATTGAGCCGTTTTTCTAACAGCAAAAACGTTTCAGTTTAATTTAGACTGAATTAATTTAGATTAATAAATTAATATATTAATAAAATAATAGATTAATTTATTTTATTTAATTAGTGTTTTAAAACTACTATTATAGATCAACATACCTAATTTTAGCATAGAAAACTTCTAAACATAACTTTTATGGCTCAAATTATTAACGCTATTATTTAGAAAAGTTTTCTCTATATTATGCAATGCTGGCTAAAGATTGCACATACGTCAAATAATTAACACTGACGAAGCCTTTACACCAACATTCAATAGATGAAAAGCTTGTTAAGGAACAAAGGGTAATTATTATAATTCCACTTATACGTTTTTAATTTTAAAAGTTCGAAACATTGTCGGCATGAAAAACTATGTATAAAATAATGCTATGCAGGAGAGCAATCTACCAAATTAGGTTACACTTAAATTACAACAGGTTTAACTTGTTACTTGGCTTTGATTTCATCTCACTTAGAACTTTTCATAGTCTAGCAGAAAAAGGTTTCAATTTTTTTTCATTTGCATAACTTCAAAGAGCTCCAAATAATCCTTAAAACTTGCTTGCAATAAAAGAAAACTTAAGATATTCCTTAGTGTGAACAATAGGCTTTTGATCAATTTAAGATAAGTACTACTAGTTTAGTGAGATATTTGATAGCCACTAATAAAAAAAACAGTTTGCCAGCACATTTTGGCAAAAAATTGTGGCTATAATAAGCAGTGCATAATTGAGAGTATGTATAAATAAACGAAGCTCATGCCTGATTGGACAACTTCTTAGTGAATGTGATATGCACTTTATTATGCTTCCACTTTATTATTTATTATGCTTCCATCAAGTAGCATACTCTGTGATAGATTCATCATTATCCTGATCTGAATAAACTAGAATCTTTTGACAAAAGAACCAGAAAAAGCTACAACAACATCAAATTTTGGTGATCATTTTTTAAATAATTGGCCTTTATAGACTCGGGTTGTTTCAGAAAAGACTTGTGCATTTTAAAAGCTATGCATTGTTTGCGATACATAACAATGCTTTTCACAAAAATCTATTTTTAAAATTATCGTAAATTTAACGCCATTTTATCAAAAACTAAATTTTGCTATATTCACAGTTGCGACAGCAATTTTCTTGTTTGTATTTCACGGTTTTGTTGAATTGTTCGTTCTTTTTAACTTATTCACTCGTGGCTTCTGCAATTACTCAAAGTAGAATGTTTCAAGTTTTATAGCATTGGAGTTCTGTAGGAAGATGATGATTCCATACCTACAAGTAAACATTGACACACTGAGTGCCGGTAATTTTTTGTTTTGATACTAATGCAAATAATTTAGACTCAAGTTTAACCTTACGTGAACTCTGCCTATTACTCCTTTGGCGCAACAATTTTATCATAAGCTAAGAATTAGTGATTATAAATGATAAAAACATGTTAGAACTCAGAAGAGATTTTCGAAATTTAATTTTAGGTTCTGGAAACCATGTTTGCCCACCGAGTTAATTAAATTTGCTAAATTTATTTTGAAACGGTTTCAAAGTTTTAGATTTATATTTTTTCTTGAAACGTCTTGAAAATGTTTGGAGCTACTTAATATGCTGTAATACAGGTAATTAAATTCATACTTAGCTTACTAATTGACCTTGTCATATCATGATCAAAACCTAATTCAAGTTATTTAAGGAAAGGCTGTTGATAGGCTTACAGTCAGAGTTTCTGTTTGGGTGGGAAATATGTTTAACTGGCTAATTGTTTGGTCCCAAAAATTGTCAATAGTTTAAGTAAAGCCTTTGGTTCTATATACATATATTACCAGTAAGTAAAAAACTCCATTAATTTATTTCAGATTGTAACCAACTTCATGATGTATTTCAGACTATAACTATGTAAGAGGTAAGAATGTGGATCAATCAACTACTAAACCCTCCCATCCAGCTTCATATGCAGTCGATGGAAATCTGAGTAGTTTCTCTTCAACTCAAAAAAATCAAAACGGCTGGTGGAAAGTAAACTTGAATAAAAATATCCTATTTAGAGCCGTGGCAGTATTTGTCAGAGCTGGTCAGTGTCAAGTGGATAATGTTAAAGACTCGGAATGCTGTAAGTATAAAAATCATGCATACTCTGTCTACAGTATTGGACGCTTGTAGAGATTTTTTACTAAATATTGTGAGTTCAAAGTTTGCTTTAAAGACAAATGTTGTCAGTATAACTATTTGTATGCATGAGGGTCAGTGAATTCATCTTAAAGAATTTCATCATAAAATGTGATTTTTAAAGTTTGGAGATGGGCATTTGCAATGTGCAAGTCCTTAATGCACGTCCTTAATGTCGTAGTAAGCATCTGTGTTATATAAAACTGAATGGCCAATTTATATAGAGAATAAAAAATTCAGGCAAACTGAAAAAATATTTTGCTAACATTTTTATTAAATATTAAATGAAGTACATCAAGAAAAGCATTAGAAACTTTTGATGGTCTTTGTACATTTAAAAGTTTTTGTGAAGTACCTTATCAATTAGAGGATATTTTTGAAATATGACAAGTTGATATCTAAACATAGAAGGTTACTTACTTCATGAAAAAGAAGACACAAGCTACACATACTTATGTCTGTTTTCCTCAGCTTTACTCAATAATCTTCTGTGTGTCACAGTGCAAAAATTTACTTACAAGAGATGAATACAGTAGTAGGATCAGTAAAGTGACTGTGGCGGCTGCTTGCTTGTTTAACAAAAAGCATGTATGAGCACATAAGGAAAGCCATAGTTACACGTATATTAAAGATTAGTTTTAAAGAGACATCAAAGTATGTTAGACTAGCTAGTCTCATCTTTTCAACAAAGACGTACAAAGAGTTAGTTGCCCACCCTGGTGTACACAAGTGAGTAGCAATGTCTTTGTAAGTTCGCATCTCCTTCCGGAAACCTGGGAGTTTGAGGATTCCCATCAAGTTGTTAGTAATTCCTAAAGAGACCTTGTTCCATGACTCACGTGTATTGATTGTTACCAGTAATTGAACAGACCACATTAAATGTGAATGTGTTATTGCACCTAATTCTCTGATAACTACCGGAATTCCAGCTTTACTCACAATCCAGCACTTTTCAATACCTCTCCAAGAGAGTGAATTTTTTTTACTTTGTTATTTTGCTGGCTATGTTGTAGCTATTGAGCACAGCTATATATTTTATAGTTGCCCTCTTGTTGTCTTTGTCCATCACTACAATATCTAGTCTGTTTACAATTAAATACTTGTCAGTCTTGATGTAGAATTCCTAGAGCAGCTGAGCATGGTCATTCTTATTGACATTCTCCAGAGATTATCATCAGTGTTGTGGTTTATTTAAGCTATATGTATTGCGTAGACCTTCGTGCACTACATTTGCTTATATGGCCTGATTCTGCTGCTCAGTATATTCAAGTCTCGTCAGCTGCTTGCATCCACTGATGAATTGTAGGATGGTTTCTGGTGCATTATTACACAGTCTGCAGTAACGATCATCTCTATTAGGATAGATCTGTGTTTTAGGATGCTCAGTTGAAAGCATATGCTCTTGTGCAGTATAATTAGTACCTCTGTATTGACCATTAATCACCTTTGTTCAGACATGTAAGTTTCTGATGGAAGTCATCATACCTCAGATACTGGTTAGCGCTAGGCTCTATGGAGAGGTTTGGTATGCCAGTCAGGTTTCTCATAACAAGGGTGTAGTTCCATTGTCCCAGCCATCAAGTGAAATTCATCTAGTAGCTTGCTCATGGCGGCCCTTGAAGCTTCATAGGCTTTCATGCCTTATTTTTCTTTAATATACAAAGGTAAAGAAATATAATTGCTAAACTTAAACTGAGATCACTAAAAAGAAAGCACACAAAAAGTTAGTAAAGCTTTTAATGAAATTTAATACCATAAAATTATTATGTTTACTTGTCTTTGTTTCCAGCTATGGTAAGTTTAAAAAAGCTGTTATGCACCAGATTTGAACTTGGAACAACCTACTCTGTACCTAGGAAAGCTAACCAGTGTGCTGGGCAGTCACATTGTGCAAGTACTTATTGCACCATTGAAAATACGTATTCTAAAAGCGTTTGCAAAAGAACTATATGTTACACCTAGCAAGCTTGAATGTACTCCAAGCGCATGATGATTATTAGCAAAGTTATTTCAAAACACTTCAAAGTGGCTGCGCGGTTAAATGGTTAGTGCACTGGATTCACCTTATAGCTTCTTTGAATCAATGCATGTGAGGTGGAACCTTTTTCACGAGATCAATTCATGTGAGGTGTAATAGTGTTTCTAGCCCACCCTCTTTTTATAATAAAGGTTAATACCACTTTAATTTATGAGTTCAACTTATTATAATCAGTTGGGTAAAAACACTTAATTATTAGCAATTATCTGTAATGTTTTAAAAGCTGTCTTAAATCTTGAACAAATGAATAGAATGAAAAAAAAGAAATTGTTTCATCAAACTGTTTTAAACATGCCTCAAGCTTTCAAATGGTGATTATAAATAAATTTTCTGTGCAAAAATCGTTTTTCTACTCATGCGAAGCATTCAACTAGTATATATATATATATATATATATATATATACATATATATATATATATATATATATATATATATATATATATATATATATATAAATAAATATATATATATATATATATACAATTTATTCAGCTAAATGCCTGACATTGCACCAATAATAAAACTTTTTTGCACAAAAAATTTATTTTCATTCCTCATATGCAACATCTACCATTCTTTCCTTTAAGTGAATTCGTTTGGTTTATTTTTTGTACTGTTTTTATTTTTGTTTACCATTTTATTTCTGTGTAATTCCAACTTTACAGGTAGCAGTGCGTCTCATAGATCTATACTAATTGTGATAGGACTGTTGGCCTTTTGAATTTAAGCCCTTTGCTTCACATAATTGCATGAATATTTCTTTTTGTGAGGTTTCACGCATAACGCTAGCTGCAGTGTTATGTATTATGAAAGATAAAGCATGTGTAGTAGGTGTTTTCCCAATATAAGCCATGGTTTAGCTAGTTGAACAGTATAATTTATCGGATAAATGTCTGTGTGCAGATTTTGTGGTTTCAAGCTCACATCTAGTAAGCCACAGATTTTTCATTCATAAAACTTTACGGCTGGACACACGAACAGTCAAACAGACCAACATTGAATTTCACATATATATGGGCCTACTTTCAAAGCTTGGTTTAAGCACCATGGCGTTTTAAGTTTTAAACCTTCCTTTATATTGGCATACGATTGGAATAGACATTCAAATGAACAGGGAGGTGAGATTCTGACTAGCTGGTAAGAATTCTTTGAAGATAAGTTTACCAGTGAATCGATGATAATATTGCCTATATTTTACATTCTTTTTTAGGCAGACCAACATTATAACCATCAGTCTCAAAACTTTTGCTATACAGTTTTTCACATACATCATAGTATCAGACCAAGTTAAATAAAAAACTACTTTGCGTAAAACATGTTAGACAAATACAGTTATTACTTTTTCTAACCATGCTGTTTTCAAAGTTTTAAGCAGAAAATCAAAAGACTTCAAAGTTGAAAAACGGACTTCAATACGGTGTAACATTGACTAGTTTTACAGTGTGCAGTGTTCCTGATGAGTATTTTCATCAAAATCTTCTGAAGTTTTCACGTCAGTTTATTAACCACCTTATGGCCAAAACTGAAAACAACAAATCGGTTTCAGACCCAGGTGATTTTTAATCATAATATAGTTCTTATTATTGTGATGATAAAACTTCTCAGGTACATTTTTACTAAAACTATGGCAACCACTACTAACAGCAACAACAACAGTATTAATTGCTAGTAATGTAACTGAGTCAGTAATAGTACCATTTTGTTGACACTTTATATTGATCACTTTTTATGATGAAATCATGAAGAGCATCGAATATCAAAGGGGCGTTGTACTAAAGGTGGCGTTAAAATGGTGGTACTCAAATAAAAGTTTTGTTGCATACATGTATATGGACACATACTTATATACATGTACATTTTAAAATAAAATAGTGTGACATATGATAAAAATAGCTATATAGTATGGGTATTTTATGTAAAAACTTTAAAGCATATCGAAGGCGCTATAAATTGAGATGTATCATAATATACAGCATAATATAACAGAAACAGAAAAATTATCAAAGTTTCACATGCTTTCATGAATTTAATAGTATTGGACGAGATTGCTTGGAATGATATAGAACAATACTATATTTGAACCAATGTAGTATGCAACATTTATAATTTATCACAATATAATAAGTAAGATTATAATATTGCCAAATATAATAAGATAAATTAAAAGCGATATTTGATGACATATATTATGAGCAAATTACTTGATAGAACAAAAAAATTTCATGAATGGAGATGTAAAATTATAAAATGGCAAAGGTTAATGCATTATAACCCAACATTTTATGATATAGCGTTATATATAGGATATTAATATAATTGAAACATTGAAATAGCATTGCTCATGAAATGGAAAAAATCAATTAAACTAAACTGTAAAAGTGAATAATAAACTTCTTTTAAATGTACTATCAGGTGATACAATTCAGTTAAAATAATATGATATAATAGAAAAAATCTAATTTAACAGTTATTAAATCTTGTATTTTTCATAATCATGAAAAATATGACAAATCACAGCATACTATAAATTATTTAAACATTTAGAATTCAATCAAATGTAACATAAAACTGCATAGTATAATAAACTTTCTTGCAAACTAATATAACATAAAGTAAAATCATAAAACAAAATATGATTTATTACAACGTATTGTAATAAAATTTAGCATCTTGCAACTTAACAAATTTGATTCAGTTTTATTAAAAAACTAATGTATAACACAATAGCAATTAATTGTAATTTCAAACAATAAAAGGTTGTCAGAGATAATTTATTTAATTTTAACATGTTCTACCCTAATAGATAGTTAAAAATAAAAGTTTGTTAGAAAACAACCAATTTTATTATTACAATGCAAGAAACTTCCTCAGTAGAATGGCGAATAAGTATGCACAAGTTGTTAGAAAACATAAATGAACATTGTAAAAAATAATTTGCAGTTATAAAGCACAATGAAAAATTTCAATGAATAATATGTATTCTGTTTGAAAGCTTTTCATGGTATCTTTCATGGTTTACTGACAATACATAATTAATTACTGCGTCTTAAAGTTTTTTGGAGGCGCAAAGTATATTTGTTATTTTAGCGTGTCGAGTTTAGTTATTCTTGAGCTGGTACCGCCCAAGGAGTGAAACCAGTGGAACGAATCTTTCAACTATCAACTGAATGTGTTGGCACATTCTTGCGTTTCTGTTAAAAATACATTGTGTCACATTTTTGTAAAAAATGAAGTTCTGAGATAGCCAATTGAACCCGGCACTGCCTGAAGCAGGTTTTTTCTCCCAAACCATGTATGTAGTCCACGATTCAATAGCAATTTTTTGTGCAACAGTTCTTTTATAAAAAAGACTAAAACAGCCTCTGCCTGGGGAAAGTTAACCAGACATCATATTGGATCTTTGAGATATCGCCCACAAACAGACACAAAGCATCGGTATCATAAAATATGCAGAACCTCACAAGTTTGAGTTCCAGTTATAATGAAGTAAAAAATCTATGAAAGAAATTTATACTGCCTAAATATATTTAGGACAACGATATCAAACAAAATTGCGAGATGATCTGAGTTTTATAAGAAGACTTGCTGAATGCCCGACGTTGCTCGGCTAATATAAAGTTAATTGCCCAAAAAACTAATTTTTTTGGCAAACACCACATTTACTATTTTAACTTTTAAATTTCATACTACATGTACAAGTAAAGTGTTTTGTTGAGTTAAAATAAATTTAAAAGGAACATAAATTGAAAGAAAAATTAAAACAGTTTTAAAGGTGTTTGAATGTGAAATAATTAACAAGTAATGGCTAGATAATCTGTTTTGCTACAACAATCACAACAAAAAATCATTCATAGTTTATACTATTAATAAGAACTAAGAAAACAAAATGAAAGTCATGAATATGTTGAATTAATAATAACGATTATTATTACTACATAGAAGTATGCGTATATAACAGTTTACCGTTGCAGCAAAAATTATCCATCAAAGATTTGAGTACGATGATAATGATTCTTCTTGATACAGGAATAAATGTAAAAGTAAAAAATATCAAATTTAAACCGCTTGATGAAACGCATAATGGTACTTTGTCTGACTGAATGGAGAGACTGCAGAGGCAAATGGTACTTTAAAGTTTTCATGTGAACAGAATTTAGTTTTGCAATTTCTAGCAAATGCTTTTCGGGAAAAAATGGAACATAAAATTCGAAATTTTGTTGTTATAGTCATGCATTTGAAACTTAAACAGCACATTTGTAAAATGAATTTCAAAAAGGTAATAAATATAATATTATAAAATTGAAAAGAAACAAATGCAAAAGGTAATCAATATAAAAAACAGATTTTGTTTGAATTTAATGATTGTGAAACTCAAGGTAAGCGCCTAGAAATCCCAATAAATTAATGCGCTATAATCAGAATTAAGGAAAATATAGTGTAGATGGAAAAACATCTTTTGAGCAGATAAAGTAATATAAGAGAGCAAATAAGATATAGATGTAAAATAATTTTCAAGTAAATAAACTACAAAAAATAGTTTGATAATGATACAATTAGCACAAACTGAGAAAATCAATTACAATCGTTTTTTCTTTGTAATCAGTACAACAATAGCTCAACTTTTAATGTGAGAAAAATTTTGTTGATATCATGTGGCGAAACACAATTTTGCCCTGGCATTATAGACAAAGACGACAAGGCATCTTTTTTTATAGAGCTGGGCAAGAAATATGTTATAACAGAGACATAGCAACTCGTAAGTGCAATATATCAATTAATACATCATTCGACGTGGGAAATAAAAAAAGAGTGTACAGTATATAGCATGATATAAGAAATCGTAAAAGCCTTTGTAGGATTATGACTAGACTTGATGTCAACAATATTTTCTACTCAAACAGCCATTTGGAACCATTTTTTCTGCCAGAAAGAAAGCAGTGAAAGACACAAACCCCTTTTGATATCTTGAAATTAAAAAAGCTACATGGAAAGTGTTTGGTTAGCTTTTAATGCTTTTATACCATATTTACACAATAAAAAGGAAATGTGTGGCATATATAATGATTTAATTGCCGGGAAAACAGTAGTGTATTTGACGATATTGCAGACCTAAGTAGCTGGCCAGCTTTACTGGATATATATTTGTTTAACCCAGTTCGTTGACTTAATAGCGGATAGTATCTGGTATCCCGTTTGGTCCTACACATGAATGTGGTAGTACATTTTTCTGTACTTTTATGTTAAAGTTAAACCATGTGATGATGATGTGATAATGTACTAACAAAAATATAACATAAATAATGATGCATAACAAGCGACGATGTTTGATTTATGACCAAAATTATATTGTTTCTATTAAATTACAAAAGCTAACAAAAAAACTTTTATACTTTTATGAATTACTTAGTTTTTTCCAAGGTTTTAGTAGCTATAGCTGCATGGACAAGCCGTTCAACGGAATCACAGAATTACAGACGCCAAACAGATTTTGAGATTTGTATATATAGATAGATACGCAGATAGACACCATTGATAGGATAAATGAAGAAAATTGATCAATCGATCGATCGATATAACAAATTTCCACACCTTATGTATTTTGTAGTCAACAGGCTCAGGGAGGTCTACTTTCTGACTAACCCAACAAACACAAATTCTCAACCAAACATAAACAGTAGTAATAGCTGGAAGATCTGTTCATACAGTGAGACATCCCTAGGAGACAATTACACAAGCTCATGTAACAGAGACCCTCTCTATCCTTTCACTAAACAGTTCAGTATCTTCAGTACGGCTTACACTCTCATACAGCTGAGACAAGTAGAGGTGTATGGACATGGTAATATTGCCTACAACTTAGCTTTGATATAGCTACGCAAACTTTAAAAACAGCCTTGGTCTATAAGATCCACACATTTTTAACAATATATTTTAAAATGGTAATAAATTTAGTGTAAAGTATCTGCTCAAATTTTAAAAATTAATGGAATGGAAAAGCACAAGTTTTTTCTTTTAAATAGCTAGAATTGGCACCATATTTACCAACTGACTCACAAATTATGTTGCAGTTATTATTTGATAAAATAGATAAGAAATATTAAGCATTTTACTGTCTAAATAAAAAATGCAGTAGATGATTCTATATTTTAAATTACGCAAAGAACTTATGCAAAGCTTTTCCTTTGTATTACTCACCAAAATAGATCATCAAATCATAATAAGGTTTTAACTTTGATTTAAATAATGAGATATCCATAGTTAGCCTTAAAAATTTAATCTATGTTGCCACATTTAAGAGATAAAATGACATATATGGGTATCTTTATTGTATATACTAGTAACCTGACAGGCTATTGTGATGTTAAAGATTTTCAGGGTGGTCGATAAACCACATGCAAAAAAAACCGGCTAAATTATTTGGGAATACGTAAAAGGGTTCCACCCTGTTTTAAGACAATTTTGACAACCTGATGACAGGGATAATTGCAAAGTGACAAACAAGATGACCATTTACATTATCTATCACTGTAGGTGACGTTGACGAGGCGACAATGACTGCGCAAGTAGGATTACTAACTGCCTTATTATTTGCTCATAAATCAACACGATCAAACGCAACTTCACTAGTTTTGGTTTGAAGCCTCTGGCCCAGTGTTCATAGACTGACAGGTAATTCATGTGAACAGCTGTGAGATGCCATGATAGACTGACAGATAATCCAATTCAAAGTCTGTGTCTGACAGTGATTATTAAATACAATCTCTGTTTATTTTCAGTACACGAAGTGTAGCCATACCAACCTAAGATGCTTGTCCCTTTTTGCAGAGTAATTAGCAGCGCATCCGAATGTCACGCATAGTTTGTGAAGGTCGCTAGTTGGGCCATGCTTTTGGTTAGCAGAAGTTCAAGCTGAGCAGATTACAGGTTTTTAATGCAACCCAGTGCCACTTAAATTAATATTTGTATTAAAATAACGAATGTGAAAAAAGAGGTTGGTTTGGCTACCAAATTGAAAAAGGTTACAATTGTGACGAAAGTGATTTTAAAAGGAATGGCAGTGGTTTTACAAGTGACTATTCTGACAACAAATTTGTGTGGTAGGACCCCTGTTTAAATTAGTTGTCGAGTAGTGAAATTGTTAAAGTGTCGGTTGACCAATATGTCATGTGTAGGAATTTCGTTTAAATCAAAACATTATTGTAACCTCCAACCCTAGATTTAGGCAAATGAGTAGGTAAGGAAATATTGTTCTTACTATAGCGAGTGCATATTTTATCCTACTTTATTTTAGATACAAAAATTACTGCTCATTTTTTCTTTGCAGCAGAAGCATTGCAGTCTAGAAGTTTTACAATGCATTATTTAGTAGTAACTTTGCTTCAAGCCATCTAAAGTGCTAAATATTTTCACTTAACATGCTATTTGTATCAGCCAATTATTTGTATTGTATACTTAAATATATGTACTGTAGAGCTGTGTCTAGCATAATGAACTTGTGTTTGAGGTTATCTGCATTTAGATACTTCCTATTGAACGTCTAAAAAACCCTCACATAGAGTGCAATTTTACACTTGAAAGAGTGACTATGAAAACCATACGTGTAGTTTTTAGGAAACATTTTTTTTGTTGCAGTTTGCTACGTTTGATTATGTTGGCTACTATGTAATAACTTGGTGTTAAAAGTTGAGGTAATTGTTCAATGTGGGTTTAAGAGCTTCTCTGTTATTATTATTTCATTTAGAGGTTTTTATGTTACTTTATCGTGATTGTTAAGGAGAAAAAAAGCTGGAGAAAAACACATAAATTTTAGTTGATTTCTATGTCAAGGGGTTTAAAAACACATTTGGGTTGTATCAAGTCTTGATCTATTTTGTAGGGCATAAGTACTGACACAAAAAACAGCTAGTGGTATTTTCAACAACAATAAATTTTTTGGTAATTTTTATAGCGAAGCTGCTCTGTAATGTTTGTTGATCAAGATGAGTATTTGTCTCATTCGGTTTAACATTTATAACATGCAGCTAACATGACTTATGTTATGTGTTTAGTATGCATGTAGAACTCGTTCAATAATTTCCAATTTGTGTTTAAAAATACAACAATGGAGAACCTAAAAAGTCACATCTGGAGTGTAATTTTACTCTCAAAATGTGACGTTATTTTAATTTTCGTAAGCATATTTAAGGTGTTTCAAACATGTTAACAATTTTTATGGCAGAAATATGCAAGAAGAAAATTGCTAGCAGAATTTTCAGCAACAAAGGCTAACTTTGCTTGTTTTTCTGCAAAAATGCTTTTTTGTAATGTTTCTTGAACAAACCGATCATTTTCTAGACGTATTCAAAATTTGAAAATTGTGGCTACTGGAAAAAATAAACAATAATGAAAAGCACCCGCATGCATAACAACTTATTTTGCAAACAAAAAATGTTAATTTGTTGTTAATAATTTATTGTTGTTAATGTTTTTTTAATATCGTTAGTCTGCTTCTGTAAAAAAGCTTTAGAATGTTCCTGAACAATTTAAAAGTTTTCCTAAACAATTTAAACCTTCCGAAACAACGATTTTAAACAAAGCTCCACAACAATTTACATTTATTGCTCTCCATTCTGGCTTTTTTATACATTTCAAAAGTACCTAAATAATTTATAGACATAGAATTTTTCTGTTCCGGTATTTGTTTTGCATTACCTCTAAAAGAAAATTAAGAAACTAAATCTACAGTGATTAATATATGTACATTCAATTAAAAATTATAATTCAATGTAGCAGGGACTTTCTTGTTACCTTTTACTTGTATTTTCTAGAAATTCCTCAGCTCAGTGCTGATATTGATGTTCAAGCAAATGAAGTAACCACCAACTCAATTACCATATCATTCAAACAGTGGAATCAGTCCATGATAGGAAGTCTTCCACCTACTGAGTAAGTATTATGTAACATAAATCAGCTTATAAAACATAAATTCAACTTTATTAAAGGTTTTATATGTTACAAAAGCTGCATGGAAACAGATTGACAGACAGCAAGAAGTTTAATGTCTTTCATACTGTAAAACAACTTCAAATATGCAGTCTACTGAAATCGTTGCCCTAATCAGACTATGCATACACATATACAGTCATACATGTGAATAATTGTTGGGGAGAATAATGAAAATCTGCAATCTGTTTTACAGCTAAATGGGTGTAAATTCTAGTAAATATTCTAAATTCATGTGTCTACATGCATGCTTCCGTTGGAGTTGTCCAACCTTTGTACAGGGAACTGATAATGAAATGTACATTGCTAGGCAGACTAAAGTTCTTCAAACAGGCAGTATTGAAAAAAAATTGTATCTTTTAAGAAAATCTATATAATTGTTTGCATTTATTGAATGGAGATTTCTACATGCTCAAAGCACTAATCATGACTCAACAGTTTTTTGTCTATAACCTGTGTTTTGACATGGTATATACAAACAGTGCGGCAGTAATGTGGTTGTGTTGATAAAGTTTCAATGCATGACAGCACAAGCAATATGATGTCAAGGCAGATACAGCATTACCACCTAAAAATAATCATAAAACATCACGCCAGCATGATAGTCCTTTTATGAGATACAATAAGGAAATAAGGAAAATGAATGCATGGAAATATGTATATCCTGAAAAATATGTTAGAAAATGCTGCATGTGGATAATATCTAGGTATAGCAGAACATGAAGAACGTAGAATAACATAACAATAACATAATGTTAATTCAATGCAAGCATGAGATAACAATAACACAATGTTAATTCAACTCAACACTTGCGGATAGACCACATTTTTGGTTTTTCTTTCGGGTGTGTGAACAAACAGTTTTCAGCTTTTGCCTACTTTTGAGCAGGCAATGTACAGCTGGTTATGGCTATAGCAGGGTGACAGTAGGTTGATATCAGCTGCCCTCTTTCTTCTCACCGTTGTCAAACACAATGTTCAAAGTACCCGTGCAAAGTCTGTAGTAGTAAATTACAGCACTTGTAGCTGGAAAAAAATGTGTAGCTCAGCTGAGGAAAGAAATGAAAATGTTTACTATCACAAACAGTAGCAAACACAACAATTTCAAATAGTGGAAGAGTAGCAATTCATTGACAATACACCATTGAATAAGAAGTACTTACCTTTTTGAAGTGGAAATTTAGTAGGAAATTTTTGACGCAAAAACAATTTGTATATAGGTGGCCGGAAAATGTAAACGTTTATGTGACCTTTCTCTTATGTGTTGGCAGTAAATATTAAGTTCATTTAATTCATTACTCATTAATTTATTTAATGAGTAGTGAAGTTTATTTAATTTAATAGTTTTATTTACTACTAGTACTACTTCAGTTCGCTTCGTACAACCGATTCGAAAAAAGGAAATACCGCTCTGTAAGGTGGACAAATACACACCCACACACACTCATGCACACACACGCACGCACGCACACACACACACAAGTATACAGACGGATTTGTTGCTATTTATATAGTAGATTATGATCTATATTAATTTTATAATTTGGGCAAGGGCAGCAAAATTGTTACCATACTCGTTGCAATGGCTGATATGCGATTGTAGTTTAATGTACTTATAATTAAGCAGAAGATCTTTAATCATTTCGGTAAAATCTCTCGAATAAATATTATTAATTAAGTTTGTACAGTGTTACGCAACAAGTGCTTGTGTTGCTATGTTTTGCTATCAGAGATTCATGCATAATAAGACAAAAGTTTGTAAATAGACTCCAATTTTTGCCTTCAAGGTTATCCTTTAAAAGATTCCAATAAAATAATTTAACTGTAAATTATAAGTAGCTAACAGTATATGTGGTAACCGTTTTGGAATTTTGTAAGTTGATTTTTATAATTTCAATTACTGAGCAATTATTGTTCAACTTTTTACTGCAGGTATAGAGTAGTATTGAAAGGTAATATCAGCTCGCAAACTGTTCAACATGATCCAGCTTCTCAAAGACTGACAGTGGAATTTACCAACCTTGAACCTGGAAAGTTATACACTTTTACCATATCTTGTTTAATACAAGGAGTTGATTGTCCAGGAGATCTGTATGCAGCTGTTATATCTACAGAGTGTGACGGTAACACTGTTATTGGTTATATCGTCTATAGATATCATTGCTTGCCAATTGTGTAGCAAAAAATATTACCTTTAACTCATCAACACCTTCTGCCTTAATATTAGCTATGGACGTTCAGCCATTACAATGGAAATTGTTGATAACTCGATGAGTATTTTTTAAATTTACTAAATTTTTTATGAACAGTAAATAAATCCATATAACTGGTTATATACTAATTACACAATATACACGAAGCATCAAAGATTTCTGAAATGAAGCAAAATTTTAGACTAAATGTTCAATTCATTACCAATTTTTTGTTAACCTATTCTCATTCGGTTTTAGAAAACTTTGTTTAGAAATGAGTTTTTTTCATAGTACAGAGTTTAAAAAAAACTTTATCTGGGTAATTTCAGCAGTATGCAAAATAGAAAAAGATTTTTCTCACAACTTACAAATTTTTTTAACGTTTTGCAATCAGTTTCGGCAATAGTTAAGTACTGTTTAATATATACAAAAAGATTAAGTAGCTTCTATTAAGCAAGTTCTAGAAATGATAAAAAGAGTGTAAAACTAGAGCCATAACTTTTGTTGTTCCTGTTGATCTGTTGGAGTTTAGAGTTTATCGAATAAAATTATAAATTTTTCAAACATGAGACTAATTAAATTCTAACTGAGCTCTAATGAGTTTATTAGATTTTTGTTTGACAACCTAAATGAACAGCTTAAAAATAAAAATAGCTAATGCAGTAATAAACTAGATGTGGTCAAAATGACAAATTTGTACTAAGGTTTATTTTTTAATCCTAAAATATAGATGTTTGGTTTAATGGCAAAACGCGCTTAGATTCTGTTAGAGTTGCTAGGGCATTGGTAACAGTTTATTATAAAAATGGTAGATATGTAAGTGTTACGTATAAATCGCTCTTACATAATTTTCACCAAACTGAATTTTAACTCATCTATCTTATTCATGATCTTCAGTTCCAGACCTGCCTGGTCCAATCACCTTTACATCTGAGAAACTCCAGCATGATGGTCGACAAAGATGGAAATACACTGCATCTTGGGAGGTGAGAGAGTGGCTAAAAAAAAAAAAAAATGAGAAATGAGAAAATGGGTAAAAAGAAACTTACATTAAAGGCCAAAGTATATATTGCGTATTATGAAGGTTGTTTTTGACGGGTCATCATGTTTTGTCAAGTCTGCAGAAAATTATCTGATTCTACATTTATACATGATTTTGTAAGTGTTCAAAAATAATAAAACAAAGGTGTTACAGGAAGACAATTTAATTTTAAACTGTCTCATAAAAACACGTATTTTTACTATAATATAGCCTAAACAGTAATATTTTCTACAGCAAATATACTCCGTTTTAAAAGCGTTTATGTTATAAATTTTACTAATTTTTCAAATCATTCTACGCTCACCACATCAGTTCCTTTGATAAAAAAACTAAATCCAACTTTTCAATTTAACGGTTGCACAGTAACAGGGCTATTTTTTCTTGTTTGCATTAAAAAGATTGTTTTTTTCCTTTCATTGTTTTCACTTCTATCATAATCCGTGATTACAGTAATGTTATAATAAGTTTATGGACCACACCCTTTCAATGTCAATCTTAATTGATTAGCTTCACTTTTTTGTACACAGCAAGGTCAGTAAAAAAAAGGAAACAGCAAGAAAAAAAGTTTTGTGCATTTCTCCAATAATGTAAAACAAAGTATATACCTACAAATTTAAGAACAATGTTCATCTATCTTTCTTAGGCTAGGTTAGGATAAAAGATTGACTTCAGCAAAAAACCCGTTTCTGAAATTCAGATTGGTAGAGCAAAATTTTACCACCCGCACTCATTGGCTGTTTAGAAGGTTTTAAAATAATTACGCAGCTATGTACTGAGGCAGTGACACATCATAGTCTCTCATGACATGCTAAATTCAGATGGTACTGATACATATGATGATGATGCCCCTATACATCGTTCTCTCTTCCAAATCCAATAATAACGAAAAATAAACTTTTTAGGCTATATGACTTTCTGATATACAAATAGAATTTAACAACTTGCACCATATTGGTGTGTACCTCTAATGTTTTTTTTCGTTAGTATAAAACCAACCTTACATGAATTTTCATGTAAAGTGTAATTTAAAACGTACAAAAATATTTACCGATTTACGTTCATAGCTTGAGAACACTGAAAAAAATTCAGAAACAATTTTACGCATGTGCATGCATTTAGCTCATCCTAGCCAACTTAAACATCACAAATATTTAATTAGCAGCTAATAAAATTTGTACTTTAAAAAAACATTGAATAACTTCTCTATAATCTGCTGAATTTGAACTTAACCAAAATACCTATTTCCAAAATCATTTTGATACCTTCTAACCATCATAACTCAACTATGACATTGTAATAGTTCAGAAAATCCTTTATTATCTCAAAATAATGAAATTAAAGTAACATTTGTATTATTTATAAACTGGAATATTGAAGGTAATGAACAAATAGAGGTAAAAAAGTGATTTGTAAATATCTTTACCTTCCCATATCTGTGAGATCACGCTCTTATAAAATTGTGATTTGTATTTTTTTATTTCTGTGATACTGTTGCCTTGTTTTTGAAATTGCATTGAGCAAGTTTGAGCATCATTTACATGTAGTCTTAGTATTTCGGTAAATCAGAAAGTAGATAAAAAACCGTAATGTAGGTATATAAAAGAGCTCATTGCTATTTTTGTCAGAAATGTCCTAAATCTGGCACATCACTACTTTGTCTTATAAATAAAGCTGAATAATAAGTTTACAGATGCATATTCAAATGAAACTACAACGAATGCTTATTGAAAAGCATTTGTAATGCCAATGTAATTTTTGTGTAACATTTTCCAGGCATCTAGAAAATCCACTTGTGGAGGAGTGCTGAAATACAGCTACAAACTGAATAAAGGAACCTTATCTGCTCAGCAAGAAGAGACAACTACAGTGTTCTATATAGATGGAAGTGAGGAGATTGAGTTTGAGGTCAAAGCTGAGTACTCTAACAAAAGTTCTCATTTTAGACGCAAAACTGAGACATCGGGAGCCTTGAGTGAGTTTATACAAAACTAAAACTACAGATTGTTTTGTAGAGTAGTAAATGATATTAAAACTTTTCCATGTAGTCCCTTCACTAGTTTGTGTTGAAAGTACGAAACATGATTTCAAATTACAAAAAATTGTATTATACATGTGCATGAAAATGTTACTGTAGATCCCCAGTTTGAGTCTCATCAGCCAAGTTTAACTGCAGTGAACGCCAACTGTGTGAATCTGACTTGGACTGAGCCCCAGTATCCTGGTGGAAGTATTCATCTGTATCAGGTATCAGTTTACAAAGGTATTCTCTTGTTTCTCATTTTTAAACAGAAAGTGCATATGGAGGGTTTTCAAGTATACGCTGGCAATATAAAACACATGTTTTTGTGATCAGACTTTCATCTAACATTATGTCTTATGTTTAATATTGCTTACAGTTTAAATGTGATAGTAGAAACTGGAACAATGTAACAACTTTGAAATCTGCAAAAATATGTGAATACCAACCATATACATCTACTCAGTGTGGTGTGAGAGCTTGGAACTCCGCTGGTTCAGGCACTTCCAATATCGTATCAGCTACTACTCAGTGTGCAGGTATGTGTTACCTTCAGCTAGTTGGCAACTTATTTTTGTTCTCACTCGATCTTTTAGTTATTGTTGTTTATTTATTTCTACAAATGTATTACTTGTTTTTCAATAGGTCAAAACAAAACTAATTTTTTTAATTTTTTCTTTTTCAGCTTAAATTCAGTGTGATTCATTGATAAGTAAAATATAATTTATCATAAATTACTTTTATGTTTTACTTTCAATCATGGCTAAAGTTTTACCTTCATATAAATAATATAAGAATTTATGGTTAAATAAAACCAATCGTTGTCATATAGTCTACAATTAAGCCATGAAGATCAAAGTAACGCTAAGACCAATGCAGCAGATAATTTTTCTGTAAGTTATCACTTGGCTTGCATGTTTCCATTAAAAATAAAAAACTGTGTATCTAGTTGTATCTAATTGTCATTAACCTGACTTTTCTAATTAATTTTTGTTTTAATTTGGTCAATGTTAAATATGGCTTGAATAAAAACTATTGTTTTGAATGTAACTTACACAATGGCTAAATTATGTTCGGCTGCCTCAATTTTATTAATTTTGAAATTTTAATCTTTATAAAACAAATTGGAAAATTCATCCATCTATTGACACTCCTTGACTAGAGTTTAAGGCATGGATGTTTGCGCTTGTCTATAAATTATTGTTAGCAAATTTTTTTTCTTATTTTTCTTTCTTATGTTTTACAGCTTAGTTCTGCAGCTTATATTGCGGGGTTTTGAAAACTGAGTGATAAATTGCCATTTATGAAGTGATTTTATCGAAATAGCATAAATCTGCCAAACAGAGCCTCATTGCATAAGTTGGCTAGTAAATTATTCAGTAAAGTGGCTGCATACAAAAAATTACATTTACAAATGTTTCAGCATGATATGGCTATAATCTCAATCAATTTTTTAACAGATCCATCTACCCCTTCTTTTCTTCTGAGCTCTACAAGAGTTTCATCAGAGGAAGTCACCATTATCATCAATTTGGAAGTAAGGGATGATAAACCTGTTCATATAAAACAGAAAATTATGTTTGCGGGAATTCACTGTATTGAATTTAAAATGAATTCACTACTAAATTAATAATTTTAGCATTAAAGTTCTACCGCTACCTTTTTAAAAACTTTTTCACTCCTATTGAGGTCAACCTTAGTTGAAAGATATTAAAATTTTGCAAACTCTACAGGGTTGCTGGCATAGTTATATATTAACTTACACCAACATTTACCAGAAATTTTTGATGTTTGCCTATAATTTTAAATTTTTGCAGATGATTGAGGATGTACGACTACATAAATGTTTCAGGATTGAAATTGACAAAATCTTTACATAACTATCAAATTGATTAGAAGAAAAATACATGTAATATGATGTCACTAGTTTTATCGTTGCTATGTTAAGTAACAACTAAAGTGTTTTAATTTGTTGCAGAATTATGAGTCTCTATTCTCTCAGCCCAATTGCAACTCTAAATGCCATAAAAGTTTTTTTAAAAACTGTAATAAAATTCATTGATTTTAATGCTGGAACATCTTTAAGGTAACCAGATTGCCTAAAAAATCTGAAACCATCACACGGGATGTAAAAACACCTATAAACTCCGATAATATGCATCAACATTTTTTGTGGAAATTTATTTTTAGTAACTCGAAGACAAATTCTTACTGGTTTACTGTAGCAGCTTATTACTTTTTTTTCTAAATATCACTAAAGTGTGTAACTAAGAGAGCAGCTTTTTTGCAGGTTCTGCTGAAAATTACAACAGTCATTGAAACAGCTGAAGGTTAATTCAATACGAACATTCAAAAAACATATGACAGCTATTATTTATGGGTAACTAAACTAAAATAATTTTAGTTGTTGTTGCCAAAACAGTTCGAACTGAACCAGTAGCCTAAAGTCAATTTTTCAAAAAGTGACAAATTTTTTAAATTTAAATCAAAGCTACAGAATATAACTTGTCAATAACTTGGGCTGTTTCAAAATGTCTTAAAATTTGGTGCTGGGGTTTACATAGATTATAAATTTACCGAGATGTTTGATACCTCTTGAGTATTGTCAGTCTCAAATGGTCTATAAAAAAATGAACAGATTTGAAAAAATTGAAGTGTCATGAATCTGCATGGTAAGTATAACTCTATATTCATCTCATTATCTGATATCATTAATTATGCTACCCAATGCTTATGCTACATGATAGCTATGATGCATAATAATTATGCTACACAATAGCTATAATACTCAAAAATTATGCTACACAAGAATTGTGGTACTAATTAATAAGTTGTACCAATTTTTAATATTTATTAACGAACAAATATTTTTGAATTTCTCAAAAGCTTCCACTTGTTGCATTTTAAATCCTAATCTTTCAGCAAAACACATAAATTTACATGAATAATTAACTACACAAATACATCAAACAGCTAAACTCTATGTTAAATCAAAGCTAAAATGCAATTTATAAAAAATGAGTTGCTTAAAAATAATTTAACATTCGCCGCCACCGTTTATATACCTTTGTATTTCCTGAGACGTTTGATAACTTAATAATGTTTTCAGTGTTAAATGATTTATAACAACAAAAGAATGTTCATAAATTTTGAAATACCAACAAATTACATGTTATCTGTAATTTGATTAATTGTCTAATTATACAACAATATTTGTTTTGATCTTAAATAATAAGTTATTTACGACTTTTTATATTCTAGGAGTCGAAACCCAACTGCAGGTCAATAAAGAGTTACAGAATCATTATTCATGACCCTGACAGACAAGTGTTATATTCAGTTACAAATGCTACGGCTGGTTACATCACTGTTGAAGGAGCACTTCCATTTACTAGATACTCTGTTTTCATAGAAGCAACCAATGACGCAGATTTAAAAAGTCAGACAGAGATGTACTTGACTACAGCCAAGACACGTGAGTCATACTTTTTGTTATTTTCATAACGCAAATTCTTACTATGTTACAATTTCTCCGAAAAGAAGTCACTTTTCACTAAATTCCCTTCTGAACTTGGTAACTGTCTGACAATCATCTAACCTTGAACCTTCAGTGGTGTGTGCAAAGATTTCACTCACTTAATGGTAAACAATTACAAAATGACAGAAACTTGTGAACGAAAGTTAAATTGGACATCCCTGTTAACTGTTGCGAAGATATTGCTAATTTTCTCTTTCCTCTGGTAAAACATCTGTACGTATTTGAAATTATACCAAAGTACATATTCTTTCAATTAATGAGCATGTGAACTTTGTGTTGGAAATATAATTGTATATAATGTTATATTATATATTAACACGAACTGTGCTTAAATTGTGGCTGTTTAGCAAAAACTTCAAATAACCATTATTTAATTTCAGTTTATCTGTAATGACTGAGTTTGGAAGCACACACAAACTGTCCTATTTTATTTCTACAATAGCTTGCTAGCTTAAAGAGGTTATCTTTCAATCATGAATATTTTTGATATGTAATAATTACAATTTGAAAATGGCTCAAGTTTCAATAGTGAATATTGAATCTAAATCAGCTTTAATTTTTCCTCAATAACAAAACTTCAGAGTGAATTTTAGCAATTTACCCCATAAAAAGCTACCTAGGATGAAATATTTTTGAACGACTGTACAGAAGAATTTTTTAGGCAGTTCAAAGCGTATCTATACTTTCTGAGTGCTGTTTTGCATTCGGCTGTTCAGTGAGGTGTCAAAACCACTTTATTCTATGAAAAACAAGATATAAGTACAGAAACTATTTTAATAGCATGATTGTCAGATGACAACCATTGAGTTGTTTATCTTCAAGGACTAAAAATGTTGGCAAAAACTTGAAAAACTGTCTTGTTCTTGCATTTTCAATCAACACGCGTTTGGTGATTAATCTATTGGAAAACTTGGCTATTAAAAATTTTAGCACACATCTGACTTTTGGCATGTTCACTGGTAAATTTTAGGCTAAATTCATTGGTAAATTTTTGTTCAATAAATGAATAAGTATTGTCACCATAAAAACTGAATTAAATATATATGAACCAAAATATATATGTATTTATTGGTATATGTAATATGGCATATGTATACATAATATATGAATAATACATATATAAAATATATATATTTAAAAAAAGGTTTCTTTTGTACATATAACAAGTGCAAGAAACTTATAGAAATATAAAATTCAGAGAAAACATAAATATATATTTTATATATATATATATATAAATTGTTTTCTCACCCAGGTTAACTCGTATGGATGGTACTTTCTGTTCTAACTCGGGTCTCCTACTAGAGACCTGGGAGTTTGAGCACTTGTCTCAAGATCTTAGCTGTTCCCGATAGCACACTTTTCTTCAACTCACCTGAGTTGATTGCTGTTGGTATTTGGCAAGCCACATTTTATGCGCCGGTGTTATTGCGCTCAGTGCTCCAAATACTACTGAGATTACAGTTGTTCTTACATTCCAGCATTTTGCAATCTCTTCTCCAAGAGGGAGATATTTATCTACCTTTTCTTTTTCTTTGTTGGCTATATTGTAGTCATTGGGTACTGCTATATATATTATAGGAGCTCTCTTGTTCTCCTGGTCCACCACCACTTTATCTGGTTGGTTTGGTAGGACATGCTTGTCAGTCCGAACGTAGAAGTCCCAGAGGATCTTAGCGCATTAGGATAATTTCATTCACTTTACCAGAAGTTTCCCACCATTTTTGAGGTTTATTAAGGCCATACTCGTCACATAGACCTCTATACACAACACCTATACATATTTACATATATATACATATATGTATATATGTATAGGTGTTGTGTATAGAGGTATATATATATGAATTTATACATGTATATATAATATAAATCTTTATATAATGTATATATGAATATATATATATATATATATATATATATATCTACAATATCTATATAAATAAATAAATATATAAATATATATATATTTATATATATACATATATATATATATAAATATATATATATTTATATATTTATTTATATAGATATTGTAGATATATATATATATATATATATATATATATATATATATATTCATATATATATTATATAAAGATTTATATTATATATACATGTATAAATTATGTATGTATATATATATATATAAATTTGGTAAGAAATTTATTAAAAGTTGACTAAGCAAAAAATTATTAAAAGTTTCATATTACACAAAATGTGTGTAACACTCATCAGATAAAATGCTTAGTGGGGACTATACACAAATTTCTTCCTCAGCTGGTAAACTGAAATAAAAGCTCAGGTATTAAAAGCTAGATGGATAAAGTTTATTATGTAACTTTATTTCGTAAAAGATGTTTCTTAGAATGTCTACACATAAATATTAGTTCACTATGCTTGTTTAGAGTTGCCTTAATCTCAGGTCTGTAAATGATAAAACAATTTTTTAAAGAACATAATTTGCAATTTCACTGTTTTTAGAGTAAGGCTTTGCATGTAATAAAATATTCCAGGTTATGTGGTAGTCATTGCTGCTTTCTTTGAGGTCTTATATGCAGCTGCTTTGCTCGGTAGAGTGGCATTTAGAAATGTCCTTGAATGTCGATTTGTGAAGGATATATCTAGTTTTGAAGAGTTTTCAGTATGCCTTACATATGTGGTTACAGGTTTTTTGTTATCGGTGGTTGTCACGCTTGCCTGGTATATTACTGATGTTGCTAGGCAGTTGTATTGTGATTGGCAGGTTTTCTCATTTCTGCAATTTCAGCCAGGATTAGTTTTTTCTTGATTGTTCAGTGACAGTAGCTTTTAATTGTGAGAGTTTCAATTGTGAGAGGCTATCAACTCAATTTTGCTATAAAGCAAAATTTTTATTAATGGTTTCGCAACATACAACTGCCACGGTAAAGAATAGAGGTAACCCAACGTACTACTGCCCCTGTAAAACATGTTTTTGCAGTTTCTAGACAGTAGCTTTAGATGTTGCTGAAATTGAAACTTCTACGGAAAAACTTGGAACATACCTAAATTCATGCAAAGTAAGATGGTTCATGTGCAAATGACATGAAATTTAATAATAAAGCATTCTAAAAATAAGAAAATCAAGAAAATATTTTTGTAAACAAAATTTTAATAAAGAAACCAAGCAAAATTTTGTTTGTGCGCATTGAATCGGAGGTACAAGCTTTTAGAAGTTAGCTAGGAGCGTTAAGATAAAAAAACTTCATCTGACAGAAACTGACCAAAAGCAGTTCAATGCACGGATGTAAAACCATGCACACTTTGATGGTCAGCCATGACAAGTGTGCGCATTATTTCACAGTAAGTCAACAGAGCTGGGTTTTAATTTTTATAATTTGACAGCCTGACATTGACAGATTAACAAAAACAAAATAACTGAAGTTTTTATATTTGTGTTTTAACATTACTTTGGAGAACTTAATGACACAAAATTTCTTTATTGTTTTAGAAGTACCAGAAGAACCTAAGGTCTCGATCCAATCTAATACAAGTTGTATTATAGTCAGTTTAGAGAAACCAAATGTACCAAATGGTGTAATTACAAGCTATGAGGTAAGATGGTATGCGAGTTCTATTAATAATTAACTTTTTTATAGAAATTTACAGACAACTTATGTTTTAAAAAGCCCAAACTTATGCAACCTCACAAACTGCAAGTGATATTGTGTAAGCAATATCCGGTGAATATGTTAAATATTTGTGGAAGATGCTTTAAACCTTTTTCACTCAGAAAATAGCCAACTTCACCACATTTTAGGCAGTTTTCTTCAAAACCCTTACACATGTTTGACAGCTCCTGTCTCAACAAAAGAGCTTTGTTCATTTCAAAAAAAGTAATCGGTTTAAACCTTTTGCTACCAAATGCGCATTTATGCGTTTTGTAGGATCGAGTGCCACAGGCGCATAATTGCGACTTTCCCAGCAATTGCGCAGTAACTTCGTTTTATTATACGTTGACAACATAACCCACAGTATTTAGGACTTTCAAAATATTGACAACGTTGTCCAAATATATCTTTATAAAATTAACATGAAAAAACAAAGCAATTTTAAACTTTTGTTTGAGAACTACTAACCTAAAAACGAACATTTTTTTGTGTAAGTTGATTAAATACCGCACGCGGGTCAGAAAACAGGTAATTACTTATGTTGATGACGTTATAGCCATATCAAATTTAGATTTTTGTGATTAGATAGCAGTGACACGCAGTGACTCTTATAGTAGTGAAATACCTGCTTTGTAAGAGTAAGGAACATTGTGGAGGATCGTCATAGCTTCGTAGCGATCACTTCACATAGCTTTATCATTGCGCAAAGTATACATACATTGAACTTTTTTACAGCATGCAGTAGGACCTATTAGTTAAAATGTCGGCAAAATAAAATATGTTACGAAAAATTTTCTAGATCAAGTTAGAAATAGAAAAAGTATTGTATACATATCATGAAGCAATATCGGCAATTTCAGGTAAAATGGCTAGCATTAGGCCAATCGCTAAATTTGTGCATCGATGGCACTGAGGAATAAATACAGTTTTTTAACGTTATTTGTTGATGATCGTTGTTTTTTGTGACATCACATCAGTATCACACAGACGACCGTTACTGCATGTCCTTGCGGTATTTTTCAGAAAATATAACATTTCTAAAATTTAATTTCTTTTGCAAAAAACTATCAATGTTAAATTCTATCAACAAACATATTATACGAACATATACAGCTGTATAAAACGACATTGTGCAAAAAAGAAATTATTTTACCACATTTTTTTCCTATAAAACAGTTTTTAATGTTGACATCTAGGTTACCTGTAGTTATCAAGAACATAATAAGACATCAGCAAGGGTAAAAGCAGACGTTAGTGAGACAGCCAAAGTGGAGTTTTGTGCCATTCCATCAGCCACTTTAGTTGAATGCTTCAGTACAGCTACCAACTCTATTGGACAAGGAGAACAGTCAAAAAATAGAATTTACACTCAGCTTAAACGTGAGTTTGTTATACTTTAATTAAAATCATCAGCCAATATATAGCGCGGAAGGCATTCAACAAGAACTTACTGGTAAAGTGGTAAAAGGTTACAAAGAGATGTTTACTAAATCATGGAAATGTTTGACAGTTTGCCTTAAATTTATTAAGGTTGTTTTCTTATATGTTGTTTCTTCATCTAGGTAATTGCCATTTTGTATGCTTAAAATGCATTGAGATCATTGATTATTTTTATCCAATTTGTGTTCAAAATTTCAAAAATCAACTTTCATACAACTTCACTGCAAACTGACAAGTTAATGTACCATTTTGCCATTAAAGAAGAGACTCAGATGTTTATTGTCAAAATTTCCAAAAAAAATTATTTTTAAATGGCAAAAAGAAACTAATTCAGATAATTGAAGTTAAATTTTCCTCATCTAAGAAACTTAGAAGTATTTTGTTCTGCTAAATTCACTGATTAAAACATCAACATTTTTAAATATATGAAATATTTCAATAGTTGTAAACACAGAAAAGTCTATGTTGGAGGAGATCAAAGAACGTACAAAGGGTCCATCGCTCAAGATCAAGATAAAAAATATTGAAACAGAGAAGGGCATTATAGGGTAAGACTTATTTTGTAATGTACCAATAGGAATGTATAACATAGTTCAAAACTGGCTTTAAACTCAAGTCGCTTTTTATTTGGTAACCTCGATTAGTATAATCAGGTATAAAGTAGATGTATATTAAAGTCTTTAAATGTGTGGATAATTCAATAAATAAATAAATGAATCTTTCAATAACTCTTTCGACCAAAATATGGGTAAAAGAAAGTCAAGAGTGAGAGCTTCGTCCTGTTAAAGTCTCAAGAACCATAAAAGCTCTGCAACAAAATTAAGTAAATTAACAAAGAACATATCAAAGGTAGACTTGACTGTAGCTTGTTTATTAACCTACCCACTCATAGCGCGATTAAAAAAGATGGTACTTGATATAACACTAAAAACTCACTGGCATCAGCTAAACGTCTGCCACTGACGTCGAGCTTTCTTTTGGTTTAGATCTCTCGAGTATCAAGAAAAAAATTCATTGAAAGGAGTTCAGTTATTTTTTTTTAAAGAATTCAATCAAGTTAATGATCACAGTCACAGAGCATAGTTTACGTTAATATAACTATTAGACATTTAGTAAACTAGAATAAAGATTATTAAAATTTCAATTATTCTTTAAGTAGGCCATTTATTTGTTTTACAAAATCATGCCTGTCATTTTTTTTACAATTAAATTCTCATCATTCTTCAATATCCATCAGGCAATAGCGACAGTTTAGACTTTTTTGTGGAAAACACTATTTTGTTTGGCAATTTTTCTTTTATTAAGTATGCAAATGTTGTAGTGTCAACTCACTTTAACCTTACAACCTTACAATCAAATTTTCAGATCGTATCTAGTGCTGCTATCAAAACAGAGCAGCGGAAGAGTAACACGGAATGTAACTGACTGTGGATGTACAAAGGAGTCAGTAAACCAAAGATACATAGACCAAAGAGAGTGCGACTGCTATACAACAGCTGAGTTGACTGCAGAAAAGGTTGGAGAGGAGCTGATATTTACAATTGGAGATAAAGAGGAATATGGAGGATTTATAAACGCAGAGCTAGAACCTCAAGTGGAGTACAATGTTTACATCGCTGTAAAAGTTGAAACTGAAGTATGGAAACAACTCATTATTTTTTTTTTGCGTACAATAAAATATTGCTTAAAAGCATGTAAAAATAAGTTTGCTATTGACTAGAAATTTGCTAAATTGGCTAATGATAAATTGGTAAAAATGGTAAAATTGCCAATGGTAAAAATTTACTAATGGTAAAATCATTAAAGGGCAACACTTACAGATGACATGTTTTGAGTTGGTAGTGTACACCGCATCCTATATTAACTACAAGTGGTACGTTATAAAATAAACTACTTGATTTAATAAACTTCAGTTTATAATTTCATTGCATAGTTCTTTCAAAACATTTATTTGTTCATCAGCATTCTCAGACATAAGTGATGCTAAAGCCTTGATTTAAAAGAACTGTTCCAGATCTCTGCTTTGCATTTTGTGCAATTTCGCATTGGATATTCATGAAGATATTTTCCTGCCTCAGATACTGTTAGTAAGTTCTGGCCTTAGAAACGTAAGTTCTAGCCTGTATAAAATAAGAACTGCTCTTCTTTGCAGAAGGTCAGTGATCCACTTATTGCTCTTCATCCTGATTATATAACTGTCACTAGTAAGTACTGGTTTCTTCTTTTCATGTGTGCTATTTTGTAAAAGCTCAGTTTTTGTAAACTCTTGTGATGAGAGAGATAGCATAAAGGCAGTTATTTTAAACTAAAGCAGTAAATAAAATTATTAGATATCTGTCTATAATAAAAGCCGTTGCTTTTTTATTTTGACGATTTTCTTTTGGCCTTTCTTTACAGTCCAAAGCCCCAGATCTGGAACAACCCTCATAGTGGGAGCTTCAGTTGGTTGCGTAGTTCTGGTTGCACTAGCTCTACTGCTTGTTTTCCTGATTGTCAGAAGGTAAACAACTATCTCCAGTTTAACTTTCTTCAAGATATGTAATGCTTGGCTATTATTTTGAAGATATGTATCCAACATGATTAACTGATATCCTTTCTAGAATAGTTTGGTATTACTGTTCTAGGCACTGCGAAATATTTTCAGTTAAAATAATTGAACTTTGACTGCGTATTTGAGAAAAGTTTTTGAAGTTTCCATACAGTGTGTAAAAATGACTTTATAGAAATACAAAGTTGGCTAACCTTGCAAATTTGAATCATAAAGAACTGCTAAGTATTTGTATTTTGCAATCTACCAACATACTTATCTCTCCTTGGTTATATAGTTGAACATCTTGCACTCATCTTTCTCACTTTCACCTTTAATAATTTTACGCTTTTATCTGGGCCTTATTTTTTCAAATCAGTTTAAAGCCTTGTCAGCTATACTCCACCAATGAGGTTTTGGCTAAAATAGGAAAAATAATCATACTAGTTAGTAGTAGTTTTTGTTTTACTATAAATAATCTTGAAAGATGAATATTGAAAATGATGAAAATTACATTGTAACAATTTTGTAAAGCCAATTTTAAGAAATATCTCAAATGAATAAAGCTATCACCTTATGCACTTACTTACTTGCAATACAATATGTTTAGTTTGCCTAACCCTTTATTATCTAACGCTGTAACTAAAAACATTTCATTTCATCAGTTGCTTTAAAGTTTCTGCTATGCTTTACAAACTTTTTTTCGAACTAACTGAGTTGTTCTTATGAATGAAAACTTATGTTTTAGAATATGTCTTAGTCTTAGTCTTTATGTCTTAGTAAGTAAAGTAAGTAAGTCATTATGTCTTAGTAATAAACTTTGATTGAAGTTTACCAGTTTGTGATTACTTTAGCAATTAAGTACTGAACAATTATTATTACATGCTAGAAAAAGAATGTTAATTATTTTTGCAATCTCATCAGATAAAATGATGAACTTAATATACGCCTAATTTTATTTTTCATTTGAGTGTTAATTTTTATACAAGTGAAAGACGATGTTTTTGAGTTGCTTTAAAAACCAGGTTTTTCAAACAAAATCAGCTTAGGAATTCGCCAATGAAAAATTTGTAGAAATATTTAGTACAAGACAATTTAGTTAATATGACATGCTCTTTGAAGATATTGAAACAACATACAATGATTACATTACATTGTCTACACTGGTTCTGATTAAAATTGATTTGAGCTGTTTTAGGTCATGTAAATACTGACCATTCTACTACATAAATATAGACTGGCCTTGTGATATTGAGGCTCAAAAAGTGGCAAGTAAAATCTTGATAAAACTGCTCGCTTCACTTAAACTCACAATTTTCAAGAAGAGAAGTTTGTTACTTTGTATGTTTTAGATTCCAAAACCAGAGAATGAGAAATAACAAGCAAACAACTATGTCATCAATATTGGGAAAATCAACTACTACTCACTGTACTAAAAGTCCACAAGGTACAGTTGACTAATTGCATAAGAAATCTTAAATCTCCTTTGTATGTTCTGCTTCCAATGGTATTGCAAAAGTTCTATTCAGGCATGGCTGTTTTTTATTAGACATCAACATATTGTTATTTGTGTTCGATGAATTTGCTGAAAAGACTAACTAACTGCTATATAATTTAATATGCTTACTAATTATTATTTGATGCAATCATATGCAATTGAAAATACTCTTTTTGCAGTCCAAAATTTTTTTATTTATTTTGATTTCAAACAAGAACATATGGTACTGGAAAGAAAAGCATAAAATGTTTTTTGTTTTAATTCAGCACTATTTGAGTCAATACTATATAACACCAAAGCAAAATAGGTTAACCTGACACCCATGCACCATAATGAGTTGGTGAAACAATTTCCGTATACAGTAAAAGTTTACAAGTAACAAAAATATTTTCAAATATTAAAGATATACATATTTCTATTATCTATTATTATACACATATTAGAAATGGTAAGATTTATACATATGCATTTACTCTCATTATACTCTTCTTTGTATTGGACTATTTTTAGAGAAATTGCAGAATTTGTTGTGTAACTGTTATAACCGTAACCAATAACTATCTTTACTGAAGCGTTATTGCAGTTTCACAGAACGACTCACCCAATTCTAACAGCAATTCTGCATGAAAACTTGCTGGGCAACAATTCATAAGCATGTTATCTGCTCATTGCTACACAATCTGGGAACTAAAACTGAATCTACCAAAATCAATGTGGACATCCATTATCTTTTTTATTTATCTTTCTTTTGGAACTCATCATACAACCCATCTGCGCGAAGCTCTGCTATATGTAGCCTACTTCAAAAACAGTACTATATATTAACAGAGGTGATACCCAACACCAGATCACTGCAGGAGCACAGATGGTAAATGCCATTGCACAAAAGGACGCGTGTTGAGCTAAAATGCAAGTAGAACCAAAAACACGTTTACAGTTCTGGAACTGCTAAAAAAAGCAAACTTTTCTCAGCTTTGCTGTATCGGCTCAAAGTAGATTTTAAAATTTTCAAAATATAAACTGAAGAAAAAAAAGTTATATTAAAGAGCTAGTAAGCTCAGAATGCACTAGACTAATCAACTATGTTTGTCTAAACACAAAACAGTCCAAATCTAGTCATTGCTGTCTGCTGGATATGTAGCGAGAAAACTTAGGAAACTCCCAAAAATACATTAGATGCACTTGACCTACATTTACAGCACTGAGCACAATTGCACAACAAACAACCATCCTAAAACAGGTCAGGTTTAGAGTCAGCACTAATTCAAAATCTTGTAGGAAACTTATGCTACACTCTATGAAAAGCAAATATGAACAAGCGCTTGTGACGCTGTTGGATATGAGCGCAAGCAGCTAGATTGTGACATTTTTGGCAGCACTGCCAATTGACTTTGTAAAGCAACCATGAGTATCCGATAATAAATTTTTTTATGGCTGGGAACATAATTTTGCTAATACAAAGTTGATGTAAAGTACTCGCCTAACTTAGATTGGCCAACACTGAAAGGATTTTGGTGTTGTGTCAGATCGATTATCTTTTTAAGTCTTGAAGTCATGCTGATGTCACCTAACTGATTCATTTTTTCTTCAAAGGTGATGTGTCAGTATGAATGTGCAACTCTATCACAAAACCCTTACAAATTTCTGCAGAGCATTTAATTGTACAATTTTGTCAGATACAGTATCTGCTATCAGTATCTTTGTAAGCAAAACAAAAAAGCAACCACCTGCTTTGTAAAAAAAATATTTGATTGCTCACACTCACCAATCAAATGAGAAATTGTATACTTTATAAATCCTTACTTGAGAAAACTATATATTACAAAACAGAAATATGTCAAAGACAGAAATCGCGAAAGTCTGCTTTGTGGCCAAAATTTATTAGAAGTCATGAGAGTCAGTTTAACTTCCATGCAGAAATATGTAGAAGCCTTATTTATGAAGGCGGCAGATGACTATAGCATGGTTTACTATTAGCTGATATCAGAATGTTCTTCACATAGCATACCGATGATATTGTACATTGCAATGTAATGTTCTTACTTCATCATTGTAAAGTAATATTAGTATTATATACTTTGTACTTGCATTTATAACTAGAGCTAAATCTCTGGGATTTAATTAGAAAGAGCTAAATTTTAAAACGTGTAAAAACTGTATTTCAGAAGTTTATTATTTACCATTAAAATCTTGAAATATCAATTTTACTCATGGTTGTTTATCTTTTCTTGGATTAACAGGAACAGGAGAAGGAACAGAAGATCTCGCATACTCAGAGATACAAGTTAGCAGTCAAGAGGTTACTGTTTACGATTCAGTTGACTCTGAACCTGCTTATGAAATGCTGAAAAGAGATCAGACTGAGCATGTCTACAGCGCTGTAAATAATCCTGATGGACAGGAACGGTCTACCGCATCATCACCTCAGTATGCAAATGTTGAGCCTGCATATGAAACAACCAAAAGGGAGTCTGAAGATCATGTTTACAGTGTTGCAGAAGTAATCGGCTTTGAAATAAAGTGACTATTCATTTATTTCAAAGTTTGTATGTTGTGACTTATATATCTCAGAAAAATAATTAGCACCAATTATGTTCAACATCAAAAACTTCTACCACTTGTTTGATTTTAAAACATAGTGTTTTTACATTGTTTACGGTACCGGCTCAGCACATAATCAGCTTTCCTATTAATATATTTTCCCATTTTTATTTATAAAAAATGCTTCAAAATTTAAAATATAGCATGAAGTTTGTTTAATTTGTCTGAAATTAAAGTTTTGAAACATAAATGAGACAGTAATTCCATTTAGCAAAATTTGTAGTTGCGAATTTCTACTAGTTCTAGTCAATATGCTGTAAAGCTGCATGAGAAAACTTACATAATTGATTTTTAAATTAGACAAAGATTGGAAGCATTTTAATATTTACATGAGCTGAAATATCATGCTTCCAATTTAATTTCAATTATCCTTCAACTTGATGAGTCATTAAATTTACAAATCATGCCAAGCTATTTTAGCTTTTAAGAGGTAGCTCATGATTGATTTTTAAGTTATTTCTAAAAAGCCCATTGCTTTTGATAGCTAGATTCGTCATATTAAAGCTCATTTTTACTGCTCAAGTATTAGGAATCGGAGTTACAAAGTACACATACAAACAACGCTTCGGTTTAAGAGAAAAGTAAAAGAGCAGTCCTACTGCAGATCGCCTTTTCAGCATTTTCAAGATAATTAAAATTCACCTTGATCTTGCGAAAACACAATATAGTAAAGCATAAAGGGTTTAGTTTAACCAAGTGTTCACTTTAGTGGTACAGACTACGCCAAAAGAAATAAACATGGTTTCTATCACTCAGCTGGCAGTTCAGCGAACAAGCTGAAAAGAGGCTGCCAAGCTGTGAATACTTTAGTTGTGAATGATAGGCAGCCTTTTTAGGTATGCAAATCTCCTTCTCTGAACCTGCAAAATATTTGCCAGAATCTGAAGAACAATATGAACATAACCATTGACCTAAATGTACATATGACGCCTCCAGTGTAGCTATACAAGTAATACGTTTTGGGATCACAAAGTTTTCATGCATTTCATGGGTTAACATGAGCATGCTGTTGTCATCATGTTCATTTTTAAAAATGTTTCAACAGTCCGACTACCAATAACCAATTGCATGACAAATTTTAGCTAAGGTCAGACTGTGTATATTCACACTTAATCTATCCAAGTAAACACAACATAATAGAGACAATCAGACAGGTTTATCATAGTTTTCTCTTTTAATTCAGACACTAACGTGAACAAAGGGAAAAGTGGAACTAGGATCCCACAATGCATGTGATCAAAACCTATAAGTTCCTAGACCGAACTGTAAAAAAAGAGATTTTTGAGTGTCTATTGTTTAAAAAAAAATAAATATACAGCAGGCAAGATTGGGGTCAACAGATCTTAACTTTTCTTCCAACAATGGAAATTGGAGTTATATAGGTAGCAAAATGCATAGTTAACTATTGGCCAACTGAATCACTTAAGCCATCGATTTGCTGAAAGATTACCTTGCTCAGGCCATCTAATATAAGTTGAGGCTCTAATAACAGGCTGGGGAACAGAAAATGCAATAAAAAGCAGCATAAATGTTTGAAATAGTGTATGCATAGCAATAAGCTATGATCAGTTAGCGTGCCAGCAAAATTAATTTTTGTTGCTTCAGAAAGCACTTCTACATGTCAAAACAGTTTTTAGCTTAAGGGGGATTGATGAGGGTATATTTGATTGTCAGTTCTTAAACTGAAAGGTCAAAATACTGTAACTTGCAAACATTTGCAACATATTTGGACTTGAGTTTTTAAAAGCACATGTTGGTTTTCTATGTACTTCAAAATAAATGCACCATGTTAAATGTACAATAAAAAATTTGGATAAAAATACATTTTTAATCAACGGATGCCAAATTTGCCCATTTACTGACTAAATTAAAATATTTTCTTATTTCCGTGTCTTTCTGGACATGCATAATTCAAACTTCAAAATTTTTAGGCATAGGCAAAATAGATTTTGATAAAACAATCGTTACTTTTTGTTGTTCACTCTCGCTTGAGATTGAGTATACAATTGAAACTGTGTAGTTTTTTAAAACTTGTGAGTAGTAATTTAGAAAATTTTTTGAATCTTTATCATTATAGGAGCCACACAAATCAACCCATACATTCAAATATACAAATGTGAACCCAAAAGTGATACCGCTAAACCATGAAGCCATCATGCCAAGCTTTGGAATAATCCTATGTTTAATTATTTAATATTATGATTACATGACTCGGCTCTTGACACACTAGTATAATAATGGTATATTATTAAAATATGCATATCATAGTAGTACAATACTATTCTAGTGGTTGTAACAGTAGTAGTAAGCTAGTATAATTATCTTTAAACAATTTTCTTTATTCAATGTGCTCACTTGAGCACATTGAATAAAAGAAATGAATTAGCTTCTAATTCAAGACATGCTAGAAGTTGTCTTCTCTGTTAAACTTAGCACTAAATCACAAAATGGGAACATCAAGCCTATTTCTTGCATTTGGGTACCCTTTTTTCATTTTAGTCAAACAGTCCTGATGAGTGCATCACACGAAACAATTTTTTAGCTATTACTGAAAATCTACTTACTTCTTAGTATTTTTTCTGTTTTATATATACATATATTTACATTGATATATATATTTCTCAATGTCTGTCTGTATGTCGTTCCGGTTATAGCTATTATTAGAACAACAGAGCTGGACAATGCTGACGTAACGTCATAGAGTACCATAATTAGAAGCGTAGCTTTATGAACTAAATTTTTGGAATTTTCATTGGCATTATGCCAGGCTTATAGCTTGAAAGGTTCAGTTGTTTGACAAAGTTTTAAAATCGTTAACAGTTGTTTGAATTTGTCTCCTAACTTATTTCAACTACACAAAACACTTCTCTCATGATATGTTAGGAATTAAATGCAAATCGATTTTCTGTCCAAATACTGTTTTACTACCTGGGCAATGCCCAGTGGTACAGCTAATCTATATATATATATATATATATATATATATATATATATATATATATATATATATATATATATATATATCTAACTAGAGTGTGGAATAGGTTAATTTTACTTATCTTTGTTCCAGATTGATGTTTTATTCTGGGGTCATGACAGGTCTGTTTCGTGTTGGTGCACTCTTCAGGTGACTTGTGTTGAATGGCGAGTGGAATTGCCTCTCCTGATGTTGTTGGTGGCGTCTGTAGCTCCGCCTCTGCCTGGATCGTATTGGCTGAGTAGGTATTTCTTGGAGTGTCTGCATGTATTGTTTATTTCGTTTCTTTGGTTTAATGTGGCTGTTTCTGGCCTGCAAATGATGTAATATTTTTCACTAAGACACAGATGGCATTTCTTTGTTTGGTTTGAATAAGGTCTAGCTTTCTGCATAATTTTCCATTTAACCCTGTAGCTTGCATTGTCATTCTTAAGTTTCCAGATGTGTTTACTAAGTTCTGTGCTGTTTTGCTTGTCACTGTGTGTGAAAGAGGCTGTATGGTTTCTAAATCTGGATTTGAAGTCGGTTGTGCATAGTCCTATGTAGGTCTATGACATAGGACTATGTCAGATGGTTTAAAACTAAAGACACAGCAGACTAGCACCAATTAAAATTACTGAAACAAAATTTTAGTGGACAGCATATATCTTCTAGATTTTTTTAACTTTACCAAAAGTCAATTTTATGAGCTATAAATGTGAATTACAAACTTGCTTTACTCTCAAAATGATCGTTTTGAGAGTAAAACAAGATTTTATTGGAATTTAAAGAATTAAACAAATACATGTATATTTTGCGTGTTTATGTTGCCATCCTAATATAGGGCAAATAATTACTTTGAATGTTATAAATGTAATGGTGTAAAGTCGTTTTTGAGAAAGACAAGTTCAATTATAACATTTTGCTGATGTTATTCAAATGAATGAACAACAAAATTTCAGGCCGCACACTTTTCTGGAAAGACACAATTGCAATTTTAAAGACATCAAAAACTACCAAATCAATAATCAATAATGAGCAAATTGTACAAATTAAAACTGGTAAAATTATTTGAATATTCACACAGGGTAAATTTGTGCGCTTTAGGCCTAGCTACATTGTTTAATGGCTTTATGAAAAAACTGTCTTATATTCAAGACAACGCAAACTGTTTTGTTTGATACTGAACATGCTAGCATAACTACAGGAATTACTAGCCCTTAAAGACTCTATGCAACACATTAACAATTTGCGTGATGAATGTATGAAAAAACCTGACTAAAATGCTATATAGAATTGTGACAAGAAGACAGGTTCTGGTACTGTGAGTTAACTTGATTAAAGTAGAAGAAAAGAATTCTAGAGTTTTACAGTTTTTTCAAATTTTTAAACAATAATTCTCTTTATTCCTTATTTTATGTTATAAAGCCAAGTGTATATATACAATTATATGCTAGGTGATGAGAGTTGAATCTTATGATATTGTTACAGATGAGCAGCTAGAGAAAGTGAGTATTCTAACCTCTAACAATACTAAACCATCAGATCCTTCCCTATCTTCTGATGATTGGACTAGAATCAACTTTAGAGAGCCATCATATCCTGCTGCTTTGACTCACATCTTTGATCCTCCAGTAAAAGGACAACATGTCGCTATACTCAACACTCATGAGAAAGGTTTAGCACTGGCAGAAGTGGAAGTATACGGTAATGTTTTTCTCAATGAAAAATTTGTACCTCAGATCATCGGCTGTACTGGTTATGTAGAGTACTTGTATAATAACATAATGTTAAGTTGTGAGTAGAACTTAAATAAATTGACAAAGAACTGGTCACATGTTGATTACTACATGATTAAAGTGATTTTTGCATTAAAACTTTTTAGTTTTTCAAATATCTCATAAGTCATTGCCATCATTTTTTTTATTTCAGTTTCCGTTAGTAGTACTAGTATTAACCACTATACATAGTTGCCACTCAAGAACAGTTTTATTAAAGCGAAAAAGTTTTAACTCATTTTAAATGTTTTAATTCCATAATGATAGGTCGAACTACTTCACATTGATATGATAAATTCGCACAACAAAGATTTTACAGCGTGAATCATCAAATATATACAATGGTTTCATATAGAATAGTTCTGTCTGTACTATGCAATTTTGGCAATAAAATTATATATGTAGGCTGAATAGTTAACACTGATGAAGTGTTTAAGCTAACAAATGATATGTTATGCACACATGAAGCATTCTGTAAGCTATCAAAGGGTAATTTTAATGAAGTCAGTAGTAAGATATCATTGATTAGACAGACTACAGTGTTGTACTGATGGTAATCATTAAGGAATTTAGAGTTTATTGACTCAAGCTAATAGAATGACCTTATTATTTATTTCTTTTTACTGTTAAGTCTCAGCATTTTAACCATATTAAGACGGAGCTTGACCACATAAAGTTAAACGTTATTGCTTTCAGAACTGAAACAGCTGACAGTGAGAAACTTATATATTTTTCAAATTCTTTTATGCATTAACAAGTTCATAATATGGCAATAAGTGTTCAGTGTCTTCAGTGTGGAAATAAAATTAATAATCTTTATTTAGGTTGTAGGATCTTCCAATTTAACAGCATGCAAAATATATCAGCCCGAAGGAAAACTGCTCGGCTTGTTGACATATATCTAGTTAGTGGTCTTAGAGGTAATTTGGAGGTATTTTATAGCATTATTCTATAGCAATGTCTTAGGTTAAAATAGTGCTCCTAGATAGTTCCGTGTTGACGCTGCTGTAGAGCCTTGCTCGCTCAGTCGCTAAAGAGTTAGTCGAGACTAAGATTGCGTTGACATGCTTTCATGAAAAACACCCATAGAATGCTGTTATTCTTTATGTTAAGTAAACCAAACAAAGAATGAAATTGAAGCTGCACCTACTTTTATTCTACATTGTTTGCTCTTTTTTATGAAAGCATTGAAAGGTAATCTGAACTCAGTAAAGATTAAAGCCACCTCATTTCCCTGAAGAGCGGATGAACCTAAGCACGGTTTACATAGCTAGTATTAGTTTTGATTGCTGTGCTTCAACATGAAGGCTTTTGTAATTCTAGCAGTTTTACTCAAGTTAAACATTCTCTACATTGAAGGTAAGCTGTCAGAGTTTTAGTAAGTTGCAAAATATCACTATGTGTACTAAGGCATTGCAAATATTTCTTATTAGGTTGTTTTGCCTCAATGTTAGTCGTGCTCTAAAATGTGAGACAGGAAGCTGCTCAACTGATACATTTTAGGCTGGTTAAATTGATTAATGCAAAATTGCCAAACATCTGATATGCTAACTGAAGTAAACTAAACTAACTAATATTCATTGTACTAACTGAAGTCATTTGAGTAAAATCTTGTTTGCATACTTTGTTCTTTGAGCATATTTCGATGTATTTTTCTAAACTGGTTGAAATCTAAATCTTTGAAAGTTTGAGTAATATGGAGAGTCTATTTACCTCTTTAGTCAGGAGGTAGACTTATTTGGTTTGAATTTTTTTATTCTGGCAAATTGTATCAGAATAATCTGATCTTGGTAGTTTCCATAACTTCACATACTTTAATTTTATTCATTTGATTGTGTAGCACGCTTTCTATAGAGTCAGTCTAAATTAAACACTAAAATGACTATGTAAGAATACTTTTATGGTAGGAACAGGCATTTTGTCTGCTCTGACTCAAAAAAAATTAGTATAATTTCTTCTTCAATGTGTCTCATATATATTAGAATGGTCTGAGAACCTGTACCACTAGTTTATTCATAAAATGGTTGTAAATTTCAAGTAGTCAATGAATCACTAGTCACACATTCATCACAGGCAAAGTCAACCTAGCAGCAGGCAAGATAGCGAGTCAGAGTGGAACCGCTGGAGCTTATTCAGCTGACAAAGCTGTAAATGGAGCCACAAATGATTTCTCACACACAACACAAAACCATGAAGTAAACTGGTGGACGGTGGATCTTGGTGCAAAGTACAGCATTGGTGGAATAAAGATCTTCAACAGAAAAGGATTTTGTAAGAAAATTTAGATTCATCATTTCATTGCTACAGGTTTACAAATGTTAAACCCAGTTTGTTAGCTACTTCTTGTTTTATTGTTCTTTTTGAATGTCTCAAGTCTATTCGAAGTTTTTGTGTGTAAATGTTTTCCACTTTTAAATTTACCAGCTGTTGAGACATGGATGTTATTTCATATCAAAGACTGACTTGCAACAAAATTTGCATTACAGTTAATCGGTATCAAGAGGTTCATCATGTCTTAACTCTGCTTTTTTGCGGATGCAAAATATGAGGAAATGTAATTACAATCTCTTAAAAGCTCAAAAGCGAATGGTTAGTCACAGCCATTACAAAAACGCTGTAGTTTAAAATCCCTTTGGGATCAACTGTTTGTTTTTTAGCTTTTTAAGAGCTTGTAAACAGATTTCCACATATTTTGCACCTACAACACATCAGAGTAAGACATGGTGAACCTTTTGATACTAAATAACTGTAATGTGAATTTGGTTGCAAGCCAACCCTTAAGTTTATTTGCTCCAAACCATAGGATATGAAAACCACGTTCATGTTTGATTCATATACTTCCAACAATGCTAAAGAAGATTCATGTATGTGTGCGTGTGTGTATGTACGTATGCATACATGTGCACATGTTTATTGCATTATAATAAGATTAGCTGTGCTTTCCGGCGTTGCCCAGGTAATAAAAATCAGCTTATAAACAATGAATATTAATGAGAGTTACCCGCCACTTTCCATTAGCCTGGTACATTGTCAATGAAAAGTTTAAATACGGTTAATAATGAGAACTACCAGGTTTTCTGACATCATGCTATGATCCTGCATAGCAAGCAAATTTGTTGGGTATTTGCTCCTAAGTACATTGTATATCAGCTAGCAAACAAATCAATCCCTGTGGTCTAACTGGTAAGGTGCTGGACTTGTGAAGGGGAGGGTCCAAGATCAAATTTTGTTTTGCCCGGATTCTTTATTCCAAGAGTTTACACGCTATAGCCAGAATACAGACAGATCCACATATGTCACGCATACTTTGAACGACAATAAATAAAAATATCAAAAAATAGCACAATATTGGCAAAATATATGCCAGATGGTTTAAAACTAAAGACACAGAAGCCTAGCACCAATTAAAATTATTGGAACAAAATTTTAGTGGACAGCAGATATCTTCTAGATTTTTTTTAAACTTTACCAAAAATCTATTTTATGAGCTATAAATGTGAATTACAAACTTGTTTCACTCTCAAAATGATTGTTTTGAGAGTAAAACAAGATTTTAAAGGGATTAGAAGAATTAAATGAATACATGTATATTTTGCGTGTTTATGTTGCCAACTTTATATAGGGCAAAAAAGTACTTTGAATGTTATAAGTTTAATGGTGTTAAGACTTTTTCTAGAAAGATAAGTTTGATTATAATATTTTGCTGATTTCATGCAAATGAACAAACAACCAAATTTTAGGCAGCATGCTTTGCTGGAAAGACACAATTACAAATTTAAAGACATCAAAAACTACTGAATCAATAATAAGCAATTTGTACAAATTATAACTGGGAACATTATTTGAAAATTCACACACGGTAAATTTGTGCGCTCTAGCTACATTGTTTAATGGTTTCATGAAAAAATGTCTTATATTCAATACAACGCAAATTGTTTTGTTTGATACTAAACATGTTAGCATAACTATAGAAATTACTAGCTCTTAACGACTCTATGCAACTCATTCACAACTTGCGTAACAAATGTAGGAAGAACCCGACTAAAATGTTATATAGAATTGTGACAGTTGGACAGGTTCTGGTACTGTGAGTTAACCTAATTAAAGTAGAAAGGAAAACTTCTAAAGTTTCACAGTTTTTTTTAAATTTCTGACTAATAACTCTTTTGATTCCTTATTTTATGTTATAAAACCAAGTATATATTTATACAATTATATGCTAGGCAAAGAGAGTTGAATCTTATAATATTGTTACAGACGAACGGTTAGAAAAAGTTAGTATTCTAACCTCTAACAATACTAGCCCATCAGATCCATCTCTATTATCTATTGATTGGAATAGAATCAACTACAGAGAGCCATCATATCCTGCTTCTTTGACTCACAACTTTGACCCTCCAGTAGAAGGACAACATGTCGCTATACTCAACACTCATCAGGAAGGTTTAGCACTGGCAGAAGTCGAAGTATATGGTAATGTTTTTCTCTACAATATATTTGCACCTGATAACATCGGCTGTCTTGGCTTCATACAGTATTTGTGTGATAATATAATTTGGAGTGGAGGGTACAACCTACTGTATATAAATTGATAATGAGCTGTTCACATGTTTATTACTACATGAATATAGTGATGCTTGCATTTAAACTTTTTAATTTTTCAAATATATCATAAGTTAATGCCTTCATCCTTTTCTTCTTTTTATTTCAGTGGTTGTTAGTAGTATTTGTATCAACCACTCTATATACAGTAGTTGCCACTCCAGAACAGTTTTTTCAAAGCGACAAAATTTTAACTCATTTTAAATGTTTTAAATTTATAGGCCTACTGATAGGTTGAACTACTTCACATTGATATGATAAATTTGTACAACAAAGATTTTACAGCGTGAATCATTAAATGTATACAAGGTTTTCATATAAAATAATTCTGTCAGTACTATGCATTTTTAAAAAGTGGTCTCATGAACTGTCTATCAACAACTACTATAAAGGGAAGAATGTACTCAGCTTGGTTTCAGCCAGATTGGAACATGTTTAAAGTATGTTGACTGGCTTTGATTGCATCTTATTTAAAATCTCTGATTTTATAATGAGGCAAGGTTTCAAAACCTTTTTTCCATGTGCAAGACTTTTGAGAGAACTAAAAGCTTTCTCCTACTGATTTATAACCAAATATCACTTGTTATGTTTCTCAGGAAACATCTATGTTAGAGCATAAATGATACACATTACTTCATTCTAAGGTAAACACTTTTAATGGTAGCCACTAATTAAGAAAAGTGGTTTTGCAGTAGTTTTCAATATAAAGGTAGGGAGGAAATAACAAAATGATTTAGTTGTAAATTTTATAAATAAAGTGTAGCCTCTACTTACCACACAGCCTTTACCTACCAGTGAGTAGGTAGGGAAGCTGTGCGGTAAATGAAACTCATACTATTCCTTCCAACAGCTTTAGGTAAATTAGCCAAATATATGTTGAAACGGTTTCAGGCTTTTAAATTTCAACTTTCTTTTGAAATATTAACTAAAATATTTCACTGCTCAATCTTTCTAATGGGAATTTAAATGCTTGTCAAATCTTGCCACAAAATATTGTTCTTAACGACAGAATCATCTCTAACATAAATTAACTGTTTGGTACTTAACTCATTTGCTGGCTTTAACATATCACAAAATAAAAAACGTATCTTTATTTTTTAAAGAAAGGCAAGCAAATTACTTCTAGTTACCACTTTGTGTTTTTGTAACAGCTAAAATCGCCAATAAATTTGTTTGGCTAAGAAATTTGTTAATTACCAATAAGTAATTTTCGATTAGATTATTTCAGAATTCAACATAAACCTCGAATTGTGCGCCATATTCATTTAACACCACCACTATTTGAGTGCCACTTTGACATTCTTTAATCTTTATGACCTCAATATATTAAGTGATCAGAAGAAAAGTTTCTGCGCAATCATTTTAATAATGAATCATTTACATCAATAACAATAAAGTATCTTATTGTCCAACTTCAAAACAGTTCATTTTTATTGGTAAAACTTTGAAAGCAACCCCGCAGAAACAATTGATTACTGTCTTAGGCTAGTTGCAGCTCTTTGTCTAATGCGGTATCGATATTTTGAAATACCTATAAATGAAAACAGTTTAAACGCTCAATGGTATCTGAAGTATTAGTTTGAAACCAAGGGTTACGTCGAGCGAGCAAAACTTTTTCTAATTACAATTAACCTTCAGCGAACGGAGGCGAGCAACTTTTACTCGCTGATGGTGAATGTTTAGCGAGTAAAAGTTTCTCTTTGCCAAACTAGTGTTCGGATGCTAATATCAACTAGTTCAGCAGTGCAGCAGATGAGTTGCTGTCAGAAAAAAACTTGTGGACGGTATTGGATAGAGCTGGCACGGGTAGCTCGTCCGGTATTGACTCACCGGGGCAGAAGTGCCCGGGTTGGGCCACCCGATCGTTGGGTCTTCTCATACAATGACATGGGTAGATTTATGGCTAATTTAGAGCACTTGTATAATGTTTTTTAATTGCGATTTAAATAGAGTTGCGCTTAGTTCTAGCACGGAAGCACCAGGCAAAATAAACAAATGTGAGTCATGACTTTATTTTTACATCTGCCACAATACCCTTTGGACTATTATAGGTTTCACAACGCTTATTGTCAAGAAATAATCAACCCGTTGGTGATGTCGTAGTTCATGAAAAAGCCAGTCACCAAAGGGAAAGACCAAGTTATTTGTACAATGTGCGTAAGCAAGTTGATCTACAAAGAAGAGTTCACCTTAATAATATTGAGGCATTTAAAACGAGGGCATCCTGAGAAACTTTAAAGCGCGTCTAAAACCGTTCAATCCAGCAAATTTATTTTCTTTTAGCTTCTTTCACTAATACCAGAAGCTTTAGAAAAATGATGGATTTTTGCTTTCCACTATGCTGGGCTATCTACTTCTATAATTGTAAAGTATTTCTTAACTAATCTCTTCTTGTTGATTATAATAGCAGAGTTGAAAATTGTATCTGTAATAAAAACACTCTAGCCAAATCATGCCATTAACCTATTACCCATTGAATAGCATTGATCCACGAATTTCTAGCCATAGATTTTGGATTGCATCTATAAACCAAGCAATAAAATATAAGGACTAGTATGACAATGCGTTCTTTTATCTTAGGATATTGATGTCACAACATTAGGCTGTAATAGAACTATCTCTTAACCTTAAATGAATAAAAATCGCGCGTGCTGACCCGACTCAATTTTGGCCCTCATTGCTGACCCTGAGTCTGGCCCGACCCTGCATTCCTTGGTTTCGTCCCAGCTCTAGTATTGGACAACCAGGAGTTATTTGTTCCATCAAAAGTAACAGTCAGAATTTAGTTATCCAAGCAAACTTTGCAAATATTTTCAATTAAAAACGGATATTTTTTATTTTTGCATGTAATATAGACATGGTTCATTTATGTCACTGGTTTATGAATATATATTTGTAGCATTTGATAGATTATCATTATACAATGCACCCTCAGGATAGGATTACCCTCGTATACGACTTTTTTGTCTTACGATGCGAAACATGATGATTTTTTCACGTTGCCAAATGGACCTCATTTCACCCTACAAAGTCAAAAAAGTTTTTGCCCAGTTCAAATTTGACAGTCAGTGTGCTGATTACATATGTGCTTATTATCCTTATTACGTGTGTCAAAATAATAAAGACACCGAGAAGACGCTTGCCAAAAATTTTCACAATGTGTGAAAACGACACAATGACTGATGTTGCTTAGTTCAGCAATTATCATATGAAAAGCCGTGATATATTTACTTTAAAACCTGTAGCAAAGTTGGAGTTGCGATTCCTTCAATCAGCAATGTGTTAACTCGTTTTAGAATGCTTTAAATCTATACTTATTGGTTGACCTACTTTAACTTGATATGATAAATCTTTACAACATAATCCTTACAGCCTAAATCATTGAACATAGATAATGTATTTATTTAAAGAAGTTCTACCTGTATACTATGCAATCTTGGCTTAGAAATTTATAATTATATATATGCCCAACAATTAACACTGACGATGTGTCTAATCTAACATGTGATAAAAATAACCTTGCTTGCAAACAATGGGCAGTCATGATGTTGCCATTTTATTCTTTATGTTGAGTAGCCTAAAATATGGTCCTATGGTCTGTGTATAAATATTCTATGAAGGGAAGAAATATACTCAGCTAACTTACAGCTAGATCGAAACAGGTTTAAAGTATGTTGCATGGCTTTGATTGTGTTTCACTCAAAATCTTTCCTTTTTTGCCGCACCAGGTTTTAAAGCTGTTTTTTCTATTTGCAAGACATTTAGGAATGCAAAAATCTTCCTCAAAACTGATTTATGGTAAAATAATTTATTTTATGTTTCCCAACTGTTATGTTTCTGCACAGAAGCAATCAAATAGAGTATTAATTTAGAGAAATGTGGTTTATTGCACTCTCCAGAGACAACTGATTTGATAACAGAAAACCCAAGTATTTATATGTTTGGTCATAGAAAAGCTTTGTAAAAAGCTACAAGCATTATTAATAGCTATAATGAGACAGTACTATAATAATTTAGCTTGTATAAAGCTTTAGCTAATAAGCATAATGTTTGTTGGCAAAGTACCAATAATACTTGGCACTTGCATGACACCAACATACATGTACATTAAAGCATAAATAATACACTTTTTTGCCATTTAAGGTAAACACTTTTAATGACTGTCCTAATTAGGAAAAATAGAGATCTAGTAGTTTTTAATAAAAAGCTAGGGCTGAGATAACAAAATAATAAAATTCTCAATTCTATAAGTAGAGTGTAGCCTTTAGCTACCCTCAGCCTCTGCCTACCAGTGAGTAGGTAGGCTGTGTGGTAACTGAAACTCTTTTTTCCTACGTGCTTTAATTAAATTGGTTGATTATATTTCAAAACAGTTTCAGACTATTAGATTTAAATTTCTCCAAAAATTGTTCACAAAAATATTTCACATCTCACTTTATTCAATATGAAGTTAATTGCTTGTCAAATTTTGCCGCAAAATATTGTTTTGAGCAACACAAAACTCTCTAAACTAAATTATCTATTCTGTACTCAAATTTTCGCCTGGCCTTAGGATATCCTGATATAAAAAGAGTATGCTTAGTACTTAAGGAAAGGCTGGTGATTGACTTACACAGTCACTTTTTTGTTTTTGTAATAACTAAAATAGTCATCAAAATCCTTGGTCAAACAATTTTCTGCTTTTCCAAGTAGTAATCTTCAGCTCCATTATTTTTAAATTCAATTCATTTTCTGATATATTTTAGATTATAACTATGCAAGAGATAAAGCAGCTGATCAATCAACCACTAAAATCTCCTATTCAGCCTCTCGTGCAGTAGATGGAGACCTGAGTAAATATTCTTCAACATTAAAGGAGACAAACAACTGGTGGAGTGTGAACCTGGGTAGACAAATTCTATTTAGAGCAGTGAAAATATTTGTTAGAGATGGTCGGTGTCTAGTTGATGGCTCTCAAGCTGATTGCTGTAAGTATACAATTGTTTGTATAACATCTAAAGTATTTAAAATTTGAAGAGTTTTTACTAAAGATGAACAGTTCAAAGTGAATGACTCTAATGGTAATGGTTGTCAGTATAAATCTGGTTTACATAAGAGTAAGTAAAATCATCATTAAGACTTTGTTAGAGAATGCAGTTGTAATGTAGAAGTTTTTATTGCTGAATGGCGGTGAGTATCTGTGTGATTTTAAACCAAACAGCTGATTTATATAAAACAACTTCATACTTATTGAAAAACCTTTCATTGAAGTTTTTCTGAATATTAAAAAAAGTTAAAGGCTACAAAATGAGTTTTCAAATTTTTTAAAGGTCTTTTGTATCTGTATAAGTGATTTTAAAATAATGCGTAAATTAAAGTATAGCTTTGTAACTTGATATGTTGGAATCTAAACATGTAAAAGTACCTGCTTAATAAAAGCATAAGTGCTCATACTAGCAGCTGTCAGGCAAAGCTTCACTCAAACATCATTTGCGCATCGCAGTGAAAAACTATCATTTGAGTACTGACTACAGTAATAGGATCAATGAAATGTCTGTCTTGACCACTTGCTCTTTTAAAAAAACACATGCATCAGCTTATATCAAAAGCTATGACAGCATATGTACTGAACATAAGTTTTAAAGAAGAGCTAAAATTTAGTGGCAGAGCTTGGTGTCATGCTTCGGAGCACATCAATACAAAAAAAAGTTTATTTTTGCCCCATTGTACTATCATTTGCGGTAATGTCTACGTAAGCTTGCATCCTGTACCAGAGACTTTAAAGTCTGATTACATATTTCAAGATGTTAGCCATTCTTAATAATGCACTTTTCTGTAACTCACGGGATCATTGATGCCAGCTTTTGAGCCAGACAAAATAGATGGGCAGGTGTCATTGCAGTCAATGCCTCAATAGCTTTTGGAATTACAGTTGCTCCCATGTGCAAGCACCTTTCAATCGCTTCCCATAGTGGAGCATATTTCCTTTCTTTTTCTGTTGGCTTCGTTTTAGTCATTGGGCACTATATTTATATCTAATATTGTGATATTTTTGTTTTCCTTCTCTACCTCGGCAATATCTAGTTATTTTGCCAAGACATGCTTGTCGGTTTGGGTTTAAAGCCCCAGAAGAACTTAATACATTCATTTTCACTGACTTTGAAGCATCCCGTCAGTGTGGTAGTTATTAAAGCCATACTCATTGCAAAACTATCTGTACAATACTGCCCTATGTGGGTAAAACTAGTTATCAGACGAAATTTTAGTTTTTTCGCTCGCCTCCCTAGAGTTTTTAATCAACTGTCCTAATTTTTACAACAGACACGATTTACAAGACAAAGAATGTTCTTATTTATTTTGAATAATCAAAGTAAAACCTAATCCTCAATAATCCCATTAAACTAGTTATGCAAGCAGATTGTTGAGTGTTTAGGGCCGGTATTATGCTGGAATAACTAGCTAGCAAGATTTACAGACTTATAAATGCAGTTATGCAATGCATGCAGCCATGGCATCTGCTGGTAAAACTAATTAAAATGTTTGCAAAAGTTCTTATTATCTCAAAACTAAAAAGGTTTTGCATAATCACAGTAGATGAAACTGTTTTCGGCAGGCAAAACTAGTTTCTGGCTAACTTAGACAATGCTTGTGCGTTATTGCTATCAATTGGCGCTTGAGAAAAAGTCACACTAGTACTAATTTTCATGAACATTGAAATAATATTTGTGGTGGCTGTACTCACTAGCCAAATGTACATATTCATAAGAAAGTGATCTACTTTATTAAATGACAAGATTGTTAATATATTTTGTGAACAATGTAAAAGGTAGTATCATAAAACTTAATAACAGATGATGGTATTAACCAAGTACATATTATAATTACTTGGTTTGCAAATGCATGCTTCCCACATGTGATGATATTCAAAATTTTAACATGGCATTACACATTTAGTTTAACAAACTTGCTATGACGTTCACCTGTACTATCACTCAAGTGGTAGGTGCAATAAACTTACAATAAGAATATACAATCTGTGTGTCCATGTTGCAAATATTATATGCTTTAAAAATAATAAAAAGCTGTTGAATGTCATCAAAATTTCCATTGACATATAGTATTATTGCAACAGTTGGTTTGTCTTAGGTTAGATTGAATTGTGTTACAAAAATTCATTGTTGGCTAATCATGTGCATCTACGTTGTAAGCGCCAATCGAGTATTGTCAAATTTTTTGATGTTACGTGTTAAACAGCTACAAAATAATGACTGCACCGATTGCAAAAGTTGTTGTCTAGGAAAGTGTGCAGACTTGAGTAATGCTGTTGAAATAAAATATTGTAGAACAGAGTACTTACTGATCTTTTGATTGTGCCACCTATCCTCGGGTTAGTGGATGTCTTCTCAACTAAATAATGAATAAAACTTGTTCTCTCGATATTGGGAATCTTCAAAAACTCGATATAAATTTTAACTCTCTGGCGCTGATTGATGACAACAATGCTCTCTCTCTGACACTCTCTCTCTCTCTCACTCTCTGACACTCTCTCACTCTCTGACACTCTCTCTCTCACTCTCTGACATTCTCTTTCTCTTTCTCTCACTCTCTGACACTCTCTCTCTCTCTCTCTCTCTCTCTCTCACTCTCTGACACTCTCTCTCACTCTCTGCCACTCTCTCTCACTCTCTGACACTCTCTCTCACTCTCTGACACTCTCTCTCTCTCTCTGACACTCTCTCTCACTCTCTGACACTCTCTCTCTCACTCTCTGACACTCTCTCTCTCACTCTCTGACACTCTCTCTCTCACTCTCTGACACTCTCTCTCTCTCACTCTCTGACACTCTCTCTCACTCTCTGCCACTCTCTCTCACTCTCTGACACTCTCTCTCACTCTCTGACACTCTCTCTCTCTCTCTCTGACACTCTCTCTCACTCTCTGACACTCTCTCTCTCTCTCACTCTCTGACACTCTCTCTCTCACTCTCTGACACTCTCTCTCTCACTCTCTCTCTCACTCTCTCTCTCTCTCTCTCTCTTTCTGACACTCACTTTCTCTCTCTCTCTTTCTCTCTCTCTCACTCTCTGACACTCACTTTCTCTGACACTCACTCTCTTTCTCTCTTTCTCTCTCTCACTCTCTGACACTCAATCTCTCTGACTCTCACTCTCTTTCTCTCTCTCACTCTCTTTCTCTCTCTATCTCACTCTCTGACACTCTCTCTCTCTCACTCTCTGACACTCTTTGACACACTCTCTCTCTCTCTCTCTTTCTCTCTCTCACTCTCACTCTCTCTCTCTCTCTTTCTGACACTCACTTTCTCTCTCTCTCTTTCTCTCTCTCACTCTCTGACACTCACTTTCTCTGACACTCACTCTCTTTCTCTCTTTCTCTCTCTCACTCTCTGACACTCAATCTCTCTGACTCTCACTCTCTTTCTCTCTCTCTCTCACTCTCTTTCTCTCTCTCCCTCACTCTCTGACACTCACTCTCTCTCTCTCTCACTCGTTCCTTCACTCTCTCACTTTCTCTTTCACTCGCTGACACTCACTCTCACCGCATGGTTCATTCAAACAGTGTGTTTCTCTTCAATGCTGCAGCTTGCATGGGTCATATTTGCAGATTCACAAAATGCGATGTGGCAGTGTGGTATTGCTTTGAACTTTATATACTGTGACTATGTGGATATTTTTGATATTTTTGTTATTTTTGGTTAATAAAAACTTTTGCAAACATCCTAACTAGTTTTACTAGCAGAAACAATAGCTTCATGCATTACACAACTGCATTCATAGCTCTGTAAGTGTTGCTAACTAGTTATTCCAGCAGAATACCTGGCCTACTTGCTCAGAACTTTGCATGCATAACTAGTTTAATGGGATTATTAAGGATTAGGCTTAATTTTGATTATTGTAAACAAAGATGAACATTCTTTGTCTTGTAATACATGTCTGTTGTGAAAATTAGCTTAGTTGATTAAAAACTCTGGAGCGGCCAGCGAAAAAACTAAAACTTGGTTTGGTAACTAGTTTTACCAACATAGGGCAGAATAAGTCTCCAAAATAAACTTGCCGCTCAACGTATGCATGTCTGAGTACCTGCTTGCATCTAATGATGATGTGCTGGATAGTCTCTGATGCATACTTGCAAAACAACCATATAGGATCATTTCTAGTGTGTTAGATTTGTGTTTAGATTTGATTAGTTTGAATAATTTGCTCCTGCACTGTTGCAATTAGCGGCTCTGTATTGGTAATTAGATAACCTTTGTACAGCAAAAAATAAGCTTGGCCAAGGCCACCAACATCAAATATTTGTTGGTAGTAGGCCCCATTGAGATGTTCGGTGTGCCAGTTAAATTCTCATCATGACTGCCTGGTTCCATTAAACAGTAAGAACATGAAAGCCAGCTGGTTCTTCAATTATGATGGCTATGGAGACTCTATTGGCTTTCCTAATCTGTTTACTTTTTTATTGTTTGCTGCACACTTTTGTGTCTTTTTTCACCATATTTTCTGCTATGATATAGCGGTATTTATTTTTGGGTAAAGTGTTCCATGTTTGGTATGCAACTTGTGTGTTGCTGTCTGTTTCCTTGATGTCTTCTCCAGTCTACCTTTTGCCTGCTGAAGCCTTGATATTTGCAATGTGTAGGAGTATATTATCACACCTTGGTTCCGGGTATCGAGCAAACTTTAAATGGCCTGTCAAGCACTTTTGTCGTATTCAATGATAGCCTTTTGATGCACTTTGGCTTAATGTTTGATGTTGCTTTGCATCATCACCAAGTATTTGTACCCTGCTATAACCTTGATAATACCACTTAGTATTTACAGGCAGTTTTTTTTCCAGTTCCATTTTTAACGTCAAATTTCATTCCGATGTTTGCAGCTGTAAATCTGATGGAAGTGTTTCAGCAAGTCTTGTCCTTTTTTTGTATATAGCTTGATGTCACCCATATAGGAAAGCGGGTTATCTTGGTGACACTCCTAAACTATTAAACCCTTAAACATCGTACAGGCAATCAAGGGTCTACTGTATGTAGAAGGACTTGAGTCATAGACATTTGTGTAGTCTATCCCAGCTAAAGCAAAATTGGTATGCCTTCTCCTGCTGTCTTGGCAGACCACATAAACATGATATATATAAAAAATATATATACCTAAATTTATACAAAACAAATATACACCGATATCTCAATTTTATATGCCTGTATATGTACATATATTGTATATCATATTTAACTATTATATATAATAATTACATATGTATATATTATATGTGATATATGTATTACCTATATATATTTTATGCACTAGAAATTCCACTGTCATACATCCCACGACCAAAGTGATATTGGAAAATAAGAAAGGGTATTGATGGTTGATAAATGCAATATTAGCATTCAAATGACACTGCAGTGCAATAGGATAACTGCAATGGTAGGTTTTATGTACTGGGTGTGGGTGTTATTATATACAACAAACAGAAATAATGAAAACAAAATATTATATGTTTATATCTCTCCTCCTGCAATAGGAGAAATGCAATATTGGCCCATATTAGAAATAAAATGCACTGATATTATTAGAATAACCAATATTGTTAATATAGTAATGAAATAAAACCAATGCACAATTTTGTTTACATTTCAAAGCGTCATAGCTAACAATATCAAAAAGTTCTGATATTTATATCTAGATTTTTAGAAAATCTGCACTACATAGTCATTGTTCTCTAGTCATTGAAAATTAAAATTAAATATTGTAATAATCTCATAAGAATTTTTAGAAAAAAATTTCATCGCCATTTCCTTTACTTACACTGAGTTGGACATCAGTTAGAATACCAAAGTACTCAAACATGTCTAAAATGTCAGTTACTTTAGAATCGGCAAAGATGAAACGATTTCAGTAGTCTTACGTTAATTGCAGAAACCTTTAGCAATTCGATAATGCTATAGACTGGTGAAATGTGCACAGTTATTTTTTTGTGAAACGCGCACGACTTAATCGTTTTTTTTTCTATAGCTCGACGTTTTAATTTCCAGTCTTTATTTTGAAAAAATAAGTCATAGCAAGTTAAAATAACAATTTTTGGGCAAACCAATCTGTGTATTTGTGTATAATCCAATCAGATGGGTAAGTTTTAAAACACTGTCGGCGGTTCACAAAGACTTGGTAACATATTTAAATATGCTTATATGTGTTTTGTATTGTTATTATACTTAACGACTCTACAAAATGAGAGTTAAATTTTTTGATGAGATTTCAAAACAAAGGTTTGTGATGTGGTTGATGAAAAATGTTCGTAAGTTGTGTGCAAATGCACTTATTATAAAAACTCTTAAACTTCGCTCCTACTCATTTGGTCGTGGAATAAAAATATGTAAGTTTGAGCTCGATTTTATTATTAATAGTTTCATATTGTGAAGCAATGATCATCAGATAATATATAACTTTCTCTGATGATTTTTGCTTTGCAATATGAAACTATTAGTAATAAAATAGTTTTAAACTGATCCTAAAATTTCATCTTACTCAATTTCACATGGCTCTATCGTATTATTTGGTACTTTGACGCAAGAGACTGAAAATATGGCCTCGGTCAATGTTTTTTTATACCTTCATATTTTTAATATATTACATATGTTATATATTCTGGTGCTATAACATATATGATATATAATATTTTACATTATAATATATATAATATTCTGTGTGCACACAGCAATATTTTTTGAGAGATAAATGCTCACATTTTTAAAACCAAAGGTATTTGAAAATGTTTGCTCTTATAGCTGTCTGTTTATGCAAAAACCTCTTTTTGGTAGAATACTTCACCCATGTTTGTAAATATTATTATGCAAAAATGTAAGTCAGTTTTGTTGGCGGGGTTGATAGATTGTTTGTACCTTACTAAAAGTTTAAAGTTACAAGTCTGAGTCTACACAAAGGATTGTTTTATGAATCAGTTTTAATACCGCTTTTGTAATTTTTTGTACAAAATTTGAAGTAAGCCTACAACTGGATCAGAATTTTATAAGTAGACAGGCAAATTGATAAATGAGATAGATAGATGTGATAAAAATAGATAAGGACATAAATGAATAGATACAGTAGATATATTTGATAAAATATTATTAAGATAAGATAGATAAAATAGATAATATATGGTAGAGATGTAGACTGATACCCCAGGTTAATATGACATATATGGTAGATCGATCAATAGATAGAGGTTTTATATTATGGTCTTTTGTATTTTTCAGCTAAAAGGCTAAAGGAGGTCTACTTTCTGACTAACCCAACAAACACTAGTTCTCAACCGATGACTAACGGTAGTGATAACTGGAGGATCTGTTCATACAGCCAGACATCCCAAGGAGATGATTACATAAGATTGTGTGACAGAGACCCACTTTATCCTCTCACCAGACAGTTCAGTATTTTCAGTACAGCTAGAACTGTCGTAGAGCTGAGACAAGTAGAAGTTTATGGACATGGTGAGTATAAACTACATCTCAGCTGCGATGTAGCTACATGTATAAAATCTTCAATAATATTTTTTTCAAACCAGCTCTTCAAATATGTAATAGTTAATGTTTAAATTTTATTCAACTCAGCGTTTGTTTTTCATTTCAAATTTCAAGAAAGGCATGTATTTATATTAGCCAGATTTGACCATGTATACAGTATGACCCATATCTGACTGGTTATGCTGCATTTAATACTCCACAAAACAAGTAACAAATAAGTATTACTGTATAAATGACAAATAAATTAAAGCCTCTATAATGTCAACCTTTTTACCTAAACTCCACTTGAAGTAAAAAATTTAATAAAAATTTACACTGTGTATCATGTAACAAACTTTATACAAATTTGGTACAATTTTCCAAATTAAATTCAAATTATAAAGATTAGATTTCCATAGTTCCCTTTAGAAATATCATTTTCTTTGTTGCTGTTTTTGGGAGAGAAATCAGTAAAGGCATATCTTAGGTCATTACAACGCGCATACAATGCACATACAACGCATGTGTATCGGACATTCAAGGCCTTGCAATGCATAGACACTGTGGATACAACGCCGACAAAAATAATTAACAACACATGTTCCACAATGTGCCACTGTAAACACAAACACACAAGCAACGCCATCACCCGGCCTTTGCAGCAGACTACTGCCGCACAGGCTATTTAGGCAAAACCTAGAATCATCAGACAAACACGGCTCCAACGATGTATCCTTATTTGATGTCTGGCATGCAAAACTGTTGTTTCACTCTGAGATCAACACATATGCCTTGCAGGGGCCTTGCACTGCGCTACTAGTTTTCAAATATTACAGTCAAGTCCGGAGTTTGGGCAACTTTGCACATCGATAAACTTTGGTGCAGAGAGGGAGTAACTCCTACCCCCAAACAGGTACAACCTAATTCGTAACGGTATGTAATTCAACGTCAAAAACTTTCAATTATGCAATAATGGTTGTAGCTTTCCAACATTAAATCAAGCAAGAAAAGACACCATAGAATCCTGCTTCAAGTTTTTTTCTCAAGGACATGCCAGGACATAAATGATTTTTCATGAAAACTGTACTCCATGTATGATGAAACATTTTTCAGGCTTGGCCAAACTTGGCTAGCAATGGCAATAAACAAATTTACTCTAACTTTGGAGCATAACAAATAATAATGCTAACAAAATAATAATACAAAAATACTACAATACAAAATGTCAAAGGCAGGCCGTGCACAAAAATATTTTAAGTCTGTTCATGCAACTCAACATTACAACATTACAACTCTTTAGTTTATGGCAAACCTGAGCTATTTAGTGCAGAGTTATTTAGCACACTGGTCATTGAGCCTCGGCAACAGGCAGAAAATTGTCTTTGTTATATATTCCATTATACCTCAGCACATAAGTAAACCAACACGCAAGGAATTCAAATATATGAGCAGTATTTCTAGCCATTTTTTCCTGGAACAGTTTTTGGAGATACGAGCCAGTTCTTGGTCGCCACTATATGGCCAAGTAGGTGAAAGATCACTCGTGAGAACAGTATCCAATCAGTTTTGGTAGAGGTTTAGAAGATTGGCTAAAAGTTATAATAAACATGAGGAGAAATGCGCCAATCCAGAAACAGATAATCAACAATTAGGGCGGTAAAAGTAAGTTTAGTATAAAACTGATAATTAGTTTTATGCGACTGTTTGGTATGCTAAACTCATTTAAGGTAAACTTAATGTTTCTGTTACGCATCACCACAAAATGATAGCGCACTAAACCTATTGCTGTCAAGTACCTCTCAGACTACTATTAGCAAGTATATTTATGCTGCGCAGGTAAAAACTTACAGTAGTCTACATATTAATAATGATACATTTAATTGCAGACTTTTAACAGGTAAATAAGTATTCATAATATTTGAAAAAAAGGTACTATGTTACATAAGTTGAAAACTATTTTTAATACTCAAATATTCTGTTGTTTAGAGGTTTTTTATGTTATATTAAAAATAATACCTTGAGACATGATTGATATATGAGCATCAATCTCAGATCTCTTTCAGCTCGTACGTCGTAGTATGACTTTATAATAGTACTCTCACAGTTTAGTGTGTTGTGAGAAACTCTCATATATGCTGATAAAACGCAAAGACTCAGTAGCTGGACCATTATTCAAAATACCTAAATTTGGTCAATTAATGCAGGTGTTAGAATGTCTGGCTACCAATTTGAATGTCACAAGGTAGAGTCTAGTCAAAAGCTATACTTTATCTTAGGCTCAAACTCTGAATTTAAACAGATGGCTGGATAACCAGATACCCTTTTTAATATAGTAAGTTGGTATTCACGTTTTACTCTGTAATAAAAATGTACAATACTGTGTAAGTCCTTTTTGCAATATAGACATTGTTGTTTAAAATTTTTCCACTATATGTTTTACAGCAATGTTCTTTCAAGCTGTCTAATAACTAAATTGTTTTATTCAACATGCTACTTGTATCAACTAATTAGTTGCCATCTTTACTTATATGTAGAACATCATCTAGCATACCATACTTGTGTTAGGCATTGTGAGTTACTTATTATTAAGCATCTAAAGCAGCGTCATGTAGAGTAGAATTTTACTTGGTATCAAAAAGTGACTGCCAAAACTACAGCAGTAGCCTACAATCACGATTCACGGGTTTGTCATCTTTCCAAGCATCTTTTCTGTTGTATTTGACTACTCTTTAGCAATCCTGGTTACAATGTAGTAATTGTGTGTTAAAAATTGATCTAATTGTTTAATGTGTGTTGTTGTGCTTCTATTATGGTGATTTTATTTGCATGATTCTCAGGTTACTTCACTGTGACTGTTGAAGAAAAGTAAAATGACAGAGTAACATAATAGTAATAGTAGATTTCTAACACTGAAGATTTAAAAATGCATCTAAGTTACATTAAACACCCAAGCCATGTTGTATAAAATGAACAAAAATACAAAAAAGCATTTAGTGACATTTTAACTGTGACTTTCTTTTTATACCTTTTATTGAAATAATGCTCTGTAATTCTAGTTCAACAAATTGAGTATTTTTCTTATTTCGTTTAACATTCATAACACTTAACTAGCATGACCCATAACTTTTATTATCTGTTTAGTACCAATTTAGAACTCAACCAAGAATTTTAAAAATGTGTTTGTGCCTTACTGTATAAAAATACCAATAGCTGACTGATTGGTATATTAATTTTTAGATTGAAGATCTAAAGACCCTACATCGGAAGTGTAATTTCACTCTCAAAACCTGAAATAACTTCAATGTTTGAAATAAACAGCAGAGTAACAAAACATTTATTCTTGTTCTTTAAAATTAAAAGTTATAAACATACTTAACGCGCTTCAAGCAATCAAACCATCTTGTATGACATTAATTCTTATACTAAATGTTACTCGTAGCGTGTTAATTGTTACTGACCAACTCTGCTTGTCTTCTGCTAAAATACTTTATTGTAATGTTTCTTAAACAAACTGACTGGTTGTCTTGTTTTATTCAGAATTTCTAATTTTTTCGGCTAAATGCAAATACAAAGAAAGATAAAAAGGAGTGTTTGAACATTGATATTCGTAATACATATAATTTAACTGATGGGTGTGCAAAATTTGGCCGTTTTACAATTGCTATAGAAAAATAATGGTTATTAAATGCATCTGCATAAAAACTTATTTTGCAAAGAAAAACTTTTATTTTTTTGAAAATTACCTAAAACAATCTAATATTACTTTTTAAAAACGAAAATTGTAAATTTTTCATTATCCTCAATTTGCGACTTTAACAAAAACCTTTAGAAAGCTCCCAAACAGCCACAAAAATTTACATTGATTACCCTCTGTCTTAGATTTTAGGACTAAGTCCTAAAAGATTAAGATTACATTCTAAAAGTATCAAAATATTTTAAAGTCACGGTTTTTTCATGTTTCAGTATTTATTTTGCGTTACATCTACTAAGAAAATATAACACAAAACCTACTATTAGAATATGTATACTCAGTTGAATGTTACAAATAAATTTAACAATTTCCTTGTTACCTTTTTTATTCTGTAGAACTTCCTCAGCTCAGTGCTGATATTGATGTTCGAGCTGATGAAGTAACTACCAACTCAATTACCATATCATTCTCACAGTGGAATCAGCTCATGGTAGGAGGTCTGCCACCTACTGAGTAAGTATTACCCAATAGTAATTAACATATGAAACATGAACTCAACTTTATTAGCAGGTTCAGATGTAACATAACCTATATTGGTTTGATAATTTAAACACCAGAATGGCGCAACTTAAGCGTTACTTCACACATTTTAATCACTAGTGTTACATGCTACAAATTTTTGTTCTTGGAAATTGTGGTTTTGATTGTAGGAATGAGGATATTGTATTTCCATGATACACAGGAGTGGTCGCACAACTCCCAATTGTTTGTAATTGACGAGTTTTCATGCTACAAAGAAATTGTCGCACACTTCTGCGTTTTCTATATTGGCCCGTTACGCTCTTAACTACAACAAGACGCATATTTCATATCGCAGCTGACAGTATTAAAATGCAGTCAAGGTCAAATGGCAATGTCAAACTGTGTGAGAAATTTTTCTTTCAAATTCTGAGTTCTTTTTTTAAAATGGTGTTGTTAGTTGGTAAATAAACCTTTGTTTTGTTTATAAAAAATAACCAAAAACCTTCACTTGCAGGTATATCATCAAGTAAAATAGAGACTGTAAAAGTAGCATAAATAAATAGAGCAGGAAACATGCTTCATGCTTAGTTGGCATTGTTTGTGCAAAAATGAAAATATTTTTACTTGAGACTGACTTCAAACAAAGAATGCAAGATAACTATACAAAAATAAATTGAATGATACTATATAAAAACATTCATGGTTTTTTAATTTATTTTTTTTAAACATTTTTCAAACTGTTGTTTTAAAAAAAAAGCTGTATAGAGTTGCTGTAAAAAAATGTCACCAATGAAAAAGATAAAAGTCCAAACTACAATTGCAAAGATTTGTGCAAACAATACGCATAGTAATGTTTCCATAATACACAGCACTTTGTTGTTGATACGAAGTTTTCAAAAATACCCTTCATGAAACAGAGGTTTGAATCGCTTGAAAGAGTTAAATTTGCAACGCTTTAAAACATTTACATGCTACAAAGAGGAACAATACAACAAAAGTTGGTAGCGTGTAACACTAGTGATTGGCTGGTCTGTCTTAACAGTTTAGGGCACTTATAATTTATTGATATTTCTTGAATCATTCAGTTGAAGTATCTGAAATAAAATACATTTTAAAAATGGTACAGTTTCATGCATAAAGTATTTTATTATAATTTTTTTGTTCTATCATGTTAAATAATTCATGTAGAATGAGACAAAATTTAGCAAATGGACTAAATTTTTTACTTTGAAACTTAGGATTCAAAAAGTTCTGCTAAAGCCATCCAACTGTAATTCAAAACTTGCTGTAAATGAGGTAACTACTCTGGAACTTTGTAGGTCAACAGATTTAGGGACCCAAACTGCTAAGCAATTATTGTTTAATACTTTACTGCAGATACAGGGTTGCAGCAAGTGATAATATCAGGACGCAAACTGTTCAACATGATACAGCTTCTCCAAGATTGACAGTGCAAATTTACAGAACTGGAACCAGGAAACTTATACACTTTTACTATATATTGTTTATTACAAGGACTCAAGTGTCCAGGAAGTTCATATACAGCTATTAAACATACACAGTGTGACGGTAACACTATTAATGGTTATATCGTCTATAAATATTATTGCTTGCCAATTGTGTAGCAAAAAATATTACCTTCAACCCAACAACAATTTTTGCCTGATACTCGCTATGAACTTCTAGCCACTACAATTGAATTGATTGATAACTGAATGAGTATTTCTAAACTTACTAAATTTTTGATGAACAGCCAAAAAAATCATAAAAATTGTTGCATCAACAAAGCAAAGGTTTTAGTCTGTACAAATGGTATTGAATTTTCTGGAATAAAGCAAAACTTTAAACTAAATGTTTACTTCAAGGCAAATTATTTGTGAACCTATTCTCGTTTGGTTTCTGAAAACTTTCTCCAAAAGTGTTTTTTTTTCAATACAGATTTTTAGAGAAAACTCCAAGCGAGTTATTTTAAGAGTATGCAAGATAAAAAAATGAACTTTGTCACAATTTAGAAAACAATTTTTTTTTCACATTTTGCCACTAGTTTATGCAATCAGAATAATGATTTGAAGTTCAGTATTTACAAAAATGTTTAAATAGTATATATTAGGTATCTTTTAGAAATAATATAAATAGTGTAAAAACTATTTACAATTTTTGCTGGTATTGTCGATATGTTGAAATTTAAAAATCATTGAATAAAATATTGAATTTTCAAAACTTGAGACAAATTAAATTCTAACCGAGCTATAATAAATTTCAAAGGTTTTGGTTTGACAGCTTAAATGAACCACTTGAATAAAAACAAATAATGCAGAAATAAACTACATGTGGTCAAAATGATACATTTCTACTAAGGTTTAATTTTGATTATTAAAATATTGATGTTTTTAAGTGGGAAAAACCGCTTAGATTATGTTAGTTGCTTGAGCATTGCTAATTTCACTGATGAGCATTTAGCTCATCAGTGAAATTGTAGATATTTAAGTGTTACATATAAACAGCTCTTACACAATTTTTACCTAACTGAATTTTAACTCATCCATCTTATTTATGATCATCAGTTCCAGACCTGCCTGGTCCAATCACCTTTATATCTGAGAAACTCAAGCATGATGGTCGACAACGATGGAAATACACTGCAGCCTGGGAGGTGAGAGAGTGGGTAAAAAGAAAATTACGTTTAAGGCCGAAGTATATCTTGCTTATTATGAAGGTGGTTTTTATAGGTCATCATGCTTTGTCATGTCTGCAGAAAGTTATCTGATTCGACATTCATACATGATTTTGCAAGTGCTCCAATCAATAAAGCAAATGTGCTACAAAAAGACAATTTCGCTTTAAACTGTCTCATAAAAAACATCTATTTTTACCATAATATAGCCTAAACAGTAAACTCTTCCAAGGCAAATATAATATGTTTCAAAAGCGTTTCTATTAAGAAGATTGTAAGTTATACAAATTGCAAAGTATGCTTGAATTGAACTGCCCAAATACTGTTGAAACCATTCTAAGCTCACCACATCAGTCCCTTAAAGAAAAAAAAACTAAACCCAACTTTTCAATGTAACGGCTGCAGAGTGACAGTGATGTTTATTTCTTGTTTACATTAAGAATTTGCTATTTTCCTTTCATCATTTTCACATTTTTAGAATCTATGATTACAGTAATGTTATTTTATGTTTGGTTTATGACCCTTTCAATGTCAATTTAAATTTGTTAGTTTCACTTTTTCTACATAGCAAGATCAGTGAAAAAGGGGACCGCCAAAAAAAAGTATGGTACATGTCTCAAATAATGTAAAGCAAATAATATACCTACAATTATAAAAATAGGGTCCATTGGTCTTTCTTAGGCCAGGTTAGGATAAAAGGTTGATTTCAGCAAGAGTCCAATTTGTGACAATCAGATTGGTAGAGCAAATTTTTAACACTCGCACCCATTGACCGCCTTAGAATGTTTCAAAATAATTGCGCAGCTATGTACTGAGGCAGAAACACATCATGGTCTTTCATGAGATGCTAAACTCAGAGGCTACTAATACATATAATAAGGATGCCCCTATACATTGTTCTCTCGTCTATATCCTATAACAAAAAAAAATGAACTTTTTGAGGCTATAGGACTTTCTGATATTCAAATAGAATTTGAGAACTTGCACCGATTTGGCGTTTACCTCTAATGTTATTTTTTCGTTAGTATGAAACCAAACCTTACATAAATTTTTATGTAAAGTGTAAATTTAAATGTATAGAAATACCTACTGACTTAAGTTTATGGCTAAAGAACGCTGACAAAAATTCCGAAACAATTGTACACATGCGCATGAATGTAGCATCTTAGGCAGCTTAGATATCACAAATATTTCATTAGTAGCTAATCAAATATGCTCCATGCATGGCCATAAGTATTCATTATTCACACTCGTAAAAAATATTGATTAACTTCTCCATAATTTGCTGATACTCGTTTTAATTCAACCAAGAACTTATTTTAAAAATCATCTTGAGACCTTCTAACCATCATAACTCAACTCTGACATGGTAACAGTTTGAAAAAGCCTTTATAATCTCAAAATAATGAAATTAATGTAGCCTTTGTATTATTTATTGACTGGAATATTACAGATAATCAACAAGTAGAGGAAAAAGAAGTGATTTGTAAATATCATTACCTTCCCAAATCTGTGAGATCACGCTCTTATGAAATTGTGATTTGTGGTTTTTTATCCCCACAATACTGTTGTCTTGTTTTTGAAATTGCATTGAACAAGTCTGAGCATCATTTTCATGTGGTCTAAGTATTTTAGTAAAACAGATAGTGGATAAAAAACCATAATATATATAGAAGAGCTCAAAGCTGTTTTTGTCATTAATACGTGTTAACTTGAACACATAAAAACTTTGTCTTATAATGAAATAGGTTTGCGGAAACATGTTCAGCTAAAACTAAAATTACTGTGCTTATTTAAAAGCATTTGTAATGCCAATCTATTTTGTGTAACAATTTCCAGGCGTCTAAAAAAATCAATTGTGGAGGAGTGTTAAAGTACAGCTACAAACTGAATGAAGGAACTTTATCCGCTCAGCAGGAAGAGACAACTACAGTGTTCTTTGTAGATGGAAATGAAGAGTTTGAGTTTAAAGTCAAAGCTGAGAACTCCTACACAAGTTCTGTGTTCAAAAGAAAAACTGAGACATCAAGAGTACCGAGTGAGTTGATATAAAACTAGAACAATAGATCTTACGGTAGAGTAGTATATGATATTAAAACTATCTCATGTATAGCTCCTTGACTAATTTCTGTTTACAGTACTAAAAAGGATTATATATTGCAAAAGTTAATATTATACATTTACATGCAAATGGTGCTGTAGATCCTCAGTTCAAGTCTCATCAGCCAAGTTTAACCGCCATAAATGCCAACTGTGTAAATTTAACTTGGACTGAGCCTCAATATCCGGGTGGAAGAATTGATCTGTATCAGGTATCAGTTTATAAAACATTTGTTTCTCAATTCAAAATAGAAAGAACATTTGTAGATGCTTTAATCACATTTACACTGGCGATATTAAAAACATGTTTTTGTGATCAGACCTTCATCTAGCCTTATGTTTTGTGTTTGAAACTACTTACAGTTCAAATGTGATGGCGGAAACTGGAACAATGTAACAACTTTGAAGTATGTAAAAATATGTGAATATCAACCATATACATCTACTCAGTGTGAGTTGAGAGCTTGGAACTCCGCTGGCTCAGGAAGTTCAAATAGCATTTCGGCTACGACTCACTGTGCAGGTATGAATTAATTTTAACTAATTACCAGGTTTAGGTTTGTTCCCACTGTACCTGCTAGTTACTGTTACTTGTTTACTTGCACACATGATTCACTTACTTATTTTCTAAAGAGTCAAAGTTTAACTATTTTTATTTCTCAGCCCAAATTTAGAGTAACTCAATGATAAGTAAAATACAATTTATAATACCTCTATTTTACTTTCAATCCTGGCTAATGTTTTACCTTTATAGAGAAAAAAGGGTGAGTTTGTGGCTGAATGATATAATGTTGTCATGTAGGCTATGATTAAGCCATGCATATCAAAGTAACTCTAAAAGCAATGCAGTAGTTAATTTTTTTGTAAAATATCATTTTTGTCGCATATTTCCAGTAAAAACAAACAAATGCAAATCTGTTTTTTTCGTGATTTTAATTGGTATAAACTATTTTTTGCAAATTAATTTTTTATTTTTAATTTGTGGTTATAAAAATATGGCTTTGACGCAAACTTTTTTTTGCATGTCGCTTAGAGCAATGACTAAGTAAGCTTTGGTTGCCTCGTTTTTTGCGTATTTGACTTTTTAAAACTTTATAAGAGAATTTGGGTAATTCATGTAATGAAATTTAATGACTTGAGTTTTATGGGTGGTTAATTGATCTAAGCTATAAATCACTTGTAGCAACGTTTTGCTTTGTTAAATTTTTTCTTTCCTTTGTGGTACAGCTTAAATCACTTCTTATCAGAAGGAGCTATAGTGAGTTTACACCTCACACAGACTTATTTATTAAAGTTATACTTTTTAGAACCAGTCTTCTCCAAACCACTTTCTTTCAAAGAAGGATACGATGAAGCAAAGCGCAGAAGACAAGTCATTGTTACAGTCGAGGTGATTATAATTGTTTTGGTAAAAGAAACAATCAGTTGACCGGATTATTTACATTTCAACACAAAAACCAGCAATATGACACAATATTTGACAAAATTTTTGGCCTTATTAGATGCATCAAACTTTTTAGAGTCTGTCTAATTCTACCAAACTGTTACCTTTAGAAACTAATGATGATTAAAGTGACGGCCGGTTCATATAATATGGTGAAAAAGATTGCTTCTCAAATGAATGTTTATATGATCGATGATTGTAGGACACGCTAAGATTAAACATTATGTATTGTAAACCTATATAATCTGATTAAACACTTATAAGGTAATTCTTTTTTAAACATAAGTATCATTGCAGATATACAATGTACCATTATGTGATATTTCTTAATGTACCAGATATCATGTAATTTTCAATACAATTAGTTTAGATTGCCATATAATAATAATATGGGTACATATATACTTATCTCCATAGCTCAAACCCAATAATAACGTTTTCATAATGCGTGTGCATGTTTGTGCTTGTTTAAAATGCCGTAATTGTATTTCTAAAAGATCTATCCAGTCAAAACATTTCATTATTTGCTCAAACATATTATATTGCATTTTAAAAGTCATATAACTTATTTCCCGATGTGCACTTTACAACACTCTTATGTCCATTCTTAGGAGGTCATACCACATTGTGCTTCTCTCAACCCTCTGGAGTATAAACTTACTAGTAGAGGTTATTCTAATAACTTGATTATAAGAGAACTAAATGCTCTCACACTTTATAACATTACAATCAGAGCCAGTAACAATGAAGGTCTCAGAAGTACAGAGTACATCACAGTTACAACTGGAGAACTTGGTAAGCTGCTGGTTTAACTTGGAAGATTGTTAATGTTGTACTTGAATTGCCAGAAACGTTAACTAATTCATGTCTACTTGCTAGAAAGTCTCTGGAATATGTTCCCCGTGATACAACAAATATTAATGCTTCAGAACATTAGGGTGGTGTTTATTAACTCATTTCTAAAAAGCCATTGTGACTCAGTTTAAATCATTTAAATCTTTTTGCCAGCACATTGAATAATTTGACCAAAACAATGCAAACCTTCAATAATATACTTTAAAACTTATATTAAAGAACCCTGGAGTAAACCAGACCTTGCAGACAGTTACTCTGTAAACATGAGTTGTGTCGTTGCTGAATGGGTAGAACCTCTTCAACCCAATGGAGTCATCATTAAGTATGAGGTAACATTTTAATTATTATTTGTCTATAAATATATATATATATATATATATATATAGATTTATATATATACATGTATATATATTTGAAAAATTATTACAAAGAAAGTAAACTTTTAGTATTTGCGCTACAAATTTGTTTCGTGCAAAGCACTCATCAGACGCGGGTGTACTAAATTTTTTTAGTACAATCGCGTCTGATGAGTGCTTTGCACAAAACAAATTTGTAGCGCAAATACTAAAAGTTTAGTTTCTTCGTAATAATTTTTTTAAATATTTCATACTCCACTAATTATCTTTTAGGTTTTTAGTGTAGAGTTCTCTTTTTATATGCTTTTGCACCTGCTTTTAGGTAATATATGTATATATATATATATATATATATTTATATATATATATATATTTATACATATATATATGTATATATATATAAACATATAGTTGATATAGTAATGTAATGACAGGTGTACATACTTGTCTAAATGGCACAAATCCAATACTAATATTTTGGTACTGCATGAGAATGTATGCCCTTGTTTGAGATGCTCAGATTCTATTTGCAAAAGTTTTTTATTAGCCAAAACAATACATATATATATATATATATATATATATATATACAATATATATGTATGTATATATTTAGTAATCAATAAATAATTAAACATATCTTTTGTTTAGCTATCATTAAACATTAAAATTGTCAAAAAACGTTATAAACTTTTAGATGGTTTCCAAGTGACTCGCAGTTAAATTTATATACAATTTTCTCAAGATTGGTCATATGTGTATTCGTGTACTTATTTTTTGATTGTACAGCTTTAGCTATTATTCTAGCATGATGCTCACACGTACCGATGCACATGTTAGGCAATTGTGATCTAAAGTGTAAACATAGTTGATGAACCTTAACCACACACAATTATGTTAGCAATGCGGTCAAGCATTAGATGCCCCTGTCAAGATTTTTTGTAGGGTTCAATTACTATATAAAAGGTCAAGGCCAATTCTCACACAAACACCTATGAAAAGAGCTTCGACATTCTCTATTCCTTTGGTCAAACAAAGGCAGTACGATATTTGGCTTTTTCATTTGCACTAGTATCGATTGTGTAGTTGTTTTTGTGGTGTTTTTTCTATTTGAATTGAAATTGGAAAAAAAAACAGCTATGAAGGTTTTCAAACTTTGTCAAACCAGTGTAACTTTCAAAGTCCATATCATAAAAAACGTTATGTGCAAGTCAAATAAATTAAAAAAATTAACAACTAAATTGTGTGCATAAAAAGGTTACTGTTCCACCAGAAGCTATCCATTAAAACTTCGAATAAGGAGATAATGGTAATAAAAAGGCCGCTGCACAGTACATCAACTGGTCTTTCACAGATACACTTAACAACATTTGCCAATCTAAGTTTTAAACTACATATCAAAAGAAAAGTGTTTTGTGTAGTTGAAATAAATTAAGAGAGAAAATAAAAGCAACTGTAAAAGTGTTTAAACTTTGTCAAACAACTGTAACTTTTAAACTTCAAATTGGGTGGGAAATGGTTTGAGCAAGGCGGATAAATTAAAACAAAAAGAAAACAACTGTAAAACTGTGTGTGCGCATGCGTGTGTGCACGCGCGTGCGTGCGTATGTGGGTGTGTGTGTGTCTGCGTGTTTGCGCGTGTGTGTATAAAAAAGTTACCGTTTTGTCAGATACCATCCATCGACACTTTTTTCATGATATGCAGTTTGAAAATTAAATTGGCAAAAATAGCTATATGTTGAATACAATTCAATTATCTGTCCAAAGACTTGTTTATAACCCGGGCAACGCTGGGAAGCACAACTAGTATTTATATATATATTTATAGTTAACAGTAAATTGCCCTGTCATACAGCCTTTGACCAAAGTGATATTGAAAAACAGAAAGGGTACAGATGGTTGGGATATGCAATATTAGCAGTCAAATGGCATTGCAGTGCAATAGGATAACTGCAATGGTAGCTGTAATGTACTGGGTGTGTGTGTTATTATATACAACGAACATCAATAATGAATGGAAAAGATTTTGTGTTTATATCTCTCTCCCTGCAATAGGAGAAATGCAAATTTGGCCAATATTAAAAGTAAAATGCACTGATATTATTAAAATAACCAATATTTAAAATAGAGTAATAAGGGAAAACCAATGCACAATTTTGTTTACATTTCAAAGCGTCATAGCTAGCAATATCAAGAAGCTGTTATATTTATATAGATTTTTATTAAATCAAATAATAAAATGTCTGGTCATGACAAACAGCAATAATGAAAGGAATTTATTTTATGTTTCTATATCTCTCTGTACAATAAGAGAAATGCAATATTAGAAGTATAATGCACTGATATTATTAGGATAACCAACATTATTAATATAGTATTACAGTAATAATAGACAACCAATGCACATTTTTGTTTACATTTCAACACGTCATAGCTAACAATATCAAAAAGATGCGATATTTATATAGATTTTTAGAAAATCTATTTAACAAAACTATTTAGAAAAAATAATAACAGTAACATATTGGCCATCATCGGTGTTGTTAGTGTGACCATAACACTTCAATAGTCATCCAAATTTATAACTAAATATTGTGATAATCTCATAAGAATCGTTAAAAAATTTATCATCGTCATTTCCATTACTTGCACTGTTTTGGACATCAGTTAGAATACAAAAGCCCTCTAAAGTTTTCAAAATGTCAGTTACTTTGAAATCGGCAAAAAAGAAACAATTTCAGTACTTTTACGTTAATTACAGAAATCTTCGGCAACTTGCCAATGTTATAGACTGGTGAATTGTGCACGTTATTTTTTCGTGAAATGCGCACGACCTATCGGTTCTATTTTCTGTTGCTCGGCGATTTGTTTGCCGGCTTTAATTTTAATAAAAGCAAGGTTTGGCAACTTTTAATAACAATTTTCAACTAAATTAATCTGTCTCTTTGTGCATAATCCGATCAGATGGGTGAAGTTTATAAATCTCTTAACAATTTTCAAAGACTCGTTTAACATATTTAAATGTTTTTATGTGTTTTGTATAGTTATTATACTTAAACGACTCTATACAAAAATGGCTGAATTTGTTGATGAGATTTCGGTACAAGGGTTTGCGACGTTGCTGATGAATAATGTTTGTGAGTTGTGTGCACATGCATTCATCATAAAACTCTCAAACATTCGCTCCGTTCGTTTGGTCGTGGGATTATAACAAAGCTGTTTATAGCAAAGGTATAAAAGGCAATTTAGCAAATCTACAGCTGTTTTATCTTGTGTGAAGTAAACAGAATTGACATTAATTAACCTGTTACAAACCGTCATAAATATTTTCAAGACAAAGTATCAAGCTAAGTTCACTCGTGTCAAATATGTTGAAGTAAATGGTACACTACTAATACTCCTCAACTTTTTTATAAAGTATATAGAGGCTGTTCAAACGTGTGGCTTACTATTTACTGCTTTTCTAAGTAATTTAAGTCTCTTGCTATCAAATTAATTTCTCAACTGTGACATAATCGCGGCTAATAGAGGCTAACCATTGCACATAGAACCACATAACCATAATATTATTACACTCAGAAGAAACATAAAAAAAGAATACACTTTTCATTATAATTTCTAAAATTTTAAATTCACAAGTTTAATTTATCAACAATTAATTAAGATATCAATATTATCAAAGAAAAAATATACAATATTTAATCTTTTCACAAATTTTCCTCATTGACACTAGTTTTCAATAAAACCTCATCAAAGTTTATCAATCCTAAATTAATCAAAGCACTGCAGATGGGATGCTTCTGAAACGACTAGTCCTTGCTAAGAAGAATTTTTGATAAAAATATAGTTTTGAGGAAGCAATACTGCAACAAGGATGGGTAGTAAACAGTTTTCTACAGGTTCAAATGCATGCAAATAAGTGTTTCTATTCATTTAAATACAGATCAAATAAGGTAACTAATTACCTACTAACTAATAAGAATTGATTTGTATGAAGCGAGCTAGAACCAAATTATGAGTTACTTGCCAATGTGCAAAGGTGTTGGCGAGCTGAACTACATGGTTTGTGGTGGTGAAGAAGCTAGTATAGGAAATTATAACATATTCGAGTTATAACAAAAAAGAAAAGTTGTTCATAGCAAGTTATATTGAATCATTGCCCCAAGAACCTTTCCAAAGATTAGTAGTTACAGCATGTTAAATTATACTTGTACAAATATCTAAGGTTGGCTTTTCTCTCTTGAGATTTTGTTTTATTTTTGTCGGTTAAACTTGTTTGTAATTTATAAGTAGACACGATATGATTAAACGGCTATATTGAATGTTTGTTATAGTATCGATGTGCTACCAGAGGAGAAGAATACCCACAATGGACATCTACCACAGAGCAAGTCTTAGAGGATTGTGGATATAAACCAGGAGACTCAGTAAAATGCAGAGTACGAGCTTGGACTGCTATTGGCTCTGGTCCTACAAATGAATTCTTTGTAAACATAAAATGTGACAGTACGTTCCCAGTTGAAATATTATATACACGTAGACTTAAGCAAAGTTACTTGAGAAAATAATATTTACAAAGCAAAATCTGCCTGAACTTTTTTCAAAGTTTACATTTTGCATCGTAGTAGCTGCATGTCTTTAAAACAAGTAAATGTATTGCGGCATTAAACCATTTGATCAGAACAACAAAGAAAACGTCACGTGTGGCCACACCTTTCATCTGAAAATAAAAGCCTCATTACATTATTTGCTACTACATGCAAATTATTCAGTGAAGTGTCTACATGTCAACTATTATGTTTTCAAATGTTTTTTGTATATTATGACTATCGGCTCAATTAATTTTTTGACAGATCCATCTACTCCTTCTTTTTATTTGAGCTCCACAAGAGTTTCATCAGAGGAAACTTTCATTAACATCTACTTGGAAGTAAGTAATTATGAACTTATTCATACATTACCAAAACGTGATATTTGCAAGAAGCAACTTTACTGTGTTTAAAGTGATTTCACTTTTTAGTTTAAAATTTAAGCATTAAAATTATATTGTTACTTTAGAAATTTTTTTATTCCAATCGGTTTTGACCTTAATGGAAAGGTTTTAAAATCCTGCAAACTTCACCCTGCTGGTAGCATAGTTAATAATGAATTTACACAACACTAGTAAATTTGCTCCAAAAGTATCACTATAACTTGTAATTGTTTGTATGATTGAAGTGATCTGACTGCTGAATTGTTTCAGTCTCGAAGTTGGCCAAACTTTATCGATACATTATACGCTCCTATAACATACTCCTCCTATATCGTAAATTCAAAAAAACGTAAAAAATCATGGGAAGTTTTTGCTTCCTATATGTACAGAATTCTTTATAATGTAAAGTGACAAGTCGGGCGAGTTTTCAAAATCAATTTTAAAGATAGATCATTTTGTCGCACTTGCGGAAAAAAGAACGCTGTGCAATTATCATTTGATTTATTATATACAACTTTCGTGATATGGTACTTCGTCGTAATATATCGTTAAATGTGTCGAAAAAGACAAATAGGATTGCTGCGCAACTGTTTATAAATGCAAAAGCAATCGAGAAGTGTAAGTGGTACAACGTCGGTCTACCAGTCTTATTGTCACAAGTTAGAGAATCATCAAAAATAATCTTTATCCTGGCCTTTACCCCTGGATGGTAATAGACAACAAACACGTAGAACTGTTATTGTAGTAAAAATGTTTTGTTGTTTTGCCTTACTGTAGACAAAAAAAAAGTTTACTATCAGCTTTACTTTGCAGAATAGACTTTGCCGTTTCAAAAAACAAACACATCGTTGTAAATGTTTGGCAAAAATGTGCAGTTGTTATCAACTTGTAAATTTACTGAAATCATGGTCTTTAAAACCAGTTAGATTGATCATAAAAAGAAGAAATTTGTTGATGCAAATCAATAATTCCGCAGTTTTTACAGCCAACAAATTAAAATTTAAGTAAAGTTTTTTTCTTGTTACATCACTGACGCGATTTGTTTTAAAAAATCTTGGAATGTATTAGGCAGTTTATATGTATTTTAATGTAATATATATGACATATATTTCCAAAAATGTAAAATTTTCTTGAACGGATGATTTTTTGTTATATAAGTGTCTACTGCATTAAAAAAGAGAAATACATGTAAAAGGACCTCATTAGTTCTTATTGCTGCCATAGTGTACACTGACTATTGCAGCATTACGTGTCCTTATTATGTTGGTTTCTTTACAGCTCTAGACGCCATAATTAAAAACGATTTACAACAATTGTTTAAACGTAAATAAACAATGTTTGTTTGCTTGTTTCATTTATTCTAGATTTTATTTTATTTTTTGACTTCATGTAGCTTTTCAGTGCTGTAAAATTCATGACGTCTTTTATGAAGACATTATTTATTGTTAAATAAAGTATAAATAATTTTGGTTTTTTTAAAAGCTCGAACTTGACTTCTTGATCTTATTCTTAGTTGCTTTGTTAAAACAGTTTTAACTGAACTCATAGTTCAATTGTTCAAAAAGTGAGTAAATTATCTGTTTTAACTCAATGCTAGAATATAATTTGCTAAAAGTTTGAGCTGCTCCAAAATAGCCTAAAATTTGGTGCTAGCATTTATATTGCTTTATACAATATTTGCAGCAAAGTTTGAATCTTTACTAAACTTCTCAATTTTAAATAAGCTGCGAAAAAATAAGAAATATCAATATTCTGATGTATTAAACCATTGTATGTTAGGTATAACTTTTAATTCATCTCATTACACAATATGTATAGTTATGTTACACAATAGTTATGCTACATAAGAGTGATGGTACTACGTAACAAGTTATACATACATAATTTGATTATTTTAGGAGTCGATGCATAACTGCCAGTCAATTAAGAACTATACAATTCTTATCAATGATCCAGAAGGACAAGTGCTATATTCAGTTACAAATGCTATGGCTGGTTTCATCACTGTTGAAGGAGCACTTCCATTTACTAGATACTCTATACTCATAGAGGCAATCAATGATGCTGACTTAAGAAGTCACACAAAGAAGTACCTAACTACAGCTGAAACTAGTGAGTCATACTTTTTTATTTTCATAAGGCACATTCTTATTGTTACATTTTTTACAAAATAAATTCACTTTTCACAAAGTTCCCTTTTCAACCTGGTAACTGTCTAACCATCATCGAACCTTGAATAAAGTGAAGTGTGCAAAGAAAGCACATGCTTCATAGTAAACTATTGCCAATTGACAAAGGTTTGTGAACTAAAATTGAATTAGACATCACTGTAACCTGTTGCGAGAAAATTGTTCAATTTCTCTTTTCTCTGGTAAAACTTGTATTTATTTGAGGTTTTGCCAAAAAATATCTTTTTTCAGCTAACGAACATGTGTGCTTTGCATCAGAAATATAGTTGTATATAAAATTATATTGGCCAATTATACTAATGTGCCAAAAATATAGCTGCTTAGCAAAAGCTTCCAATGACATTATTCAAAACTCACTTTTTCTGGTGTGGTTTTCTTTGGCAATTTATACAGAGCATCTTATTTTATTTCTAAAATAGTTTGTAGCTTTGAGAAGTTATTTGTAAATCATGAATACCTTTGGTATGTGATAATTACATTTTGAAAGCTGGTCATTCAAGTTTTTCAAATTTTAAAAAAATGTATTTTTCTTGCATTTCAGACAACATATGTTTGGTAATTACTATATTGGAAAACTTGACAACTAAAAATCTTAGCACAATTGTTTAATTTTTCATGCTTGTTGCAACGCAATAATTAAGTTTGTATAACTTAGTAACGTCACTTTATTCAAAAATGAATAAACCTGGTTGCTGCTGCATTTTATTGCAGCCTTTGAAGATTCTCATCTACTTTCAGTTATTGGTCACTCTGATGTAGCACATTCAGGAAAAAATCCTAGAAACTTCCCAAAAATTAAAATAGTGCATGGGTTGATTTTTAATATTTTGTATGTACATACTACACATATGAAATCCAAAAACATGCATAGTTTTATAAACGGAAAAGCTCTCATCAGCTAAGCAAATGAGCCACAAAAGGTAAAGATACATCGGGCATGTTCACTTGAAAATTGTAGGCAATGATCTATAAATGAATGAAGATTGTCTCGATAAAAAAACTGAACTAAATATATATGAACCAAAATATAATATATATATTATATAGGTATACATAGAACACAGCTTAATTCAATGCATCCAAATATTGTTTCGCATAGAAAATAGTTAACATATCTATATTAGCGTTGATGGCCTTGCATTTAACTTTATCCTAAAGCTCTTACAAACTGGGCAAATATTTCCTCCTCGTTCTCTTACATGTACATCATAGCTGATAGAAAACTACTATAGTTGTAGTATTATAAACTAGACTATGATTACATGTGAACAAAATTTTTGAGCTTTGGGAGGTTCTAGTCAAAAAGTATTTTGATTCATTGTAGCACTTTGGGCTAAAAAAGCCAATAGAAAAGGGCGAACGCGTACAGATTTTAAGTTTTGAATAAACTATCCCAATATCATTTCAAAACGAATTTCTGCTTTCAAATTCATCATTATTAAATAAGTTAAACAACTCTTTTACTTTTATACTTTTATATCATTTATTTGTGGAAAAAAACATTGGTTAAAATATGACTATTTCTTACTACAATAAAGACTTCTCAAATATGCACAAAATGTGCATAGACTGTGAGTTGTTTAGTTAATATTATTAATAATTGTATGGTTGTATTACCTGCATGCTTTTTAATGCTAAAAAATAGTTTTTGCTGTGAGGAATAATGTTGATTAACATGTACTTTTTTTGCTAGTCATTCTTTTGACTGTGATATTGGAGAAAAATACATTACTGAAGCACACCAGGGTGAACAGTGTTTTATGAATGTCAAACAAAACGTTGAGGTCATTTTTATTCATGGTAATACAATTTATCGCTGCCCCTGTAAAAAACTGAGGTAATCCAAAGTACTACTACCCCTGTGAAATATTCTTCTTTCTGCAGTTTTTAGACAGTAGCTATAGAAATTGCTGAATTGGAAATTGCTACGGGAAAAGTTGACACAAACTTAGCTTCATTCAAAGTACGATGACGCATTTGCAAATGACATAAAGCATAATACAAATAAAAATCAAGATTTTGATCAGCTATAAAAATCAAGGCTCACACAAACAATTTAAAAAATTAAGTAAAAAATGTAAATAAAGAAATCAAACAAAATTTAGTTTGTGTGCAATGAATGGGAGGTGCGAGCTGTTAGAAGTCAGCTAAGAGCGTTAAGATAACAAACTGCATCTGACAGAAACTGACCCAAAGCGGTTCAATGCAAGGATGTATAGCCAAATACACCTTGATGGTTAGTGGTAATCAGTTCATTATGCCATAGTCTGATAAAATAGATGTAGTAACAAAGTAAGACGTCGTATGCCTGGCTGCAAACCTGGGTATCTGAGTTCAACTTCAGTTAGTAGTGGTTTATTTTGCTCGGTATTAAATGTTATAATTAGAAAACTGACATTGACATACTAACAAACACAAAATAACTGAAGTGTTTACCGCTAGGTTTTAACATAACTCGGGATAATTCAATTACACAAAAACTCCTTTATTGTTTTAGAGGTACCAGATGAACCTAAGGTCACGATCCAATCTAGTACAAGTTGTATCATATTAAATTTAGAAAAACCAGATATACCAAATGGTGTAATTACAAGCTTTGAGGTAAGATGGTATGATAGTACTATATACAAATTTTTAGTATTAACTTTTCAAAAGAAAACTACAAAGTTTCTTTAAAGCCATGATATAAATTTGGGAACTCCGATCTCAACAAAGGAGCTTTATTCATTGTACCAAAATTCATCGGTTTAAATAAAGTTTATTTCAATATTTTCTGTTGAAAATTATTGTTATTTGAACATTATATCCGTAGCAAATACAAAAAACCGGCTACTCCATCTATTTGCAGTACTTTTTAGACGATGTAAACATTTCCAAAATTTTATTTCTTTTGCTAAAAACTATGAATGCCAAGTTCTATTGACAAATATTTAATAATAACATATACAGCTGTATAAAACAATAATGCGCAAAAACAAAGTTATTTTACCACATTTGTTTCCTACAAAACAGTTTTAATTTTGATATCTAGGTTACCTGTAGCTATCCAGAACGTATTAAGACATCATTAAAGGTGAAAGCAGACTTTAATGAGACAGCCAAAGCAGAGTTTTGTGCCATTCTATCAGCCACTTTGGTTGAATGCATCAGTTCAGCTACCAACTCTATTGGACAAGGAAAAGAGACGATAAGTAGCATATACACTCAGCTTAAACGTAAGTTTTTACACTTTGATCTAAATCATCAGCCAATATGAACAGCAGAGTGCGTTCAAAATGAACTTGTTTGAAAAATTGAAAAAGTTATAAGGATATGTTTACTAAAGCATGGGAATGTTTGGCAGTGTAACTTGAAAGTATTAACGTGGTTTCTGACAATATGTTTGTTTATCTAGGTCATTGCTATTTTTTAGGCCTAAAATCGTTTGGATTCCTGAGTTATTTGATCAATTTAACGTTCACATTTTCAAAAATCAACTTTCATAATTTGGCAACTTTACCACAAACTGACTAGAGAATTGATCATTTTGCAAGTAAAAAAAACTCAGATTTTCATTGTAGAAATTAGCAGGAATGGCTTTTTAAAACATGCCGAAAGAAATCGATTCAGCTGATTGAAGTTTAATTTACCTTATCAATAAAGCTTGAAAATGTTCTGTTCTGCTGGAATTACAGCTCAAAAATATCAACATCTTTAATTATATAAAATGTTTCAATAGTTGTAAACACAGAAGAGTCTATGTTGGAGGAGATCGAAGGAAGTCGCAAGGATTTTTCGATCAAGATCAAGATAAAAAAGGTTGAAACGGAGAAAGGCATAATAGGGTAAGACTTATTTTAAAAAGTTCCTATAGGAATGTATAACATAATTCCTAACTAGCTTTGAACTCAGTTGGTTACCAGTTGGCAACCTGCATTAGTAGATATACGTATCAAGTAAATGTATGTAAAATTCTCTACATGTGCATATCTTTTAATGATTGCTGCCGACGGTCGGTTTTTTTACAAAACAATTTGCTCATCATTCATCCACACACTACCGTCAATAGCTACAGTTTGGATTTTTCTTGTATTATATGATTGTGTTTGGCTTTTTTGCTACTATTAAGTACCCTAGAACACTTATGTATTTGCCTCATCTAACTTTTGCGTTTTCGCGGAGTCATCCTCTTGCAAAAACTCATGAGCAAAACTAAACTATCATAACGAATGAGCGAAAATGCGGAATTAAATTGGACTGTCTAAGAAGCAAATGGCAGCCAAGCATTAAATTGCATTATCCATCTCGGCTACACAATTATACCTGCGGTTCAAAATTACAAACTAGTCTAAAATTGAGAAATTTTTCTTACCGTTGAACCGAACCTGAAGAATCTAATTATGTTTGTTCCAATGCATTTATTTTTACATCATTAGATTTTTGCACTCATCAGAGCTGCGAATTTAAGTTGCAGCAAAATTTTACCCTGTATGCTACTCACGAAACTAATTACTAGCAAATTATACGTGTCATGGAGTATGGAAATATGGTACTGTCAGCTCACTTTAGCCTTACAACCTTAAAACATTTTTCTTATAACCAGGTCTTATGGAGTGCTGCTATCAAAGCAGAGCAGCGGAAGGGTAACCCAGAATGTAGCTGACTGTGGATGTACAAAAGACTCAGTAAACCAAAGGTATATAGACGGAAGAGAGTGTTACTGCTATACAACAGCTGAGTTTACTGCAGAAAAGGTTGGAGAGGAGCTGATATTCACGATTGGAGATGAAAAGAAATATGGAGGATTTCTAAATGCCGAGCTAGAAGCACAAGTAGAGTACAAGGTTTACGTCGCTGTAAAAGTTGAAACTGAAGTATGGAAACAATTCATTTTGTTTATTTTATGTACAATAAAATATTTCTTAAAACCACATGAAAATAAGTTTGCTAATTACCAGAAATTTGAAACATTTATCAACTGTAAAATTATTAAAAAGCAAAACTTACTGATGACATGTTTTTGTGTTGGTAGTGTACATAATATCCTGTATTAACTACAAGTAGTAATTAGTAAAAGAAACCACTATTTAAATAAACTTGAGTTCATCATTTTTTGCAAAGTTCTTTCAAAGTAAGTAATTATTCAAAAGCATTATCATATGTAAGAAATACTAAACATTTGATTTTGAAAATGTTTTGTATTTCTTTCCTTTGCATTTTGTGCATATTTGCAGCTGGTATTCATGAATATAGTTGCTTGCTCTATAAACATGTGAGTTGTTGACATATCATACAAAAACTGTTTTTTTGATTGCAGAACTTCAGTGGACCACTTGTTGCTCTTCATCCTGATTATATAACTGTCACTAGTAAGTACTGCTTTCTCTTTTTCATTCTTGTTATATGGTAAAATAACAGTCTTTGTTAACTGTTGTGATGAGAGAGTTAGCATAAATGCAGTTATTTCAAACTAAAGCAGTGAATGAGTGTATTGGATATCTGCTCATTAAAAGCCTTTGCTTTTTTTATTTTGAAAAGTTTCTTATGGCCTTTTTTAACAGCAACAAGTTCTGAACCTGGAACAGCCCTGATAGTTGGAGCTTCAGTGGTTTGCGTAGTTCTGGTTGCACTAGCGCTACTGCTTGTTTTCCTGATTGTCAGAAGGTAAGCAACCATCTCCAGTTTAACTCTCTTCATGATATATATTGTTTGGCTATTACTTTGAGGATCTGTCGCCAATACGATTAGCTGGTATCCTTTCTAGGATAGTTTGCTATTACAATTCTAGGCACAGAGAAATATTTGCAGGTAAACTTAATGAACCTTGACTGCTATTTCGAGAAGAAATTTTTGAACTTTTATACAGTGCAAAAAAATTACTTCAAAGAAATACAAAGTTGGCTAACCTTGCAAATATGAATCATGAAGTATTGCTAAGTATTTGTATTTTGCCATCTATCAACATACTTATATCTCCTTGGTTATATAATTGAACATTATACACTCATCTTTCTCACTTTCAGCTTTCAAAAATTTACACTTTTATCTGGGCTTAATTTTTGCAGATTAGTTTAAAGCCTTGTCAGCTATACTCTGTAGACAAAGTTTTGGCTAATTAGGAGAAATAATCATACTAGTTAGTAGAAATATTTGTTTTATTAAAAATAATCTTTGAAGATGAAATATGAAAACAATGAAAATCACATTGTAACAATTTTATAAAACCTATTTCAACCTACATGAATAAATACCTCAAATATTTAAAGCCATCAGCTTATGCACATATTTACTTGCAATACAATGTTTAGTTTGCCTAACCCTTTATTGTATAACGCTGTAATTAAAAACTTTACATGTCATCAGCTTTACAATTTTTTTTCAAACTTAGTGAATGTTGCTCATATGACTGAAAAATTGTTTTTTACTTTAACTTAGTAATAAACTTTGAAGTTTACCAGCTTGTGATTACTTTAGCAATTAGGTACTGAACAATTATTATTACATACTAGAAACAAAAAGTTAAATATTTTCGTAATCTCATCAGATAAGACAATGAATTTAATATAAACCTAATTTTATTTTCAATATGAGTGTAATTTTTTATACGTTTGAAAGATGATGTTTTTGAGTTGCTTTAAAAACCGGGATTTTCAAGCAAAATCAGCTTAGGAGTTCACCAGTGAAAACTTTGTGGAAATATTTAGTACAAAACAATTTAGTTCATATAGTGTGCTCTTTGAAGATAGTGAAACAACATATGATGATAACATTGGATGGTTCTGATTAAATGTGATTTGAGTTGATTCAGGTCTTGTAAATACCGACCATTCCACTACATGAATATAGACTGGCCTTGTGATAGTGAGTTTCAAACAAATGCAAGTAGTAAAACCTTGATAAAACCGCTTGCTTCACTTAAGCTCACAGTTTAGAAGAAGTGAAGTTTGTTACTTTGTATGTTTTTAGATGCCGAAACCAGAGAATGAAAAATAACAAGCAAATAGCTATGTCATCAATATTGGGAAAATCAACTAATACTGACTGTACTAAAAGTTCGCAAGGTACAGTTGACTAATTGCATAAGAAATCTTAAATGTCTTTTTTATGTTCTGCTTAAAAATGGGATTGCGAAAGTTTTATTCAGGCATGGTTATTTTTATTAGACACAAAAGTATTATTATCTTGTTGGATGAAAATGCTGAAAATGCTAACAAACTGCTATATAATTTAATTTGCTTACTAATTGTTCTTTGATGCAATCAGGTGCTATTGAAACTACTCTTTTTGCAGTCCAGAACCAATTCATTTAATTTTCATCTCAAACAAGAACATATGGTACTGGAATAAAAAGCATAAAATATTTGTGTTATATTCCAGTAATATTCAAGTTAATACTAAATAACATCAAAGCAAAAATAGATTAACCTGACACACATGCACCATAATGAGTTGGTGAAACAATTAATGTATACCGTGAAAGTTTACCAGTAACAGAAACATTTTTGAATATTAGAGATATACATATTTTTATTATCTATATCTTACCTGCATATTTATATACAGGTAAGATTTATACATATCCATTGACTCTCATTATACTCTTGTTTGCATTGGGTTATTTCTTTTAGAGAAATTGCAGTTTTTTGTGTTAACGATTGTCATTCCATTTTGGTGAATGGTGCCAAAGAAACATTCATATTAGGCTGTTTATGCTACTTTCTCGCAATTTTACCATCCACATATATATATATATATATATATATATATATATATATGCCTCAAATGAGGTATAAATATATATGCCTCAAATGAGGTATATATATATATACCTCAACATTTATAATATGTGTGTATGTCCTTTGCTTTGTCCACTTATAGCCATTAAAATCTTGGAAATAAAATCTTGCATTGTGCTCGATTCAAACTCCTAAGGATGGCAACTGCAGGTGGCTATTCCAAATGTTTAACCACAAGTCTATGAAGCTTCTTATTTGTAGTTCTTACTATATTCCACATACTCTTTTCTTGGGTGCATGTGCTAAATGACGTATTAATTGATATGTTGCATTTAGAGGTTACGATGACCCTGCTATAAAATATTTTTGCCTAATTTTATAAAACAGGATGCAATTTTATCTTTTCCTTACTTGAGCTAATTGGTTTACCGGCCATAGTTATTAATACAAAATGTTGTATTAAAGTTTGGTGATATGCGTAATGACTATATACGTTATTAAGAAACACACGTTGCTCGCCACGGTGAGCCCACCGTTATCCGTTATGATAAAAAACAGATTCACAAACAAATATGTAACAAAATTTTAGTTAAAAGTTCGAATTTTCGAAATAATTTGTTTTGTAAGCTAAATTCATTTAAGCGAGGTTCAGACTTTATGATATGTCTCAAAATTAAAGCTTTACCACAAATTTAACTCAACTTTACCACATTACCTAATAACAAGAAGCACATTGTGATGTTACATTTTCTTGCGTGCCATAATCACGAAACGCTCTAAAGCTTTTGTAGGTAACTTTAGTTACTAAAGTTAACATATTGTTTTGTTACAACTCTTTAAAAAAAAAATATTTTTTACCAGGTGTTTGCCTCAGATAGGTACAATTAGTTTCTGTACCACTCTATACAATACTTTTGCCTTACGATGCCAAAATTGAAACAAACTAAAATCATATACATGTAATATTATACCAAATGACTTTTCATTTTAGTCATATCAAAACAGACTATATTTATCTAGTACTTGCTAATGATTTCAATCACATTTATATTGAAACACTTTTATTGTTGTATTCTTCTTCCTAGTTTATTTCACTAAATCACTTATTTTGTTTTTATTATTATTTACTCTACTATAACTCTTTGTTCATTATTTCATTTAAAGGTTACAGCTGTTTAAAACATTTTGAAACATTTGTTTACACATTTTAATTAAAAAAACACTTTTCTCATGATATGAAGTTTAAAAGTTAAAACAGTAAATGTATATGTTAAACAAAATAAATTTCCTTTCTAAAGAATTTTAAGTACCAAGGCAACTATGGATATTAATCTAACATTGAGTGAAAACAACACCTTTTGTAGAAATGGTGTTAGTGGTGGAACAACTTTAAACAATGCCAACAACTACAAACTTTAAACATACTATTTACTTTCTACCCACACATAATATTTGGCCAGATCCACCCCATTTACTAAAATAAACTTTACACCAACCCACCAGCAATGACTGTTTTTACGAACAGTCATTGCAGTTTCGCAGATTGGCTCACCAAAACCTAACAATATCTCAACATGAAATCTTGCCAGGTAACAATTCATAAGCATGTTATCTGCTCAATGCTACAAAATCTAAGAGCTAAAACGGAATCTACCAATATTAATTAGGGACCTCTATTATGGGATATCAACGAAAAAATTTGTTACGTGTAGCAATCCTACTCACACAATCATTTTCACCTCGTCATCTACATTGATAAATGGTTGTCTCGTCTGTCACTTTTCAAATATCCCTGTCGTCAGATTGTCAGAATCGTCACAAAACATGGGTGGACCTCTTAATATCTTTGTTATTTCTCTTGCTTTGGGATTTCATCATAAAAACCATCTGTGCAAAGCTCTGCTATGTGTAGCCTAATGCAAAAACAGTAGTATATATTAACCTAAGATATACCCAAAAGTGAATCACTGCAAGCGCACAGATGATAAATGTCATTGACAAAAATAATGAGTTGAGCTATAATGGAAATAAAACCAAACACTTTTTTTACTTCAGCAACTGCTTAAAAGAAGCAATCTTCTATCACTTTTGCTGCATCAGCTCATAATAGTACTATATGTATACTACAAGACTAGTACTATATATTAACCTTTGTGATATTCAAAAGCAAATCGATGCAGGAGCAGTGATGGTAAAGGTCATTGCACAGAAAGCGGCGAGTAAAGCTAAAATGGAAATAGAACTAAAGATGTTTTTAAAGTTCTGGGACTGCTAAAAATAAGCAGATTTTTCTCAGCTTTTCTCTGTCAACTGAAAGTAGATTTTACAATTTTAAGAATAGAAACAAAAGGTTAAAAAAAATAAAAAAATGTTCCATGTAAAAGCTAACAAGCCCAGAATTCACTAGACTAATCAACTATGTTTATCTGAACACAAAACAGCCCAAATCTAGAATGTTACTGTCTGCTGGATATGTAGCAAGAAAACTTAAGGAATTCAAAAAAACCTGCATGCACTTGATCTAAATGTAGAGCACTGATGTAATTGCACAACAAGCAACCATTCTAAAACAGGTCAGGTTTAGAACAGGCACTAATTCAAGAAGTTGGAGGAAACTTAGGCTACACATTGTAAAAAGCAAATATGAACAAACACTGGTGTCGCCGTTGGATACGAGCGCAAGCGGCTAGATTCAGACATTCTTGGCAGCGCTGCCAATTGACTTTGTGAAGCAACCATGAGTATCTGACAAAAAAAGCATGGATAGAAAACTCATTTTGCTAATACAAAGTTGATGTAAAGTACCAGCCTAACTCAGATTGGCTAAGACTGAAAGGATTTTGGGTGTTGTGTCAGGTCGATTATCCTGGTTAAGTCTCGAAGCGATGCTGACGTCGCTTAACTGATACTCTCTTATTAAGGAATTCGTTCATTTCCACCTCAAAAATGAGGTGGCTGTATGAATGTGTAACTCCAGAACAAAACGGTTATGAACTTCTGCAGGACATATAATTGCACAATTTTGTCAGAAACAGTATCTGCTATCAGTATCTTTGTCAGCAAAAACACAAAAACAACCTGCTTTGTAAAAAAATATTTTATTGCTCACACTGAGGAAACAAATGAGAGATTATATACTTTATAAATCCCTACTTTAAAAAGCTATATTTTACGAAGCAGAAATATGTCAAAGCCGGAAATAACCAAATTCTGCTTCGTGGCTAAAAATTATTAGGAGTCATGAGAGTCAGTTTAAAATCTTTGCAGAAATATGCATAGGCTTTCTTTATGAAATGTACAGACAACAAGCATAGCTTGCTATGACATTACTTTAGAATGTCCTTGTGATAGCATACTAATGACATGATGCAATGCAGTGTAATGTTCTTAGTTCGCCATTGTCAAGTAATTTTAATAGCATCTACATTGTACTTGCATTTATAACTGAAGTTAAATACCTGGGATTTAATTAGATACATCTACCTACTGAAACTATTTGAACATTTTGTTACATTGAACTTTATTATTCACCACTAAGCTCTAGAAATTTAATTATACCAATGACGATTTATTTTCTTTTTGAGTTGCAGGAAAAAGAGAAGTCACCGAAGATTCTGCACACTCAGAAATACAAGTTGGCAGTGAAGAGGTTACTGTGTATGATTCTGTTGACTCTGAACTTGTTTATGAAATGATGAAAAGCGATCAGACTGAGCATGTCTACAGTGCTGCAAGTAATTCTGACAGCAATGAAGTGCACACCGCATCATCACCTCAGTATGCAAATGTGGAGCCTGTCTATGAAACAACCAAAATGGAGTCTGAAAACCATGTTTACATTGTTGCAGAAATATTGGTTTCGAAATTAAATGACAATTCATATATTTCAAAGTTTATATGTTGTGACTCATATGTCTCAGACAAAAAGTTAGCACAAATTATTTTAAATATGAAAAAGCTGTAACATTTGTTTGATTTTATCACAGAGTGGTTTTACATTGTTTACGGTACTGGCTCAACACATAATCAGCTTTTCTATAAATATATAATCCAATTTTTTCTATATTAAAAATGTTTCAAAATTTTAATTATCACATGAATGTTTTATCATTTGTCTAAAAATAAAGTTTGGAAACTTAAATGAGAAAGTAATTGTATCTAGTAAAAGTTACTCTTGCAAATTTTTACAAATTTTCAGTCAATATTTTGTCTAGTTGCCTGAGATAACTCACATAATAGATTTGTGAATTAGACTAAGACTAGAAACAGTTTAATATTTACAAGAGCTGAATTATCATGTTTCCAATTAACTTAAGATATCATTAAATTTAGATAGATCATGAAAAATTACAAATCATACCAAGCCATGCTAGCTTTTGGAAGATAACTAATTGTTCAATTTTAGGTTTTTTTCAAAGCTTTCATTACTTTCGAGAGGTAAAGTTGCCATGATTTTATTATTAGAAATTTTTTCACTGCTCCGGTAGCGGGAATCATTGAAAAAATAACACAGTCAGACAGTGCCTTGATTTAAAAGAAAATTCAAAGTAGTAGGGTAGTCACAGTAGTAGGGCACTGCAGTTAGCCCTTTTAGCAATTTGAAGATAATTATAATTCGCATTGATCTTGTGAGAACACATTATAGTAAAGGATAGATAGTTTAGTCTAAACAAAGTGCTACACTTTAGAGGTACAGACGATGGCAAAATAAATGAACATGGTTTCTGTCAGTGAGCTGGCGGTTCAGGGAACATGCCAAAAAAAATTGCCAAGCTATGAGGTTTTTAGTCGTGAATGTTAGACAATCTTGTTCAGCTTTGCGAAATGTTTTTTTCTGAAACCGCAAAATACTTGTCAGAGGTTGAATGGAAAACTGAACATTAACATTCACCTAAATGTACATTTGACGCCTTCATTGTAGCAATACAAGTAATACGTTTTGAGACGACAATTTCTTCATGCATTTTACATGTTAACATGAACATGCAGTCTTCATCAGGTTCATTATCCAAAATGTTCCAACAGTACAACTGCTAATTACCAAAATCACAACACATTTTAGCAAAGGTCAAATTGTGTATATGTACACCTAATCTATTGAGTATCCAAAGAAAACCACATAAAACAGACAATCAGATAAGCCTACCATAGTATTCTATATCAAGTCAAATACTAACTAGAACAAAGGGGAAATTGTGAGCCAGAAACTCGAATGCTGTATAATCAAAACTTATGAGTCCCCAGACTTAATCATATAAGGTAAAAAGATTTTTGAGCGTCTATTGTTTTAAAATAATAAGATACACTAAAAAATATTGAGCTCAACAGATATTGTGTTTTCTTCTGATAATTGAAATTAAAGTTCTATGGGCAGCATAATTGCTAGTTAGCTTTTGGCCAAACTAATTGCATAAATCATTGATTTCCTAAAAGATTACTTTATTCAGTTTATTATATTATAAGTTAAGGCTTCAACTACAGACTGTGGAACAGTAAACGCAATGAAAACTACCTTAAATCATTAAACTTGTGTAGTAATAAGTTATGATCAGTTGGTGAATCAAAAATGTGAATTCAGAATGCTTCAAAAAGATAGCACATATACATATATAGAGACAGGTTTTAGAAGAGGGGAGACAGATGAGGGCCTGTCAATCTACCAGTTTTTAAACAAAAAATTCTACATAACTTGCAAGTGGCAAGGTAGTGATTTCGTTATCAGCATTTTTGGATTTGAATTCTCAAAAACACTAGTTGTTCTTTATGTACTACTAAATAAATGCATGCCTTTGCATGGATGATACATTTTTTTAAAATAAAAAACTTATTTTTATTCGACACTAAACATTTGCCATTTCAGTTATTAAATTGAGGGATTCGCTTATTTTTGTGTCTGTCCTAACCATGTGTAAGTTAATATAAAAAGTTGGAAGTTTAGTTAAAGTGGATTGGTACAGAACAATTTTTACTTTTTATGCTACACTATCACTCAATAATAAAACTAACATTTAAACTGCCTAAAAGTTTTAAACTTAAGCTAGTAATTTGCACAAATATTATAATCTTTACCGTAGTAAGAACCGTATCTGTCCCAAACCAGCTAACAACACTAAAATAATATCTGCACCTCAAATGAGTTGAACCATTACATTTTAATGTATGAAAGTGAACCCATGAACAGTACTAGTAACGCATGCAGCCATTGTGCCAATATTTGGAATAAATTTGCATATAATTATTACACTTGATAAAAACATGACTGCAAGAATGTAAGTGTTCATATTTTTATCAATCACTATTTAATAAAATATATTTGCTTATTGTATTATTAGTGATTGGTAAAAATATTAACCATTCACTAAAAATTAATAAAAAATAAAAATCAATCAATTGAGCCAACTGTGATGATTAAACAAACACTTGATTATTTGAAACTTATATAATTTATAAACATATGTATATATATGTTTATAGAATACAGATAAATATGTATAAATCTCAAACTTTCTATCTGCATGTATTTCTTTTGGCGCGTCCGGCTATAGATATTGAAATTTTTGAATAAAAAGCTCACATTCTGCTGGATAGGAGACAAAAACTGCACGTTATCTCTTTTTTGCATTTGTACCAGGATCGAGAGGTACAAGTACCGTAACATTCAAAGTTTAGATGGATATCTTCCTCTAGAACAGTAACCTTTTTATATGCACACAGTTTTATGCTAGAATTGTCACTATTGATTAAAAATATTCAGTATTTATAATTTTCAATTCATATTAATTGTACCGTTCTACTATCATATTTTATGTAATCGTTGCAAAACAGAGATAAATTAGCTATTTTTTGTTTATTATTTCATGTTTACATTTTTACACTTTCATAGTTTGTTATGTTTTATTTCATTTACTTTATCTGCAAAATACATATTCCTCATGATATAAAGTTTGAAAGCTGCAGTTGTTTGACAAAGTTTAAAAATGTTCACAGTGGGTTTTTTTTCCGTAATTTACGTTGTATATAAACTGCACAAAGCAATGTTCTATTTATAAGAAAATTGCTCCAAACAATTGAGTTTCTGAGTTCAAACCCGCTACCAAGCAGATTTTTACTGCTAAATTTCAATAGATTTTGCTGGACAGAGGTTAAACAAATAGCAAAATTAGCAAAATAAACAACTTTGAAATTTATATAATTTAATATGCAGTAGGCCTATATATAATTAGGAAATGGCACTTTATTTTATCACTGCCTATTTTACTATTCACACGTAATGTGTCCGCTCGTTGGTGTAAAGGGATGCATGTACTACCTGGAGTGTTCATCAATAATGACATTTTACAAATGATGGATGAGCCTTTCGACATGCAGACTTCACTGCACTGAAGCCTTCTATTATTGATTGGAATCTATGAGCAAAATACTGTCATCTACAATTACAAAAAAAAACATTTTTCATATCATTAATTCTATTCTTATTCAGCAACTCAACAGGTCGATTGCGCCTAATTTTTTATTAATAGGCTTTTTAATAACCTAACACTTTTCTAGATTTTCAGAAACGGAGAGTGGTCTCGTTACTAGTAATTTGCAGTAGTGATAAAAACTATGATAACTGAATCATCATTAAAGTCTCTAGCTACAGTAGCACCCTTACATTATAAATAAGTTTGTACCATAATAGTTCAGGAGAGATTTTGCTTCATATGAATGGTAAAATACATACAAATAATGCAATCTATTTTGATATTTTTTAAAAATAGCCCATTTGGTCCTTCAAAATAAGAAAAATACTTAATTTAACTTTTTAACTCATTGACAACATTCACAAGTATACTCGCTCACATTTATCATTGCAAGACTACTAATGCAAGTAATGTTGGCTTTAAAATTTAACCATTGCAACTATTAGTATTTTGAATCTACAACATAAAGTTTCTGAATGCTATAAGAATGGTCGTGTAAAATTACTCAATTTTACATTTGAGTTTGTTTTCAGTAACGGGTTCTTAACTATAAAAACCTTCTATATAAATGAAAACTGACTGGCACACGAAACCTCTTCATGGTGCTTACCACCGACAAATATCTAAGGTTGGCGATCTTCACCAGACATATATGTGGCTGAACAAAGGAAACCTAACGGCCAATACAGAGTTGCTAATTATGGCAGCCCAGGAGCAAGTGCTCCCAACAAGGCAACTCCAAATAAAAATCTATCACACTAGAGACGATCATAGATGCAGACTGTGCAAAGATGCACCTGACACCATCCAACACATCATCAGTGGATGCAAGCAGCTAGCAGGAAATGCATACACTGAGCGGCATAATCATGCCGCAGGTGTTGTGTATAGAAGTCTATGTGACAAGTATGGCCTTAATAACCCACAACACTGGTGGGAAACTCATGGTAAGGTCAATGAAAATGATTGCGCTAAGATCCTCTGGGACTTCTACGTCCGGACTGACAAGCATGTCCTAGCAAACCAACTAGATATAGTAGTGATGAACAAGGAAAACAAGAGAGCTACTATAATATATATAGCAGTACCTAATGACTACAATATAGACAGCAAAGAAAAAGAAAAGGTAGAGAATATCTCCCTCTTGGAGAAGAGATTGAAAAATGCAGGGATGTAAGAACAACTGTAATCCCAGTAGTCATTGGGTCACTGGTCGAATTAACACCGGCACATAAAATGTGGCTTGCCCAAATACCAACAGCAATCAACTCAGGTGAGTTGCAGAAAAGTGCGCTACTGAGAAAAGCTAAGATCTTGAGGCGAGTGCTCAAACTCCCAGGTCTCTGGTAGGAGACCCGAGTTAGAGCAGAAACTACCACCCATACGGGTTAACCGGGGTGAGGAATCAATTTTTTTATATATACAGTCAAACATGGATAACTCGCCCATGAATAGCTCAAACACACGGCTAATTCTAACGGTTTCTTTGGTCCGTTGCCACGTAATGATGAATTGCTATAGATAACTCAAACTCAACACTGTTAACTCGAACTGTTTTTTGCCCAACGTCTACCGAAACGGTTGTTATCGCTTTAGAAAATCACTTTATTCTAAGCCATAGAGGTAAACCTCAACTTTTTGTAATTCATAAGCGTCTTCATTACCACCATCAGCAAAATATTTTTGTCAATATAATTTTCTAAAGGTTTGGTGAAATTTGATTTATACCAAACATCCGCTTAACGATCGCCCTTCCGAAGCAAGGTAAAGTGAGGTAATCTTTGCATAAACTTCAAGAAAAATCAGCAAAATTGATTGTGGGTAAAACGCTGAAAAGAAAAATATGTATTTTCTTTTGAGCATTTCAAAGACAATCAAGTTTTGCCAATGTCAATCTAATAAACGCCCTGGCAAAAACATCACCTCAAACAACGAACCAATCTCAAGTGATAGAAAAATCTCTATATTTTTGATAAAATCGTTTTAAACTTTACATTAGAAGCATTTAATTTGAAACCAGCCATTTGTCCTTTTAATTTATATTACAGTTTGTATATGTACTGATGTCTTTTCTTTTGAGAATTTCAACAACGATCAAGTTTTGCCAATTTCAATCTAAAAAACGTCCTGGAAATAACATCATCTCAAACAAAAAACCAATCTCAAGTGATAGAGAAATCTCAATACTTTTTGATAAAAACGTTTTAAACTTTACATTAGAAGCATCTAATTTGAAACAAGCCATTTGTGCTTTTTGATTTGTATTATAGTTTGTATATGTATATGAATCTACTAATAAATAAGTAAATATATGGACTTGTGACAGTGCTCTGATAACTCGAACACTTTTGCTCGGTCCCGTGAAGTTTGAGTTATCCATGTTTGACTGTATATATATAGATATACATATATATATATATATATATATATATATAAATATATATATATATCTTTATATATATATATATATACATGTATTATATATAAATATATATATAATACATGTATATATATATTTATATATATGTGTATATATATATATAAATATATACATATATATAAATATATATATACATGTATTATATATATCTTTTAGAAACTATCTAGAAATAGTACATAAGTAGACGACAAGACATACCACCTAATATTTAGAGCCACATGTTTCTCTAGCAGAGCTGGTTAAAACATTTATGAATCTATTTCATAAATAATTGTATTGGAGAATGTTTCTTCGGTATCTATGATGAGCTGCTGATTTGCTTCTCCAAGTAAGCCATGGTCAGATGACAGATTGTGCATGCTACCGCATGATATAGATTCCTTCTTTAGGTTTATCAGCATTAGACATACATCTGAAACATGATTATATCAACTGATAAGCTACCTTTAAGTCTAATGCAAAAATAAAAAACTGTCTCCAATTTGCTGGCAAGTGAATATGTAGAAAGAGTCATACCCAACAAAAACATCAGTTGCTAAATAATGTATTAGAGAATCATTCCCAAAATGTTAAAGAAAAAAGATGGTGTACAGGTTTCCAGTTTTGTGTTTCCACAATTTACTTAGTGTTTAACTTCATTCAGCATGGCTCATCAAACTCATGAAAAACATGATGGTTTTATCACCATTATATAGACGAGATAATTTGCTGAATTTTTGCACCACATTGTCATTGATCACACAAAAATGAATTGTTCAGGCTGACTTTAAATGATTTTCTCTAGCGAAACCAGTAGTCAGGTTATAAATTTAACAGACATGGTTTAATCAAGGTGATATGAATCACTTTTAACCAACGATTGAAACTATAATGACTGTGATTCGCTTATCAAAGTGATTATATAAAGAATAAGTTAACATATATAGACAGATTCTGAATGCTCCAACATATAATAGTTATTGATACATAAACTGTAACAACTTGGAAGTTCCAATACCTCAGAGACTAAAACTATAATAGCAAATATAATAACCATAAATAAATCTCGAGTAATGCTTGTGAAACATATTAGCTGTCTATTAAACCAGTACGATGGCAAAGAATGAACATGAAATATACCGACCAGAATATAATGCAGCTTTTTACATTATGAATTCATGATCATTATGAGAACGGCTACGAATCCATTAAAAACAGCATCTATAGAAACAAATGAAACAAGGATTTTGGTACATGATTCTGGCAATTTATGTCTGACTTACTTAGAAGGCCTTGATACAACAGAGTTGCATGAAGTAAGTTTATCTGAGTCTGAGCTGAAGCTCTCACTAGAATCTGACTTCTTCATACACCAGCTAGATGAAACAACAACGGAACTCATCAAAGCGATTTCTTGAAAGTGAAACTATTAACCATCAATGGTACAACATGTATGTAATAATTTTATTAAATACTTTGCAATATGCTTTCTAGAATCAATTGAAAGTTTTTGATGCACATGTATTAGGATAAACAGACAATGTACTTTGGTAAACATGCTATATCATATAATAATCATGCAATGTACCAAGATACACATTCAAAGTCCTATAATACTATTTATTCATCCAGAAAGTTAGTTGTCATCAAAGATACTGCAGCAATTTTGTTTTAACAAGTTACCAGTACAATAAATCTAAAACTAAGCAAAAGATTTCGCATTTAAATGCTAGTTAAATAAAAAGTAAATAACATGTACCAATGCAAAGTACCAAAAGAAATATAATAAATATTCTATGCTTGTCACTTGTTGTCCAGCAATGTAATAATTTCACTCCAAAGTTAAACATTATTCATTAGTTGGTCTGCGTCACACCCAGTGTATCTAATGAGGTGTACAGTATAGTCTGTCAATTAGTTGCTATACAGGTCCCATTGTAAAAAAGTATGAAACAGGTTCCTGGCAGACCGGTGGCTAAGATGACGGCAAAAAATGTCTGTCATATTGAGTCCATGGCGGCTGACTAAAAAGTAATGAATCACATCCATTACAGACAATGAGTTCAAAATACAAAATTTTCATATAGACATATAAGAGCTTATGTTTCTGGTGCAATAAGTATCCATCAAAACCTATCATAAAAATGATCTATTACATGTAATGCATGTAGCTATAATTTTGAAACTTTCTTAAAAATAGGAAGAGGTACAGGACTGATTTGGATGTGTAGGCAATATGCATAGCCCTACATGAAAAGAATAGATAGACATTCTTTGGCTCTCGCCACAAAAATATTTAGTTAACTCATATATCGCATACTTCTGTAAGGTAATTATTGATATGTGAGTTCTATTAGAATATAATATAATGCCATAAATTAAAATACAATGAAATATGTATTAATAAATAACTTTCAGCATTTCTTACAAAAGGTTAACGCTTTCATTAGTACCTGAACCAGTAATAATCAAATCAGCTCCCGCAAGCTAAGCAAAAGTGCACAAACTAAACCTAGTCAAAATACGATAAAATGGCAAAGCACTTACAAGACTGATTTTGTGTGCAAATTTGAATTAGTTATGTATAACATAACTAGACGTATCAGTTCACAACTTCCTTGAAGTCGAAGTTGGTAAGAGTTACCCAGTTTAGTTTAAGATCAGTCGTGAAGCATGTAGTGAAGAAAGCTATGTTTTGTATGCTATAAAATAAAATGAATGCACAGTTTAGGGGTCTTTTAAGTGATTGCAGTACCACAACAATTCAAGTGAACAGGTCTAACGCTAAATAATTTTTTATGTACTAAGCAAGAAGTTGCAGGTTCAAAACATGGAATTTAGGTTAAAAATTTTATTTTTACTTTAAAGTTAAGAAATGGCAAGTTAAGCTATGCATGGTAGTTTTTAAGCACTATTTTTATGTGGTGTTGGTTTTTGTAAGTTATGGCATCAGCTTACACTAGCAACTTTGGAAACCGTAAGATTAAGCTATTTTACAGAACAGCCTGGTCGTCTCAAGGATTAGTATAATGATTTCATTTCCGACTTTGAGCACAGAATCAATCCACTGTCTCTTATGGAAATTGATGTTTTGTCTTCTTGACTTTGGATGTGGGTAAATCGGTGCCATTAGTTGAATAGCAACATTATTTAGTAACTGCTAAAATCATTAATTGGTGCTATTTCCTAGGCAACTCTATGCTTTGGCAAAGCTAGACATCAAAACATTTGCTCAGAAAATAGTCTAACTTTTAAGGAATACTGTGCATGTGGTAGACTAACTATTCTAATTCCATCAATTATATGCCAATTTCACCGCGTTGCCTGTATTTCTAGTTAAACGGCTTACCTGTGACCATTGCAAGTATGAATTATTGAACGTTTGGCTTAAAGACTGATGTCCTATTATTGGAACGCTCAAGTCAAGTTAGCTAACATCATTTCTGCATAATATACTCTATTAATGTTTTCTTTACAATTTCCATAATAGCTATTATTATTCTTTATCATTTATAATAAAGTTTTATATAATAAAATTATGGTAGAAATATAAATTATAGGGCAAGTTAAGCGAGTTTAATTCTGTTCAACCTAATTACTGTCCAACTTCAGCGACCAACCATACATTTCATGTTTGACTAATAACATGGTCATTTGAGCATAAATTTGTTTCGGCATTTGATGTAATTTTTAAAATATGTCATTCAAAATTTATTTGTTCATCAGTAAACATCCATCAAGTCTTTTTACAGTTGGTTTGATTTTATGTTGTTTGAACAGTAAAATAATGTTTCATACCTCCCCTTTTCAATTTTATAATGATATATTACAAAAAGACTACTGAGGCTGGTATTAAGTGTCTGAATAAGAACAAGGCAAAGTTTTTCTAAAATTAAAACAAATGATCAAAAAGCATGAACAAACACCCTCAAATAAGCTTCTTCAAATATTTTTGAAACCATCAAGTACTTGTATTGACATACCGAAGATATTTTTAATTGTTATAAATTTAGAATTATTTATGAATAGTTTCTTAGTTTACGAAGTTTTTGCTTGCCTAATCTAAGTTAAACTATTGCCTTTTCTGCATCAAAATTTTGGTTATTCTCTATCAAATAGGCAATGTTACACTTCAATCCATATTTGATTAGCGTAGAGGCCTTGTGACAATGAATCCTTTTTATTGATTATTATCTCAGTTTTGTCACATTCTCTTCTCTTTGCATGTTTATTTAATGTAGTTGTTAGCATGCGATTAACAAAAGTGTCCATCAACAACATTTTTAGCCAAAAAAATGATTAAAAAAATTATCTTATGATAATCTTTAAAAAAATCCTATGATATTCTTTATTCCCACATGCACCAGTCTGAACATATGAAACAAATATTGGAACTGATTAGCTTCATATGTTGCAGTTTGGTTTTTCTGCCGCAAATTTAAAAAAAACGCTTCTTAAAGTAAAAAAATAACTATACATATTCTGCTAATATGCAGTACTAATCTGTTTTCATTGCAAATTTCACTGTAAATACAAGCTTGTTTTCTACTTTGATTTAAAATTTGTATAGGGCTTGTAGTAAGGAACTAGTGCACCACATTTACACCCAAGCTAAATAGTGGTTTGGGTTTCTTGCTGTTCCCGGTATCTGCTAACTCATTCCAATGCCACTTTTCACTAACTCAGATTTTGTGTGCACTGTTTTTGGGCATTCTCTTATCATGTTTGATGGTGTTGCTTTTTCTAGAAAAACTGTAGCATGTAACAGATTTGGGCGCTGTGTAGAAATCTGAGGCGTTTCAACACAAAATATTTGAATGAAATTTCCTTGCTTTGATTGGAGTTGATTTTTCAAACGCAAAAGGGAACTATTAAATTTTTAAAGCTGACAGAACGATTTGAAATTTGTATTTGTCAAAAATAAATTTGTTTAACAATTGGTTTTTTACTAGCCTATTTGCTTAATTGATGATTTATTGGTTTTAAAAATTGCTCAGAGTCTAACTTTTTTTAACTATCACATACAACTGTTTGTATGTAATTTCGTGGCATATGAGTGCCTTCAGAGATAAATCCTAATACTTTATATTTTGAAGTAGCATGGTGTTGTAAGTGAAGCGATGAAATAATAAGTAAACTTCAAAAACCATAATAATCCCACAACCAAACACGAACAGAGCGACTGTTTGGGAAATTGATGATATGCATATGTGCACACAAATCACGTAAATTATTCATCAACGGCTGTCGCAAACCCTTGTAACAAAATCTCATCAACAAATTTAACCATTTTTCAATAGAGTCGTTTAAGTATAGTAACAGTAAAAAACACATATAAACCTTTTTAAATATGTCACCAAATCTTTAGTATTTGTAGAAAATTTCATAAACCTTACCTATCTGATCAGGCTATATATAAATAGACAGCCTAATTTGGCCTAAAATCGTTATTAAAGCTTTACAAGCCTTATTTTTATCAAAAATAAGACTGGCAAACAAAATTCCGAGCGACAGAGAATATAACAATTAAGTCATGCGCATTTCATGAAAAAAACGTGCACATTTCACCAGTCTAGATCAATTTTCATTTGTCGAAGGTTTCTGTAATTAACGCTGAAGTACTGAAAATTAACTGTTTCTTTTTTTAATGATTTCAAAGTAACTGACATTTTGGACACTTATGATAAATTTGGTATTCCAACGGATGTCCAAAGCAGTGAAAGTAAAAAAACAACGATTATATTTTTTCTAACGATTCTTATTCGATTATTACAACATTTAATTACAAGAATAATTATTCGATTTTATAAGATTCAATTTTAACAATAATGATTCAATTTTATGAGATTTAATTATAATAATAAGCATTCGAATTTACAAGACCGAAGTATAGTGACCAATGTTAGGCAGTATGTTACTATTATTATTTTTTCTAAATAGTTTTGTTAAATAGATTTTCTAAAAAATTATATAAATATCACAACTTTTTGATACTGTTATAGCTAAGACATTTTAAAATGTAAACAAAGTTGTGCATTGGTTTTCTGTTATTACCGTATTACTATATTAATAATACTGGTTATTCTAATAATACCAGTTTTTCACTTCTAATATTGCATTTTTCCTATTGGGGGAGATATAAACAAATGATATTTTATTTTCATTATTGCTGTTTGTTGTACATAATAACACCCAGTACATGACAGCTACCATAGCAGTTATCCTATTGCACTGCAGTGCCATTTGACTGCTAATAGTGCATTTCTCAACCATCAGTACCCTTTCTTTTTTCCAATATCACTTTTGTCATGGGCTGTATGACAAGAAACTTTCTAGATAAATTAAAATAATAGGTGATATACATGTAAGCTGTACTGAGAGGTAATGCGTTTTTGATGGGTATATCAAACTTGAAAGAACATATGTTGTACAACATTTCTACTAATCTTTGAGCTTAACTAAAAAATGTGATGATATTTCACTTTTGTAGTTTTTCCTTCTCTAGCTCTTTTTCAATATTTCATAGTGGGCCACAGGACTACTTAACAGTATAAACACCTTTTGTCTAAATAATATTTCAGATTTCATGCATTTTTACCACCATTCCTTATATTTACATTGAATTACATGTATTTTATTTTACATGTTGCTCTTGCATCTGTAAAGTACACTAATAAAAACAGTTTTGTTTGATAACATATATCATATTACTGTACTGAAAATATTACTCAGATTACATTACACACTTAGTAATTATGTCAAATGTAGTCCTGTTAGACACTATATCAGCTTATGGATTCCTGTGATCAGTTTTTATATTTCAGTCAAAAGATGAATGTTCTTTTGTTTATATGTTTTTCTTTATCGATCTTCATTTTCTTGGCCACTTAACCATTTGGTGAAAAAAAGCATAAACCAACAGCTGTTTGGTGACGTATTTATGTCATCCATATTTATCATCCCATTCAAGATGTTTGTGAAAATACAGACAATATTAATTCACAATTATTTTCTGCCTGCTGTTACTATATATGCCAATTACCAATTATTTTGTTGTACTTTTACTCTGACTATTGCTTTTATATTGTACGTCATGATGCAAATGCTTTAATTTTCTTATCTTAATTTTATATGCTTCTATGACTGTAAACTTTTTTGTAAAACGTTTTTCTAGACAACTTTAGCGTAGAAAATTTTATTTCACGGACTAGCACTTTTTATGATCTTTATTGTCTCACTAATTTCAGATCATTTTTGTAAAGCAAATGATCGTATTCATATTTTGATGTTATATCCTCCCAAACTTATTTTGGGGAAAATTTCGCACTACTTGCTCAGTTTTCCTTATTCATTTCTAGTTTTCCTGATTTTCTGTGTAAGATTTACTATATAAATTGCCTTTAATATCTGTATCTTTAATAAAAAAAAGTATTAATCAGCTCATATTTAATCTGAGTCTCTGTAAAAATGATTCTTCCTATCGTAGTCTCACTTGGATAAGACTAGACGCACGTTTTTTGTAGCCTGATTTTTAGTTTTCTGTCATTATATTGTTGATTCTGTGTTATTAAACACTGAGAAACATTGTCTTGTTTTAATGAATTAGCTACAGTACCAGTAGTGCAGATTAACATGAAAACCCACAACTTTTGTGTGATGTTTCTTGGGTTTATTTTGTGTAAAAACTCTTTCTTTAGCAAAAAAATCATCATGTTCCCGGTGTGCTTCCAATAAATCTTGGTTGTGTTATTTGTCAAATTTGTCTTGGGAGCTGTCATAATTTGTTGTGTGTGTTTCTTTCAGCTTGATTTTTTTGTTTTTTTCAATCAATCTCTGACGGTTCTTTGACATTTTGTTGTGCTTAACTCGTCTCATTCAAAATGTTTTAGTGTTGCAACTGTTATTTGATTTTGATATATGGGCTCTTTCATAGTCATTTAGTCTTCTTCATCAATGACGTTTAAATGTTTGCAACGATAAAATATTTATTAGATTAAAACATAGTAGTATTAGCATTTTGGATATTCATCATCAAGCAACGTACTTGTATGCTTCTTTGATGAATTAAAAACACTGCAGTTCTGTTCACTCATATCCATCTCAAAGGTTCTTTATATAAAGTTTTGATAGTATTAATGTATGCAATAAAACCGGCAGCATAAAAATAACATTAATATTACTTTATCATAATGAATTATACATGAAAGTGATATTTACAATTGTACTGAACGATGCTTAAGAAAATGTGGCTTTTGAAACCGTGCTTTAGGAGAAGTGTCACAATGTTAAACCAACAAAATAATAAGCACTGAGCTTTGCAAGCAACAGATTAAAGTGTGCAATTATACTCTATACATATACGTCTGTCTCACATAAAATAACACTTCTTAGCTTTTTTTATTTTCACTGCAGCTTTTTGCTAGTAGCTGTTTGCCTTTTAGTTAATGCTGCTTAGCATTGACATCAAAATGTAAGAAACTTACGTTTAAAATGAATTCAATGATTAAACTGTAGATTTAGTTTTGTGACCAATATCCTCATCCTACATAGTTGCTAGCTGAAATTAGGCATTCATGAAGAATTGCTGATTGGATGCTACAAAAATCCAATTTTGGTAGACTTGCCTGTATCTGCCTTCAAATTTAGGGTTTCAGGGTGTTCTGGACAGCTAAAGGTAACCAACAAAACCAAGCGAAATATTATTTTAAACAAGCACATGTGAATGATGTCAATTTGAGTTTATTATATACAGTATGCATGTGTATAGCATAGCAACATGTGACAACATAACAATGTGTATTGATATAAAATGTGTAAAAAGTTTGCTGAAGGATAAATGTAAAAATGCCATTGCGTAGCAACTGGTATTCTATGTAATTCCTACTTTAGTCTTTTTCCGGGATCTCGGAAAGTTTTTTAAAATGCACTTACATGTATACTTTACTTAACTTTACTATAAACAATTACCTTGAACTATTAAGCAATTGAACTGTCAAACTAATTATCTCGGTACACATAGACATTTTTAGATTAATACAAATTTAAAATATAATGTAAAAGTAAACACTAATGCTGTGTCATATAAAAACAACCCAGTAATTAATACTCATTGTCTTATCGAAACCACAGTTTTACATCAACCGTTTGACGTTTTAAAACGAGTTGAAGACTAAAATTACTTTGAAAGTTAGGATATTTGATAGCAAACACTTTACAGGTGTGAGCATAAAATAATGGCCAAATCTAGCAAACACATATTGAATTTTACAACTTTGCTCACAGTTGATCACAGTTGATCACTCATTGAGTAAGCCACCAAGATGTTAGATTTGGTGACATAGTTTACTAAAGTGATATTGATTTTGGTTCTGACAAGTGTAGATTCCTAGTTATGAGTCTTTTTAGAACTGGAGTTAATTTATCCTGAAACCTAGCCTATAGTCTATAATTTTTGTTTGATGAACTTTTGTTCAGGTGCATTAAGCTTTCATACGTTGGTTTATTGCAAGCATTATGTATCATATGCTCACTTGTGTCAATATCTCAATTTGCGGCAACTTTGTGAACCATTGAATGGCTTATTAGTGCAGTCTTATTAATTGAGGCACACTTGAACAATAAATATCTCATTCCTTGTACAACCTGAGAAAGAATTGGTAATGTATATTTAATATGGTGCGTGAGGTTGAATTATAGCTCATTTTGGTTACCAGAGTTGACCCAGCATAAACTCAAGCACTGTAATCTGATGCACTTGAGTATATGATCAATTTATCTATCTAATTCAGTCTACCCACAAAGGGAGTGAGGTCACTGTATTCTTAACAAAATTGATTGTTTTAGAAGCCATTTGAGACACTTGATACCCAGAAAATTTTAGATTGCTGCGTATATGCATATCATTATGATTGTATGGTATTTAACAGTATGAACTAGGGAGAGTGTGGCTTATGAAAACAAAAAAACTTGCACTCATTATTTCTAGCTGTAGCCACTACATAGATCTCTGAATCTTCAGTAGAGCATCATTGATTGAATGAATGCAAAATAGGCCAATCTCAGATTTGAAACAAGCAATTAAGAGATTCTACCTAAGAAACGAAACTTTCTCACTACTGCACCGCATGGGAGATTATCAGGATGCAAACAGCTCTAACCTTTACTTTAAATGAGCTAATGCTTTTATTGAACAGTCATGATGCTGAATAATAATGTGATATGGGTTTAGGAGCGTTTGAAAAGTATTGGAAACAAAGTAATGAAAAAAACATTCAAAAATGTTGGTATGTCGCTTTAAAAGTTTTCCGTGATACATGTTTTGTTTTACCCGCTGACTGAATTATAGGACATGAGGGTTACAAAGTTGACTCTATTGCAAACTGAATGTAATTTTTGTGTTTTTGCTATAAAATCTCTGTAAATAATCCACTAAAACCAACATGAGTTACTAGACACCTAATTTACACCTTTGAAAAAATGGCTTTAATTGTAATGAATGCTTATAGCAAGGCTAAGCAAATTGGCTAGTTTGGCTTATTAGATGTTGGATTCCATTCATATTAGAAAGTGAGACTGGCAAACGCCTTTTAAACTTTTTTATCATTGAATAACTAATACCCAAATAACTGTTCCTATAAAGGGCCAAAATAATGCTTAATGAGACTTTAATAAACTTCAGGGCAATCAATGTAGGTAGAAATCTTTTAAAAGCAAACCAAAATACCACTTTCTGTTGAAGATTCTGTAAAATTAAGGCGTTTCGCAATTTCTATGAAACCACCAATAAATTTGCACTTTTCTGCTCATGTGCCCACAGCAAGCTTTCATACTGGAAAAAAAAGTTTCAAACAGTATAGAGCTTTTCTTATGAATTTATTGGTCATTGTAAAACATTAGTATCTTTGGTGATTAAATTCACCCTCCTAAAAGCATATTTGTTTAATTTTCAAGGAATGAAAGTAAGGAATTTATCAATAACATTTTCACCATTTTGGGACAACAATACAACTACTTTTTATCTACATGGCTGTCTCACAACACTACCGACTGAACTTGGATGCTCGAACAGCAAGTTAAATAGATTTTATCTTCATTTTTTCAACAACAAAAAACTAAAAATCATTGACTTTTAATAATAATGGAAATGTAATAGGTTCTTATTATTCACATAAAACTAATGGACCAATATTTATTTTTGATGGAAATAAAAACTTGTTCGAGCATGACTAATGTTGTTTCCTTATTATGTAGGTAATTTATTTTTAAATTACTATATCTAACTTTCTGAAAACAAATGAGGTTTTTTAATGGTCTCAGATTCAAGTGTCATCATTTTTAAAACATTGAACTCATTCTTGGTCACTTATTATAGCATTTGACCCTGAAGCTTTAGTGAGTTTTGTAGATTTCAGAATGATGATGTGTCTGCTTGTTCTATAGGCAAGTGTTTTTGCCGTATGAGTGGATAATTACACATCTCACCATGCTGTCAGCTCTTGGCTAAACTTTTGGAAATCAGTCGTTCAGTTTCCATAAATGGATTTGAGCAAGCATCTTTTTTAGTTCAGAGCTGGCTTGGTCAGTTGGTTCTATTTCTTTATTGACCGGTTTCCAATGATTTGATGATCAGAGCCGTACCACTGTGATCATTTAATACTGGGTTTTTATGTAGTCCTGTCATCTCATTAAACAGAAGGTCAGTGAAGTTGATTTGTTATGTTGTTAGAGTTGTTTATTCCTTGAAAGTTTCAGTTATTACTCCACACAGCTCTTCCCAATTAGTTACTACTGTTTCATTTTGGTGCGTTTTAATTTTTGAGTTTCATTGTTGCCATGCTAGTTAAAACATGTATGTGATAGGTAAAAATCAAACACTGTTGAAAGTTCTAGCTTCTTAGCTATTTGACGAGTTGGCTCTTTTTTGCAGCATGACTGTTTAAATGGGACATGATCAGTGCTCAAGGAAAATTATTGGCTACACAGCCAGAACCTGAATTTTAACTTGCTGATACACCTTCAAACAGTAGTCACCTGTTGGTGTAGTAATTTTCCTGTTGTGTCTGAGTGTTTTTAAAGAATAGGAAATAGACTGCTCATCCTCATTTTTATATTTAAAAAGTGGTGTGAGCAGACCATCGAGGTGTGCATAGTGGTCTACTATGGTTTGCACTTTGACATGTCAAACAACTACTAGTGAGTTGAGTAAAAACTATTTCAATTCTTGAAACACTGTCTCTATTATATCGGTTGACCATTAGAGTTGCACCCTATTGTTGTGAGTTTGTTTATTCGTTTGTCAGTATAAGTGGAAGTTTGCAAGTGACTGTTTAGTCTAGTGCTGACTTAAAAATTTTGCTCTAGTTATTGTTTGACATGTTTCCAATGTAAAAAGTTTACACAGCAGCATCACTGCCAGACTTTTTATGTAGTTCTGGCATGTCTTTATGCAGAGGTCAATGAAGTTGATACATTTGGCTGTTGGAGTTGTCTCATTCTTTATAGTTTCAGTTGTTACTCCACACAATTCTTGCTAATTAGGTCTTTTTTTCTTTCAGTGTATTTGAATTGCTGAGCATCAGTGTTTTCATGATGGTTGGCAAGTATATGGAGGAGGGAGTTTTTAAAATCTGATAAAAAATTCCCTTTGTGCAGTATGACTGCTTTAATAGCACATGATCAATCCTTAAGAACTATTTTTGACCATACAGGCAGGGTCTGAATGGTTAAACTGCTGAGACAACTTCAAACATTTTTCCCTTGTTGGTGCAGGAATTTTTTGCAGCCAAGTGTTTTTGAATAGTGGAAGATAAGCTGCTGATTCAATTTTAGATTAGAAGAAGTTATGTGTGCACTCCATTTAAGCTGGCATTGGTGTTCGGTATATATTGATTGATTTGATCTGACAGCCCAGTACTGGTGGGCTGAGTAGGAACTCTTTCAATTATTGAAAAGCTTTCTCCACATTAGTTGACCATTAGAATTGTGCCCTAATACTATGAGTTTGTTTATTGGTTTGTCAACTTTGGCATAGGCTGAATAGAATCAATTTTTGTAGCCAACAATTCACAAAAAAAGTCCTCAGTGGGGTCTAGCATTTATGAGTTATTGTTCAGCAAACAAGTTTCAGCTTGTATTGATTATTTTTGTATTTTACCACTCTCTAAAAGTTACATATTCCTAAGTTCTAAAATTAGTTACTGCCTAGAGTCATAAGGAAAAGCTCCAATTGGTTATTTTTTTTTTAAATATTAAAATCCCAAAAACGTGTAATGCTCATAATCTTTAATTATCCACCACTGACTTCACCTCAGTCCCTAATTGTTCAGTTGTTTGTGTTGCTTGTCAATAAACATTGCCAGCGTAAAATTATTTTGATTGCTCATTCAAAATTTTAATTAAGTGACGACAAAACAAACCAAAATTCACACTATAACACCAGATTCCTAGAAATCAATCTACATTTACCACTAACTACATTGGTTCAGGTCAAAAAACAATCAAACACAAAGTATCCTCACAATGGAACAGTCTTTCAAATGACTTACTCAAAACCTCTGCATTCTCTAGTTTTAGTGTTAATGTTGAAAGCCATTTGTTAAGCCTAAATTAATCAAGAACTGCTGTATAGGTGTGTCAATTATTGTGGGCCCAGCCTCTCAATTAGCTGCAGAGCACTGCGTGTGTGGGCCTTACCATGCCTTAAAAAGTACGCACCAAAATTTCATTTATTTGGTTTCTTTTGAGCAATATTATAACCATATTTTGATTTTGTTAAGTGTTATATTTCTACAAATTGATGAAATAAAGTATACCCACACAAGCGCGCACTTGCGCAAGCACAAAGCTTTTGTTGGCTGGGCTTAAAATTCAAATTATCTTGTTTGGAATTTTCAAGTACAGCGGCTAGTATTTACCAATACAATTTGAAGTTGAGGCTAAAAGTGACCACATATTTTTCTCCCTCCCAGAAGGTTGAGGCGAATATGACTGCATATAATTTTGATTTATACATGCTATCATATATCTAATCAGCCCAGTTACCAAAATGTGTTAGTCATAACTTTGTATGGACAGTGATTTGAAACTCTAGCCTAATCTAGGCTTTTCATAATTTGGCTTGTTATCACATAGTTTTGAGTATAGTAGTTTGTGTAAAAGACCGTCTTATTCAAGTGTGTGTAAGTGACCCGACTATCTCAGATGTCTTTCAGTATGGTTGTCAGCCACCAACGACAGGCCGACCCTTTTTGAAGATTTCTACATTCATGATCTTCTTCTGCTACTCGATGTTTAAGATGCCTTTCACATGTTAAATCCTCCCAGCCTGGAGTCATTTTAATATAGATTGATAAACTGTCTAGGCTTCTGCACAGTATTAGAGAGTTGATAGAATCACTGCCAGATGCACTTCACACTTCAATCTGAATAAAACACGATTGTTTTTCAGAATATCTGGGGAAAGCCCGCCAAAGGCAGGACTTACTTTACCGATTCTTGCTTGGAGGTCTTCTGGAACCCAGAAGTATTTAATACCGTACTTTCAAAGTATTTTAAGTGTTTGACTTTAACTGATGGTTTTTGGTTGATAAGGAATATTTGGCTCAAACAAATAAAACAGTTTGATTGGTTTTAACATTCACTCACTCCTTTTTACCGTAATTTTTAAGCTAGACCAAAATGCTGCCCTGACAGTTTTAAAGATTATATATTCATGTCAGAAGACAACTGAGCCACAAATGCGTTATTAATAGCAAACGACAACTCTCGATTTTAGTACTGGGTGATACGTGATCTGACTTTAAAATAAGATATGTCAATATATGTGCTAGGTCTTGTTTGTATACAGTTTGAAGGGCATATTTGAAAGCTACATTAAGCAAAGCAGCCAAATATATAAAAAATGCTGCAGGAGTTAAGCCAGATCCTTGCTTGATTGTATTTGTTATTTGACAAGTATTTAACTTTAACCATTTTTGCCTACAATTCATTGTGCAGTGCTCTGATCAGGTTGGTTAATTTCAGTGTGCAACTCAGCTTTTTCGAAAGCTATGCAGCTCATCTTTAAAAACAGTATCAATGACTTTTTGTAAAACCTAAGGATGCGGTAAACGGCTATAAATTTTGTTTATCTAATTTCTTGAAATTTGAAAAAAGATTGAAGAACTTGTTACTGATGTTGTGGCTATTTTGGAATACACTTTGAGTCTCTAGTAGGAGCTGATGACATGTTTTATTTGGTCAAGTAAAAAGGATGCAAGCTAAAAATTTCTTTCGCAATATACAGAAAGATGTTCTTTCTATGCAAATAATTCATGATGCCCTTTTTTAAATATGAAGACTATGTTTGCATCTTTCTTGTTATTGAGTACGAGCAGAGATTTTCATATGTGTACAAACACATCATTCAGGTTTGTTTCAGTTGTGGTCTATCATTCTTTCTAGCCTCTCAAAATGCCACAGCTGCAAGGTGCTTTTTTCTTTTTTTGTGACTTGTATTGCCATTTAGAGTTTAGATAAACATGGGATGTCACCCAGGTCTATGTCTACAGTGAACACTGGAGGTTGTTAAAGCGCATCTTTATTTGCTGTTCCATGTGCATTCAACAGCTAGTCAAAGTGTTGGGTGAAGTTTGCATAAGTCTTTTTATTGTTTCACCACTGTAGTCCCATCCCGTCAAAATGTTATGCTCTTACCCTTGTCAAAGGTCTGTAAACCTATTTCAATACATTTTAAAGGCCTTCATATTCAAAGTATATTAGTAGTGTATTCCATGTAGCCCTGTTTTTGTGAGTAGCTTAAATGTGGCAGGCGCCAATGTCAAGTCAAATGATGATGTTATGGGTTCAACAATCTGCTTTCGGTTGCAAAAGCTGATTTGATGCTTGCACCATTACTAAATTTCTGTTACCAGTAACCAAGCAACAGGTTCAAAGTAAAGATGATTTTACTGCCAGACAGTGTATCAAGGCTATCGTGGATTTTTGGTAAGGCGTATTAATCTTCATATGTTACTGAGTTTAGGTTCCTATAGGAGTTGTCGTTGTTTTCACTACTACCACAGAAAAGTTTCATGTTTTGTCAGCCTGTCAATCACTTTCTGTTGCAATAAACATTTAGCTCTTATTCAATTTTTTTATCTTTTCTATGCGTAGCCTCTCAAGTGCCTGTTTAACAGGCTAATTGACTGGTAGAGTTGGAAATTAATGTTCTACAAGCTCTTTCAATTCGAAGTCATTTTTTCTGGTAAGTATCTTGGAGTGCTTAACGATGAGTTAACTGATCTATTTTTTTTTGATTGGCTTCTTTGCAGTTGATCACGGTCAGCCTGAATAAAATATACACAATTGTGGAAGGTTTTGTGACCAAATGGAAACAATGGGCTGAATTATGGAAGTCTGGTATTATGGTTATGATAGTCTGGTATTCTTCAATGCTGCCAATTAATCATATGTTATTGCCTTGAAAAAATTAAACTAATGTTGATAAGTTGTTGATCGGTCTTGTTGTGAGGTCTTTGTTTTCACGAGCTTGTACGAATGTGGAGACCCTTCTTAGTTCTGGGCATAGTCACCGTTGCAGTGCATAGCAACTTATTTTTAGGCACCTGTTCTCTTTAGACTAAATTTACGTTGTGGATTAGCTGGATATTGGCTTTGTTACCCATATTTTTGAGCAGTTTTTTTTGCCATGCATGTCAAAGTTACTGAGCAACATGTTAGTAATTCTCATTAGCTATCAGTCAGCATATTGTTTGACTCAAGTTTTTTGAGACTTTTGAGAACATTGACTGACCTTAAAAAGTTTCTTGTAAGATGCTAGTCTGTGATGCGATAAGTCACTCAAATTTTTACATAGTAACTTCTCGCCGTCCTTGCTGCTGGTACAGTTTTGACCAGTTGACCCTGATGTGTGATATGCAACAAATTAAGGTACTGATAGTGTTCTCCATGTTGGTTTGATCTGATACCAAACAGGTTTGGGTGCTTGCTCTGCTATTTTGTTTCACATTTTACAAGATGTGGTGACTTTGGTGTGTATTTTGCTATTTTTTTCTAAGCAATGCTCGTGTCTACCGCTACTCTACACGGTTGCATTCTCAGCACTGCCAAACATGAAGTAAACAAACAAAGCGCTAGGTAAGAGTTTTTCAGCAAAATTAGCAATGTTCCACTCTTGACAATCATGAAGTCATAAAAAGATAACTCTCTCAATCAAAGAACAAATAAGCTATTTTATACAGGTTTTGTATGAAGCAAAAATAGCTAAATATCTATCAGTAAAAAAAGGGAATAGATAGCCACATGGAGCAGAATTTAGATGAGGCTGATTTTTAGGCTTGTATTGAGTCTTAAGCTAGTTTTTAATACTTTACTAACAGTTAAACATTCATTTTGATGCTGAATCTAATGCTCTTTCTCAACTGCACTCTTGATACACAATTTCATTTAATCAATTCAGATTTCCTATAAACCATTGCCTTGCTCAGTAAAAAAAGTAATGAATAATCGAGATATATTGCCAATTATTATTCTTTATTAGCATTACACCACTACACAATTTATTGTCAAACTCATCTTTCTTTTGCTCCTGTTGATTATTGCTTTCTTCTACCTCCACAAATAGTACTTTAACTTAAACACTTTCTCTGCATGCTCTTGTATGCATTTATTGACTGTTCTAGTTTTCTATGACAAGTTTTTGTTACAATCTTGTTTGGCAATTACCTTCATAAGTTTCATTTTTAATTTATATTGGAGTTGCCTACTACAGTCTACTGCCTTCATGAAATACGTTTAATTATTAATATTTCATTAATTTGTTTATATTTTGTTCACTACCTACATGTAATTTGCAACTAATTTAAATGGCTCGCCTAAAGTTTGCCAAGTAGAGGTTGTCTTTCGACAAGCGCAACTCAGAATAGTCTATACCAGTTGAGCTGACACGGTTCAATATATTTAGTTTAGAAGTCTTAAAGAGTTTGTGCTGAAGTCTCTACAAGATAAAATTTCATCATATAATGAAACGCTATGCAATAGCTGTTGCATGTATCACTGCTTTTAAACAAATCAGTTTCATTCTATTATATTTTCTCTTAATAATTATGTATCTTATTGTATCTAATAAGCATCAGTTTCTTTTAAAATTCAGTGAATAGAGACAATAGTTTAAAGAGAAACGCTGAACTGCTTGCTCACCCTCTGTTGAATATATGTAAATATAGTAAGATTGTGACCTTGAACATAGTTGGTAACTTACCTTTGCAGTTCATACCATTGATAAGAGGCTACTTTTAATTAGGGTACCACATTTCATAATTGGTGCAATGCAACTCATTGAAAATAACCATACATTCATTAGTCCAATACCATAAACTTAATAAACGCGAATCCTATTTTAGCCTCCAGCTTTCTTATTAGTGTTACATTTTCTTCCAGCAACAGACACAATAGGCTCAACCCTCTGTATAAAATTTATCGCTATTGCCGCTGATGTGGTACATTGACCCCTAGCCACTGTTCAATCAGTTTGGAAGTAAATTATAGCAGCTGTATGTAGCAATATCAATGATTTAAATCGTGCTTTAAAATAGTTCCGCGTTAACGGCGCTGTAGAGCCCTGTTTAGTCAATCATTAAAGAGTTAAGTGAGAGTGAAATTTTATCGACATGTTTTTATAAGAAATAACTAAAGAATGAAGCTATTATCTATGTTAACTAAATCAAACAAAGGATGAAATAGAAGCTGCGCTAATCTTTGTTCCACATTGTTTGCTCGTTTTTATGAAATCAATGAAAGGTAATATGAACTCACTGAGAATTAAAGTCACCTCATTTAGCTGAAGAGCTGACGATCTTAAGCACGGTTTACTTAACTAGTTATAGTTCAGATTGCTGCGCTTCAAGATGAAAGCTTTTGTAATCGTAGCAGTTTTACTCAAGTTAAACATACTTTATATTGAAGGTAAGCTGACAAAATTTCAGGAATCTATAGAAAATCAGTATTTCTATGAGTGCATTGCTATAAACATGATAATAGGTGAGGTTGATGCAATATTAGTTGTGCTCTGAAAATGTTAGACAGGAAGTTGCTTTACTTGTACGTTGTAAGCAGGCTACACCAATCAGATGTATGAAAAACTGACCAAACATTCAATATAGTTTTAAGCATTATCTCATTGGGTTTCTCTAAGCTTGGAAGTTATAAGGAGTTTTTATAATTTAATTTGCTAATTAAATACATTAAATCCAAATATGATTAGTAAAAAAACATTTGCATAATTTTCTTGTGTTTCTCTAAACTGTGTGGTTACTACCAAAGTTTTTAAAGTGTAACATAAAAAGTCTATCTACCTCTTTGGTCAGAAAAGAGGTAGAATTCTTCTGTTTCCGAATTCTTATTTTGCCAAATTACATTATATTAATCTGATATTGGTAGTTTTCATGAATTTCCCATAGCATAATTCTTATCCATTTGAATGTGTAACATGATTTCTGTAGAATTTATTAAAATTTAACACTAACATGGTCATATAAAAACACTTTCATGATAGAAAAAACATGTTATTTGCTCTGACAACAATAAACTTACTATGTAGTATAATCTTCTACTCCTTGTATCTCATTTAAATAAGATTGCTCTGATCACCTGTACAGCTGTTGTAATTTTTTCATACAATGGTGGTAGTCTTCAAGTATTTTGTAAATTATAATCACAAATTTACCACAGGCAAAGTCAACCTAGCAGCAGGCAAGTTGGCGAGTCAGAGTGAAACACTTGAAGCTTATTCAGCTGACAAAGCTGTGAATGGAGCAACAAATGATTTTTCATACACAGCACAAAACCGAGAAGTAAACTGGTGGACAGTGGATCTTGATGCAAAATACAGCATTGGTGGAATACAGATCTTCAACAGAAATGGCTTCTGTGAGAAAATCTAGATTCATGATTTCCTCAACAGATGTTTATAAATGTTAATTTCAGCTGTTTAGCTACTCTGTTGTTTGATTGGTGCCCTTGAGATCTAAAGTTCATTTAAAAGTGGTTGAGTAGAAACTTATCCCTCACTAAAAGTCACCAGCTGTCTAATACATAGACTTTACCTTCATATTGAAATATTGAACTTATTTCCTCAAAATAAACTCAAACGGCTACTGTCCTGCAAGTATAGAACACATTATGTATCACTGAAAGCATACAAGATCAAATTTTATGAACAGCATATCATAGATTTTCAGTTGTTTTATATATATATATATATATATAAATATAGTTAATTTGTAGTTTTCTAGAAGTTATCGTTGTTGCATTTGCTTTTGAATGAAACAAGGGGTAAGCCATTAGTGAAATTTAAAGAAATAGAAATAGTTAGAAACGCTGCGAGAGACCCCCAAAATTTATTTATCAATAATGTTCGTAGGTTGTAACTGATGATATAAATGATAATTTTTAAATTTCATGGTTTCATATTAGCATATCACTTATAGATTTCATTAAAAATTTATATTCATGTTTAAGCAAATCAGAAGGCATATTTGATTCATATACGACTAACAATGGCAAAAAAAATCTTCAAAGTTTTGCTGTGACAAAGAGACATGGCAAAGGGCAGGTATAGGATGTTTCCCCACTACTGCTTGCCCATGCTCGCCCAAACTGTATTAAAACTTTTTTGAAGATGCTTACCAAAAATAAATTTTATGGGAAATAAGGCAGGGCTTTTTTCAATTACAAGGTGTTTTTAACATGCCCTTTAATAGAGGTTTTGAAAGCAAAAATATGTTTAATGGGATTCAAATAATTAAACAAATACATGTATTTTCTCTGTAGGTGGCCGTTTTTGAATAGAGCAAAAGGTAGTTTGAATATCGTAAGTTTATTTGTTTATGTTTTTATGAGATATATAGGTTGAAAGTTATTGTTCTTTTGGTTTCACTCAAATTTCGTAGGCAAAAAACTTCTAGACCGCGTACTTTGCGAGAAAGATACAATTGCACAGTCAAATACACCAAAAGCTGATGAATCAGTAATGTACAATGCGTACAAGTTATAACTTGGAATCTTATAAATGATTCATAAACAATATATTTGCGTAAATGGTTTGGTTTTTGCATAAAAATGTCTCATTTTCAAGAAAACCCAAATTATGTAATAAAAAACTGAATAAATTTCCACTGTGTTATGATATTGAAAGTTGTTGTATTTTTTATTTCACACCACTAATTATAGAATTTCAATCGTATGTCAGATAGTGAGAGTTGACTCTTATGATATTGTTGCAGATGAGCGGCTAGAGAAAGTTAGTATTCTAACCTCTAACAATACTAACCCGTCAGATCCATCTCTATCATCTGATGACTGGACTAGAATCAACTACAGAGAGCAATCATATCCTGCTGCTTTGACTCGAAACTTTGATCCTCCAGTAGAAGGACAACATGTCGCTATACTCAACATTCATGAGGAAGGTTTAGCATTGGCAGAAGTTGAAGTATATGGTATTGTTTTTCTCTACAATTAAATTTTGCGTAATAGCATCGACTGTAATGTTTTTGTACAGTACTTGTGTCATAACATAATTATGAATTGTGGATACAACCTATATAAATTGATAATGAGCTGTTCACATTATTATTACTGCATGAAAATAGTGATGATTGTAATTAAACTTTTTAATTTTTTGCATGACTCATAAACCAATGCCATCATCTTCATCCTATTTTGGCTAAAATTACAGCTTACACACAATAGTCTTTGTCAGTGGTACTAGTAGAAACTCTTCTAAATAATTCCTATTTTAGAACGTTTTTATAACAATAGAAATTATTTCACTCATTTTAGAATGCTTCAAGTCTATTATTTGAAGCTGACCTACCTTAAATTTATAGGAAGATATTTTCCAACATAAATTTCATGGCCTAAATATTTAAATACTTGCGCTTTAGTTAGAAAAATGGGGTCTGTTTTATGCAAATCTGGCAGTACTAGTTTATGTATGCCAAATAGTCAACACTGATGATTTGTTTGAGCTATCGTTTTATAATTAAAACTTATTAAGAAACAACGGGTAGTCATAATGTCGCCGCTTGTACATCATTATGTTGAGTAGCCTAAAATATGGTCTTGTGAGCGATGTGTCAAAGAAAGTAAGCAATATACTCAGCTAAATTACAGCTAGATTGGAACAGGTTTGAAGTAAGTTGCACAGCTTTGATTGGGCCTCATTCAAAAGTATTTTGATCGATATCGACACCAGGTTTCAAAATTTTTCCATTTGCAAGATTTTTTGGTGATTACCCCAATCTTTCTCAAAATTGATTTATAATTACAGAGAAATTGTTACGCTCTTCAGCATACATGTATATTATAGCATGTATAATACAAATTTTTTCGTTTCAAAGTAAACACTTTCAGTAGTGCCACTAATTAAGAAAAGTTGTTTTCCAGTAGTTTTCAATATAACAGTATGGCTGAAATAACAAAAATAATAAGTTTTATATTATAGATAGAGTTTAGTCTATACCTATCACAGCTTATACTTACACTATACTTCCTTACCAGAAGGTAAGTAAGCAGGCTGTGTGGTAGTTGAAACTAAAATATGTCTTCTGAAAAATTTAATCAAAGTAGATAGTCACATTTTAAGACAGTTTCATGATTTTAGATTAAGATTTCCTCTTTAAAAATTAAGATAAATCCTTCACTGCTTAACCTTTCCATTGTGAAATTTATTCCTTGTAAAATCATGCCATAAAATATTTTTTGGAGCGACAAAACATTATTTAACGTAAATAAATTGTTTTTTAAGTAACTTGCTTCCTGACCTTGACATATTATGATAGATTAAAGTGTATCCTCATTATTTACAAAAAGGCTTGTTAATCAATTCCAATTAACACTTTTGTTTTGTTAAGAACGGAAATCATCAACAATTTTTTTTGATTAAATAGTTTTCAATTGCCATTTAGTAATCTTCAATAAGATTATTTCAGGATTCTCTGTAAAACCTGTAATTAAGCGCCATCTCTAATTGACCATATATTTGAGAGAAAGGTTGAAAAATAGAGCACCACCCTTATTTAAACGGCGCCACAATTTGTCACCCACTTTGGCAACCTTTGATATTTACGAACCCATAAGAACCAATGATATTGAGTGATTAGTAGAAAATTTCCACCAAATCGTATTGAAAATAAATCGTTCGCATTAATAACAATAAGATGTCTCGTTGTCCGACTGCAAAGCTTGCCAATTTTCTCATTGAAACATAAAAGCATCACCATAGAAGTAGTCAATAACTCTTTCAGGTTAGTAGTAGTTCCTTTTTTAATGCGGTCTTGATACTTTGAAGGACACATATATAAAAATTACATCATGATGGTAGATAAGTGACTAGTTATAGGCAGAATGTCACGCTTAGCGAGCACAACTTTTGTTCCCTAAAATCAAACTTTAGCAAACAAAGGTGAGCAATTTTTACTTGCTAAAGTTAAGCTAGTGAGATTTCTGCTTATACAAAAAATGGTTTAGATAGTAATATCAACTACATGTACTTCAGCAGTACAGCAAAGAAGAGTTGCCACTAGATGACGTTGTGCAAGGTATGGGATAATCAAAAAATTTTCATTCCATAAAAAGTAACAATTGGAATGTAACTTCGAAAAAATGATGCCAATGAAACAGTTTCTAAAAAAAATTTGTTTTTGCATGTAATATAAATGTGGTTTGTTTATGTCAATAGTTCATGAATATATATTTGTAGCATTGGATAGTTGATCATAATATAGTGCACCCTCAGGATACATATTACAATATAAAAAATATATCATTATTGTTTACGAAAAGGCTGGTGACTGATTTGCAGTCACAACATTTTTGCTTTTGTGAGAACTAAATTTGTCAATAAAACTGTTTGGTCAATTAACTTAGGGTTTACCAATAAGCAATATTCAATTAGATTATTTCAGAATTTAACTTCCTGATGTGTTTTAGGCTACAACTATGTGACTGGCAGCACTGTTGATCAATCGAGTTATAAACCATCGTATCCTGCATCACATGCAGTAGACGGAAACCTGAGTACATTTTCTTCAACATTGAAACAAACAAATAGCTGGTGGAGAGTAAACCTGAAAAGACAAATCCTATTTAGAGCAGTGGAAATACTTGTGAGAGATGGTCAGTGTATAGTGGATGGCTCTCCAGCTGATTGCTGTAAGTATGAGATTATTTGTATGATATCTAGAGTATTTAAAGCTTGAAGAGTTTTTGCTAAATATGTTTAGTACGAAGTGGATGAATCTAATGACAATGACTGTCAGTATAAATATTGTGTACATAGGAGTCAGTTAAATGATCATGAAGATTTTGTAAGTAAATGCAGTTGCATTGTACAAATTTTAACACTGATTGTTTGTAAGTATCTGAGTCATGTGAAACTATACAAATGATTTATAAACAAAAAAATCCTTCAAGCATTTCAAAAAAGGATTACACTAAAGTTATTTTTTGATATTAAATTGAGTACAATAGTACAAAGATGAGCTTTAACAACTTTTAAAGGGTTTTTCAATCCATAAAAATAGGTTAACGTCCTGTGTAAATTGTAATACAGCTTTGTCATGTGATATGTTAAAGTCTAAACATGTAATGGTAGTCTACTACTAAAAAGAAGACTACTCATACTTACATGTACGTCATTTAAGCCAAAGCTTCAAGCAAACTTTGTTAGTGAATTGCCCAACAAAAATTTCTTACAAGTACTGACTACGGTAATAACATTAGTATATTGTTTCTATTGGCTGCTCATTCAGTTAACAAAACACATGCATCAGCTTACGTCAAAAGCCATGGCCACATATGTTCCAGCGGTAACTTCTAAAAAGGAGCTAAAATTTGGTGGCAGTGCTTGGTGTCATGCTTCGGAGCACATTGATACAAAAAAATTATTTTTCCTAGAGTACCGTCGTTAGGGTAATGTCTACTCAAGCTTTTATCCCCTGCCACAGACCTAAAACTCTAATTACTAATTTCAAGATGGTAGCCATTCTCAGGAATACACATATATGTAACTCACTTGTAACAGTTGTTATCAATGTTGGCATTTAGGCCAGCCACGTCAGACAAGCAGGTTGCATTTTAGTCAATGCTCCGATAGCTTCTGGAATTATAGCTTCTCATACATTCAAGCATTTTTCGATCTCTTATTTTAGTGGGACATATCCTTCTACTTTTTTCTTTTCTTAGTTGGTCAAGTTGCAAAAATTTGGTAATATTATATCTAAAATCGTAGCTCTTCTGTTTTAATGCCACACTTCATTTCTATGTTGTAGCTGTAAACCTGAATGAAGTGTTTTAGCAAATTTGCTTGTTTGCATATAGTTTGATGTCATCCATGTAGAAAAGCTTGTGTATCTTGATGATACTTTTAAACAAGTATCCATGTTGAATCCTCTCCAGCATGTTGCATACATAAGCATATGGGTGAAGCACATGCAGAAAGGCAGTGGCGATAAGAACTCTGTAATAGATGCCATGTTTGATTTTACATTTAGAAACTTTTCGCCACCAACCTCGCAGAGTTGCAAGGATGTTAAAAACCGCTTATATAACAGTGACATGTATTGTCTGCTACTTACCATTAGCCGAGAAATTTGACAATGGCTCATTTTGAACCAGCTAGTATCGTATTGCTAAATTTACCAACATGAGCCGTGAGAGCATGCATAAAATTATGTTTCGAAATAACATAGCAACATTTATCGTCATAGGCTTCCGTCAATCCTGCGTAGCTCAATGATATACCATATTGTCTAGAAATTGGAATGTTCAAAGATCAAATCTTATGTGATACAGACATTCTGTTTCATTATAATAATATCACAATAGCTTCACACACTCGCACTCGCACGCGCACTCGCACACACACGCACACACACGCACACACTCACACACTCACGCACTCACACACTCACTCACACATACACTTTGAGTTATATATATGTTAACGCTTATACAATATTTTTCCAATATACACAATACGTAGTGTACATATTTATTATATATTATATAAATATATTATAATACACGCTTCTAATCTATTATATAAAGGCAATATATTATGTGTTTGTATATATATATGTGCATGTATATATAGCTATGCATATGTATATATATATATATATATATATATATATATATATATATATTTATATCTATATATATATATATATATAAATTGCTTCCTCACCCCGGATACTCCGTATGGGTGGTAAATTCTGCTCTAACTCAGGTCTCCTACCAGAAACCTGGGAGTTTGAGCACTAGTCTCAAGATCTTAGCTGTTCCCAATAGCGCACTTTTCTGCAACTCACCTGAGTTGATTGTTGTTGGTATTGGGGCAAGCCACATTTTATGCGCCAGTGTTATTGCGCCCAGTGCCCAATATATGTATATATTGGGCACTGGCAATATGTGTATATATATATATATATATATATATATATATATATATATATATATATATATATATATATATATATATATATATATATATATATATATATATATATATATATATATATATATATACACATATTGCCCAGTGTATATATATATATACACATATTGCCCAGTGTATATATATATATATATATATACATACATACATACATACATACATACATATATGTACATATATATACATGTATATATATATATATTTATATATATACATGCATATTTTTATATTTATATATATATTTATATATTTACATGCATATATATATTTATATATTTACATATATACATGTATATATAATTTTATACATAAATACATGCATTTAGTTGTGCATTGTTAAAAAAAGTTCCAGATAGCAGATTGTGTCCATCCTTGCCTTGAGCGGGTCTAATTTGTCACAATGGCTAAATTGTAGATTCTGCACAGAGTTTGGTTGTTTTTTCTTATACCTGTTCTTTCACGCAAATAAATTTGTATGCCACAGATTACCGCATCCCTTATTGGAAATCATGTTTCGTAAAATTGGAAGACGGTTCGATTGGCCAAGTTGATGGGCTTTTGGTACCTACCAAAAGTTGAAAATTAGACGCCGTAGTCTAAGCATACCGCAATGTTTTATGAAACAGTTCTGCTACCACAGATGTCAATTTTTTATTGCAGCGATATCGTGTAGGACTACAATAAATGGGCTTTTGTAAAATAGATAGAAATGTTGAAAGATAGATATGGTAGATGGATATGATAGATGTATATGCTTGATAGATATATAAATAGACAGATACGGTAAATATGTATGATACAGTAATACCATAGATAAGATAGGTGTAATAAATTGATATGCTAGATAGGTATATATATACATATACATACTAGCTGCATTACCCGTGTTTTGGAACAAATTTACGTGAAGCAATAGTTTTATTGGGAGTTGTCTTTCATACTGTAAAACAACTCCAAATATGCAAACTACTGAAATTTTTGTGCTGATCTGATTTCATACACATATGCAGTCGTACATGTCAATAATGTTGGAGAGACAATGGAAATATGCAACGTGTTTTACAGCTAGTCTACAATGCATCAGTCTCGAACCACTCAAATCGGAATTGTGCTAATTTTGTACACAAAACTGATAATGAAATTGACATTGCTAGGCAAAATGACGTTCTTCAAACTAGCAGTATTGAAAAGTTTTACATATTTTAAGAATTTCTAGAAAATATTTTGCTATTGCAGTGCTTAGCTATGGCCAGCATTTATTGAATTGAGACTTCTGCATTCTTGAAACACTAATCACGACTCACCAGTTCTTTGTCTATAGCCTGTGTTTTGACATGGTATATACAAACTGTGCAGCAGTAATGCGGTTGTTGATAAAATTTATTATCAATAAAATCTATTATATAAACTACATATATGGCCTCTCGCCTTTCCAATGTAAGGCATTGCATCTGGAGCATTTTTCGAAATTCATCCCATAAAAAAATTTGGCCTTATACTGTGCTGCAGGACTGTAGTCAAGTGCGAAGCTTTCTGTCCATACACGGTGCTTGGTAGCAGCTGCTGTAGTTAGTGCATCTCACTGTTGTCGCCGTTTCATCTGCTGTAAAAATTCAGCTTGCCGAGCAGCTGTTGCAGCTAGTGCCTCATGTTCTTGTTGCCGCTGCATCTGCTCGGAGGTTTCTGCACGTTTGGCCGATATAGCAGCTGCTCTGAGCCGTTTGAGTTGCTGCTAGGATCAGTTCAGTAGTCTCTGAACTTCTAGCGGCTGCAGCATCTATTCTGGCCTGCTCTCAATGTACGTACCTGCGTTTGTTTAGCGTTTTCTGCTTTTCTAGCAGCTGCTATTCTGTTTCATTGTAGGCAAAGCTGTGTTTGCCCTGCAGTTTCTGCACTTCTAGCAGCTGCATTAGCAGTTCCATTTTGTTGTGGACGTAGCTGTGTTTGCTCTGCGGTTTCTGCTCGTCTAGCTGCTACTTTGCGAATTCAGTCTCTTTCTCTACGGGAGTCAATCTGTTCTTTCGTTTGGGCGGTAGTCTTTTTGGAAGGCATTGTACTGTTTCAAGCATTTCTAAAATTGAATGAAATGGTGTGCTTTTTTGTAATATACGCTGCTCGCTTTTTTCTCACCGTCGCCTATCGCCAGGCTCGGAGTGCTCATGCATGTTCTGTAGTAGCTTTAGTTCTGTAGAACTCGTAGCTGGAGAAAAGTAAAAGTAACTCATATGCGGAAGGAAATGAACCTGTTTATTATCACAAACAGTGGCAAATCTAACATTTTCAAGCCTTTCACTGAAATAGACTCCCTCATGAATTTTCTATGGTCGATTGCCATACACAAATTTTGCGACTTTCCCATCAATTGCTAGTAACTGAATTTTATTATTCGTTAATAACATATCCAACGATCTTTAAGACTTTTATGGTAGTGACAGTGTTGTCCAAAGCTTTCTCTATAAAATTGGCCTAAAATTTCCAACTTAACCACTTCGGGTGCATGCCCGCTATAGCGGCTTCGAGTATATTCCTTTCAAGTTCATCAGCCGGTTTTTAGGCTTTGCGTAGTCGCATTACTCACCCATCTATATTTAGAGCCTGGTTACAGTTACATTTTATCTACAAAGCTAAGCATGACTTTCAGACACGTTGGCAGAAATTGGACTGGTCAAACAGCTATGATCAAAGGAAAGATTTTCGAGTAAATTGCGTTCAAATTTCAACATCGCGATTAGTTAGTAACAACGCATAGTAGGTAGTAGTGGATGCGTATTATAGACTTCAATTTAGTGATAGAAATGGCAGACTTCAAGCGGAGTGGTGACAAAGATAAGTTAACAGCTATGGAAGAGACTTTAGATTGCATATTATACACAGTACAATGTTTTAGTTGCTGGTTATCATATATACTTTTATACCTTTATAAGCTACCCTTACCAGTCAAATATGTTTGTAGAACACAAATTTTAATAAAATATTATAATATTTTAATATTTCATGCTACTTTCAATATTTATTATTTTTAATTTTTGCAAAAAAAATTAATATGATCAGATACCGAAATTTCTCTGCTTTCCAAAAAGTATAGGTAATTAATGTGAAAGTGTGAGTGCTTCTAAGGTTGAAACGACATTTTGTTTACCCAAATGTACATTGTACAAAACCAATGTACATTTTTGTTTAAATTTCAAAACGTCATAGCTAACAATATCAAGAAGTTGTGATCTTTATAAAGGTTTTTAGAAAATCTATTTAAAAAAGTGTTTGGTCATGACAAACAGCAATAATGAAATGAAAATATTATATGTTTATTTCTCTCATCATGCAATAGAAAAAATGCAATATTAGAAGTATAATGCACTGATATTACTAAAATAACCAATATTATTAATATAGCAATACAGTAATAATAGACAACCAATGCACATTTTTGTTTACATTTCAAAACGTCATAGCTAACAATATCAAGAAGTTGTGATATTTATATAGGGTTTTAGAAAATCTATTGTTTGTTTGTTTGTTTGTTTGTTTTATTTCATCAAAAAGTATGAAAACAGAAAAAAAAAGAAAAAGAAAAGAAATAATGATGAGGCCCAAACTGCGCAGTAGCATTGCTATTAACAAAACTATTTAGAAAAAATAATAACAGTAACATATTGCCCATCATCGATGTTGTTAGTGTGACTATAACACTTCAATAGTTATCCAAATTTATAACTAAATATTGTAATAATCTCATAAGAATTGTTAGAAAAATTATCATCGTCATTTCCTTTACTTACACTGCCTTGGACATCAGTTAGAATATCAAAACACTCAAAAGTTTCCAAAATGTCAGTTGCTTTGAAATCAGCAAATAAAAAACGATTTTAGTACTTCTACGTTAATTACAGAAATCTTCAGCAATTCACCAATGCTATGGACTGGTGAAATGTGCATGTTATTCTTTCGTGAAATGCGCACGACTTAATGGTTCTATTCTCTGTCGCACAGCGGTTGGTTTGCCGGCCTCAATGTTGATAAAAGCAAGGTTTGGCAAGTTTTAATAACGATTTTCGGCCAAAATTCTCAAACATTTGCTCTACTCATTTGGTCGTGGGATTATAGCAAAGCTGTTTATAGCAAAGGTATAAAAAGCAATTTAGAAACTCTAAAGCTGTTTTATCTTGTGTGAGGTAAACATATAGTTTATATTAATTATCCAGGTACAAACCGTCATAAATATTCTCAAGAAAAAGTATCAAGCTAAGTTCACTCGTGTCAAATATGCTGAATTAAATGGTAAACTACTAATATGGCTCAACTTTTTTATAAAGTATATAGAGGCTGTTTAAACGTGTGGCTTACTCTTTACTGCATTTTTAAGTAATTTAAGTCTTTTGCTATCAAATTATTTTCTCAACTGTGACATAATCGCATATCGGCATAACCTAATGCATGAAATGGGTGTAAATAAATTTTCATAACTTGTTCCAATATGAAGATGTTCTAAAACTAAATAATTCAGCATATATTTAATGATGCAATAAAATACTACAAATTCATGCTTAAGGACCCTGGTCAATTTGTCAGTCATTTCTTAAAAGATCATGAGCATGTCTGAGTCTGATGATATCCAATATTAATACAGTTTAATGCATTCCTAATATTAATAAAATTAATACCTTTTAATAGTACTAGTTTTAGGGTTGGAAAGTTTGAAAGTTAGCAGAAAGCAGCAATCATGGTAAAATTGGCATTGTGGATAATGTAATGCTAAAACAAAAGCGTGATAATCTGACGAGATAGGACCGCATCATCATTGGAAGCTCTGACAAGTCAGCATGTCAGACCGCCGAGACAAGAATGCATCCGTGTTGGAAGCCTTGCTACAACAGCTCATAGCTTGTCAAAACAATTAATAAGAAAATTGTTTGATGGGTAACGCAGGCATAGGAAACTTGGAAAAACTAAGGCTAACAGCAATCTCTCCCACTGCTACAAAAGCATATTAATTGATGTATTATCCCTATGCTCTCATGTACCAAACATAGTAGCCATCTAACCATTACAATTGATGAATAGATATTAACAAGCCCAACTGTATATGATGTCACCACTACAGATGAAGAAGATGTATAGCCATACGCTAATCAATTACAGGGACAAGCACAAGCAAGGAAATACATACATCGAACCGTCGCCCAGTCATAAACGAAATCAACTATTTACAACACTTCTATAGATATAGGTTATAACATCATTTGTTATGGATAGTATGACTTTGTAAAATCATAATACAACTATGCATGAATTTTAATGTTTAAAAAAATATAATTGATGTAATGAATATAGAAAAACATGAAATATTGTGGTGGATTTGCCACCAAATAAATAACGTTTTTTTATATAGGGAGTTGTGCCCTATTTTTTTATCGTTTTAGCCACGCCCTCAGGGACTGGCCTTATTTGCATATGATATAGTATATAAAGGAAGGCATCAGCCTTATTATTTTGTTCTGAAATACATGTTGTTCCATGAACCATCTCTCTCTTCAGTTTTTCTGATAAGGAGAATTACTTGATTTATCGCAAGTATCTCGGCATTTTGCCTCTAAGCGCTGCTCGGTATATCAGAACAAGTCGACCTGTCGACCTCTACTGGCTGTCGACCCTGTCGACCTTGCTGTAGACTGTCGACCTGTCGACCAGGGGTCGACCCCTGTCTAGAGACGAGCAATTGCGTTGCCTATAGCGTAAGACGTCTCGTACGCCGCTGCGTGTTGGTGACGCAA